>NW_027529531.1:566556-600501 GCF_008692635.1 Crocuta crocuta
TAAAAAAAAAAAAAAAAGACCGGGGAAGTTCTTTTGGGAGAATGGAGATGTCCAGAAGCACTTTTCTCCAGGGGATTTCCAACTTTTAAAATGTGTGCTTAGTTTTTGAGAAGGTTATGCATTCACATTGTTCGAGTAAAGATTATAAGAAGTCATATACGAACAGCTCACCTCCCGTCCGTTCATCACTACTACCCACTATCCCCAAGCACGGTTATTATTTCTTTGTCTGTCTCCTTTCAGGTTTTTATGCAGATCTAAGCAAATATGAATATATGCTTCCCTCTGTTACAACACAAAGTTGAGCACTGTATATTTGTCTCTTAATAAATATTCTTGAGGTCCTTCCAATTCTGTACATTGACTTCAATCTTTCCATAACAATGGCGAGGCGTAGATGGATGGATAGAGCAATCGCTCTTTCAGTCCCACCCTGGTGGGCATTTATTTAAGTTGTTTCCAGTCTCTGCAGCTGGCGACAACGTCGCAGTGAATCGGCACGTGAGGCGGGTTGTCTACAGCTATTCAGGGGCACCTGGGGGGCGTGGTTGGTTGTGTCCGACTCTTGATTTCGGCTCAGCCCATGATCTCATGGTTTGTGAGTTTGAGCCCTGAGTAGGGCTCTGTGCTGACAGTGTGGGGCCTGCTTGGGATTCTCTCTCTCTCCCTCTTTCTCTGCTCTTCCCCCGCTCATGCTGTCTCTTTCAAAAGAAATAAATAAACTTAAAAAAATTAAGCCATTCAAAGCATCATACATCTTTGTATTTTTGATGGATACGGCCAGACCGTTCTTTGTCGGCAATGTGTGACTACGCCTATTTTCTTAAAATCTTGTTGTTTTCAAGTTGTATGTGATGAAGAGTATCTCAGAGGGGAGGCTGAGCATCGTTCATATGTTTATGGGTCACTCTTATTTCCTTTTCTGTGAATTCTATGTCCATGTCCTTCGTGCCCATCTCCCTTCTTCTATTAAGATATTAGTCTTTTTCTTGTTGACTTGTGGGAGCTGCAAATTTCTTTTCAAGTTTTTCCTTGTTATTTTACTTTGTTTATGGTGTAGTGGAGAAGTTCTCTTTTTAAACAAAGTTAAAATTTTCAATCATACCTTTTATGCCCTCTGAGTTTTGAAATACTGTTAGAAAGGCCATTGCTTCGCTGCATTTATAAGAGAAGTCTTATATTTTTTCTCGAGTTTTTATGACTTTATTTTATTTAATTTAAAGTTTTTACTCATTCGGGATTTATCCTAGAGTACAGCATGATATATTGATCCATGCACAGGTTTTTCTATTTTTTAATTTTTTTCTGGTTTTTATTTATTTTTGATATAGAGAGAGATAGAGCATGAGCAGGGGAGAGGCAGAGAGAGAGGGAGACACAGAATCTGAAGCAGGCTCCAGGCTCTGAGCTGTTAGACAGAGCCTTTGGTGGGGCTCAACCTCATGAACCTGGAGATCATGACCTGAGTCAAAGTCAGACACTTAACCGACTGAGGTGCCCCGGTGCCCCAGCAATATTTTCTGATAGCATTTTTTGACTAGTCCATTCAGGAGATACAAAATTCATTCATGTGTCTGGGCCTATTTCTGGACTTTCTATTCTCTTGCATTGATTTAGGTATATCATATGCCTTTATCATGGTTTTAATAACTGAGGTTTTATGATATGTTTTAATATTCTGTAGGGTAACTTTCAGTGTATTTATTTTGCCACATGACCTTTAGAATCACCTTATCTTCTTAAAAATAATTTTAATATGTTTATTGGAATACTGACTTATAAAATAATTTAGAGGGAATTAGCAAATTTATAAGGTTTATTTTTCTTCTGAAAAAAGGATATGCTTACTTTGATTTCTAAATTTTTTAAATGTTTATTTATTTTTGCAAGAGAGAAATAGAGAGCGAGCGAGCAAGCAAGCGGAGGAGGGGCAGAGAGAGAGAAAGGCACAGAATCCGAAGCAGGCTCCAGGCTCTGAGCTGTCAGCACAGAGGCCAACATGGGACTTAAACTCACAAACTACGAGATCATGTCCTGAGCCCAAGTCCAACATTTAATTGACTGAGCCACCCTGGTGCCCCTGATTTCTAACAATTTTCAGGTCCATTTGTAGTTCTCCGGAAACAAAAATCCCTAAACAATGGCAGGAAGTTGAACCAAGATGTGTATTATTTCTTTAAGGAGTATATATTCTTCACCCAAGTCATCTTAGTAACAGTAACTGGAAGGTTATGACAGATGCCATATTGTCTTGAAATTAAACACTTAAAATTAGGTTTTATGTTCTCCTGACTGGACTTTTCAATTCAAAATAAATGCCTGTGTACTTAATAAGCCTCTTCCAGAAGGTCCGTGCATCGCCAACATCGTTGCACAGTCTGGTTTGCTCAAGGTCTGTGCTTCAGTCGCTTATTTTAGGGAGCCATGTTATTTGCTGCCTTGAAGTCCGATACTACTTCTCATTACTGTGTTGTGAAGCTTGAAAAACATTCATTTACTTACAGAAAAATGAAAAGATATCAGACAGGCTTAAGTTACTGTAGGCGCAGACGCGTGAGTAGACAGAGTGATCTGGCGCCCGCTGTGCGCAGGCCACTGGCAGTATAGGAAGGGGGCTGGGAGCCCAGCGCCTGCCTCTCAAGACGGGGGGCAGTTCCGTGTGATGCCCGCAGCAGTTGTGAGGTCTTATTATTCGGGCAGTTCTGTCCAGGTGAAGGGGAGAAACTTCCCTGGGACATGTCCAAAAATACATTCAAGAAAGAAGACGGGACACAGAATCAAGTATTTCATGCGGCCTCTGGGGTGTTGTTAATAACCTTAAACGGTATTCGTGTGTCCCGGGCTACTTCCTGACAGAGGCGAGCATCGTGACAAATGCAATGCAAAGAACAAAAATGGGGGGACATCCTAAATCTCTCAGTTGATTCTCACTTGGCGTGAGATGATGGGGGACATCTGAGCGAGGACCGGCCCGCTTTTCGAGGCCAAACCATCCCTCACTGGGGACTAGCACGGGGTGCTTTGCCTTTTTCTCAAGGAGAGAAGGGACGGGCTCTCTGAGACCTGTTTGTCTCCTCCCACTCTGTGACAATGTGGCCCCAAAGACGCAAACCCACTCCCAAGGTGAAAAAAAGAACATTAAGGATTGTGTGCCACAATGCACAGCCTTGCCATTGAGTTTCCGAAGACCATTTCCAGCTGGCAGAGCTTTTAACCTATCGGATAGGTCATGAAATAGTCATCTCTGAAAAGACCTTCCCTGAAGGTGAACTAGTCCCATCTCCTCACTGAAAATGTGGAAAATTACATCCAGAGCAGTTTGTGGAAGCGCTCAGATCATGTGGGTCTCTGGGCCTCCGCGGTGGCTTCATTGATTCTTCTACTCTCATCTTTCTCATGTTTATTAAACTATATGGGAAGTGGGCTGAAAGGTGAGCTCTCGACCCCATCCAGGAATAAATATTATTTTTGTTTCTCTTCTACTTCACCTCACATAAAATTATTTTGTGCTCAATTGCATGTATTGGTAAAATCAAAGTGTCAAACCAAAGCTAATAGCAGTTTTTTAATTTTGCACCTAAAGTGATTCTGAATCTAGAATAAGATGTATGTGATCTAACCCCATGACTCTTCTCCAGAAATGTTTTCTTTTTAAAGACCAAAAGTATCCCTTAAGTTATTTTACATTCTTCTTTTTCCATGTATAGTCAATACAGCATCACAAAGCTTTCTCATCTTGAATTGGAGTGTAACGGTGATTTTTTTTATGCCTGATGGCGTTAGGTTACTCTAAGGGGCGCCGAGTTTGGGGGTCTCGAAAGGCACCTGTGAGGGATGGAGATAAGAGCAGCCAAGAGACTAAAGGCAGAGGGTGTCCCATGCAGCCCCTCCCCGGCGTCCCCAGGGCCACAGAGAAGCCTCTGTCAGGCTCCTGGCGTCGCACGGTGGAGAAAGGTAAGCACACGGTCTGCTGCTTTATTCCGGTAGTTTTGATTCCCCTCACTCATCCTTAAAGTCTGCCATTTACGGCTTCTCTCCCAGCCAGTATCCCCACAAGTCCGTCCAATCAGAGCCAAACGGCATGTGGGCTTGGCCGTCCAGATGCACCGAGCCGACAGGCGGCCCCTGGGCCCGTACCTGCGGGCTGCCTCGGTGCTCTCCTCAAGCTCCCTCTACACCTTCGGGGTCCAGATCTTCTCCAGAAGTCCCTGGGCTGGTTGTGTAGACATGCCAGCCTTCTCTGGGGGCGGCCAGGGTGCGCTGGGCTCCAAAGTTCTTCATCCCGTGGCCAGACGCCCACCCACAGTTCCCTGGATGCTTGTTCAGCATCTCCGGGGGCTCCAGGTTCACAGTGGTGAGGAATTGCATGGCCAATAGACTTTCTTTTCCAAGGATCACAGAGAAGTCCTTGGGGGACCGGACGGGCGCCTGGACATGCCATCAAGGGAGCCTGGCGTCCTTTCTGGGTGTTGTGGGGAAGCAGAGACGGCGGCTCATTTCCATCTTCCATCATTGCGGAGATGAGACTCGGCGCAAGTGCAGGTGGATGTTGCCGAAGTGTCTGTCAGCACGGGCCCTCCAGCCAGGCTTAGGGACTGCACATCACAGAGGAGCTCCAGGGGCCGTGGCAGAGGCTTCCTATCCCTGGCCATGAGCTTACCTGTGATTGAATTCATTCTTCCTCCACCATCTCACAGCCCCAAGCAAGGTGAACTGAAGGTCAGCCAGTCTCCCCGCTGTCCCCGAGCCGGTCCCTGCGGCCGCTGGAGAACTCCATGCATGCACCTGCCGCGTGCTGCCAATTCCTCGAAACTCATTTCCAAGCTAATTTTTCCCAAACGGGGAATTGGCTGCTCCGCCGATGCCAAGTTAAAGAAAACCCTTGTGTGAGGATTGCGTCCCCCCCCCGGAAATTCATCGCCGTCCTTCAGTTTCGGATCTGCTACTTACTCAAGGTTTTAACTTATTTCTTTGCTTTTTCGGTAGCCCCCTTTCATCCAATTCTTTACTGTGAAGTTCTAAGCTTCCTGGAAATAGGGTTCTCTAATCAAACTTTATTTCCAGGAGGCATCTTGTTACATAGAAAGGGGCAATTTACAATGCATTGTATAGTTACTTAGTAGCAGAATGGTAGCGTTTGTGTATCCCAGCCAGCATGGTGATGCTCATCACGCTCATATTATATATCTATGTATATAGATATAGATATACAATAACTGATATTATGAGTGCTGTCCTCATAACTGACATTTCGCAAGCACTTGCAACGTGCCCGGTGCTTCCCAAGCTCAGGCCTGCTGTGCACATGGTCAGGCGATCCGTGGCTTTGCCCTTGTGCTGGATGCAGCCACTGGATTTCCCAAGGGCAGTGGCTAGCACTGTCACGCCTGCTCCCTTTAGAAAAAGGTATTCTAGGGGCGCCTGGGTGGCTTAGCCGGTTAAGCGTCCGACTTTCGCTTAGGTCATGATCTCGCGGTTCGTGGGTTCGAGCCCCGCATCGGGCTCTGTGCTGACTGCCAGCTCAGAGCCTGGAGCCTGCTTCAGAGTCTGTCACTCCCGCTCTCTCTGACCCTCCCCTGCTCACGCTGTCTCTCTCTCTCTCCTAGAAATAATTAAAACATTAAAAAAAAAAAAAAAAAAAAAAAAAAAAAAAACGTATTCTAATGTTTCTGTCCTTTATTTTGAATGAAGAAACGTAACTTAGAAGCAAACAGTTCCATACAATGAACTCTTCTCCGTGGTAGCATTCCAGATTAGGAAAACACAAGGCTTTTTTGAGCTCACAGTTCACCGAAAGCATTTATTTCAACCTTGGCTGGTCCCTTCTTCTTCCCCTACCTCCTTCCCTTCCGGCATCCTTCCCTGTCTACTTCAGTTATTCACTCGACTGCCCCACTATCAAGATGAGTAAGTCAAGGCCTGGGTACGTTTCCTCCATCACACGGCTGTTTCGTTGGCCTGGACCACGTTTGCTGACCTTCCTCCTCACGCTTCTCATTATACCTGCTCGTAGGTGTTCAATAAATAGTGTTGACCGAATGACTGAGTGAAAGTATGTGAAGCATTTTGCCGGATGCATTCATAAGAATAAAATAGGGGGACCTGCCCCCGACTGGAGGGAGATTAAGGGCCAATGCCTGCTGTGCCCTCCAATCTGGCCTCATTTTTATCTAATCCTTTAAATCGGGTGTTATCATGATCGTTTTAAAGGTGGGATCGTTGAGTTCACAGAAATTTAGGGACTTGTCCAGGGTCCCACAGCCGCAAGTGGCGGGACAGGGATGCAGGCTGTGGGCTTGGTGTCTGCACGGCTCCAGCTGGCTTAGAGCCCCTCCTGGTCTGCTCTGGAGGGAGTTTACGCACAAGGTCACCAAGATGACGGAGGACGCAGGAAGGCAAGATGAAGGGAAAACACATTTCCCGCTGCAGCTAGAAAATGTAAACGCTACAGAAAATCACACACATGAAGTCAGTCAAGTATGGACCTTGGGAAGTGAAGGGAAGTATGTCAGATAATAACAATCCCCCTCAGTTTTCTTTATTCTGTCAGCTGGTCACCTGCTGGGTCCTTCATAATTTTGTAAGAATGTTTTTTTCAATTTGCCCTCAGTTTTGCCTGATATATAAGTCTGGCTTTTTGTTGTTGTTGTTATTTTTTTTAATGTTATTTTTTTTTAAGGAGAGAGAGAATCCCAAGCAGGCTCTACACTGTCAGCACAGAGCCTGATGTGGGGCTCGATCCCACAAATTGTGAGACCATGACCTGAGCGGAAACCAAGAGTCAGACACTTAACTGACTGAGCCACCCAGGCGCCTCTGGATTTTTCTTTAAAAATTTTTTTAATGTTTATTTTATTTTTGAGACACAGAGAGAGCAGAGGAAGGGCAGAGAGAAAGGGAGACACAGAATCCGAAGCAGCTCCAGGCTCTGAGCTGTCAGCACAGAGCCTGACATGGGGCTCAAACCCATGAACTCAAGACCATGAGCTGAGCTGAGTTGAACACTCAGCCGACTGAGCCGCCCAGACGCCCTTAAGAATGTTTAAACAATACATCCATTGTGTGGCCAGAACTACCTTTCGCGATAGGAAGAAGCTGTGTGCCTAGGAAATGGCCATCTGTGTAGTTATCCTTCATGGAAATCCACTGTGTGGCCTTTCTAAATAATGACTTTTTAAAGGTTCATTACTATTTACTGTCAGTGGTCACCAGATGTTTAGATTTCAGAAACATTTTAAAGAGAAGATGATGGGGCGGTGGGGGCGGGGAGGAGAAGACACGAGAAAGCCAACTTCCAGTTTTGCAAGCCTGTTCTGTGACTACATTTTACAATCACCTCCTGCAAATTCAGTGAATTAGAACACAAACATAACAATGGCAAGTCCGCAAGTGTCCCTCTGTAAAAATGTCACCAAGCCTTCTTTTTCTTATGTCACTTTCGATTGGGAGAAGCTTTGTCACTAACACATGTTCTCAGACAAATGATCAGCACCCTTTTCTGTGTGGCCTACATTCTGCTTTCTCAGTCAGCTCTGGGGACAGTGTCTGTCTCTGCCCAGCAGTGGGTGTCCCGCACCCCTGCTAAGGGCGTTCCACACATGCAGACGCGCCCCCCCCCCACGCTCTTGCATACGAAAGAGAGTAAGAAAGAAGGAAGGAATAGAACAAAGAAAAGCGGTGGGGGGGGGGAGGGGAGGAAAACAAAAGAAGAAGGAAGCCCAATCCAGCAATGACAAAAACTTTATAGTCCGGGAATGAGAATAAAGGAAACTGTTTATGCCAAAAATTGGCCACAGACGAACACAGGCTTGGTCTAAAATCTGGTGACTCACTGACCCAGATGCGAGCAGGATTTGTAGGACACAGTCAGCGCTCGTCAGCAGCTGGGAAGTTCGCACAGTTACGGGAGGGTGGCCTGTGTCCCCGGACATGTCCCCCTGGTCTTCACATCGCTGCTCAGCAACTGTCCAGAGCGTCACTGGCTCACCTGTTTCTTCCTTCCTTCCAGACACCGCCAACATGTTTTTTTTCCTGACTATCCCACTCTGAGCTTTCTTTCATTTTGGGGATTTTGTTTAAACGTTTTATATCACTTGTCATTTCATATATTTCTGCCCTGCCTGGCCAAATAATATGGTTTTATTATTTTTTTTAATGCCTTTTTATTTTTGAGACAGAGAGACAGAGCACGAGTGAGGGAGGGGCGGAGGGAGAGGGAGACACAGAATCTGAAGCAGCTCCAGGCTCTGAGCTGTCAGCACAGAGCCCGACGCGGGGCTCAAACCCACCAACCGCGAGATCATGACCTGAGCCAAACGGATGCTTTACCCACTGAGCCACCCAGGCGCCCCACTAAAATGCTGTGAAGAGCAGCACCCCGTCCTCCTTATTTGGCTTTGTGTTACTACAGTGAAGGACACAAACGTTTCAATACTGGTCCTTCTACTTGGTCTGACCATGAGCTGTAGGCACAGACAACTTTTGCACATAGTAACAGCTACCTCTGAATGGACGCATCTATGGTCCCGATGCTGTTCTGAGCAATGCACTTGGAGCACTTCATTTAACCTTGGCAGCAATCGGAAGGTAGAAATAATCATTTCCATTTCATTATTTCCCATTTTACACCTGAGGAAACTGAGGCCGTGAGTGGCAGAGTGAGTGAGCGGCATGCTTCACTACTTGGAAACGCTGCTTTTATGGTGACAAAATTCAGGTCTGCACAGACTGGGAGAAGACCCTTGGTCAGAGCCGGGGGATTAAACATTTCCATTTGGCCAGGGGGGGACCTGGCGTCCAAATCTCTGCTATGATTCTTAGCTGTTGCCTTCGGGCATTTTACTTATCATTTTGAATCTCATTTCTACCACCCGGAAAATAAGGAATATTAGCATTTTCCTCATATGAGCTCAAGAAATGAGAGGTATTATTACAAACCAATTTAGTAAATCATACTGGTTTTAATATACTCTAGTGCTAAAAATCCGTTTCAAAAAAAAAAAATCAAACCCAGTAGATGGGGAGGTATTACTGTGATTACTACCCCTTTCGGAGAACTCTATAGAGTTTAGATACAGCCTTTTAAAAATATTCTATAGCCATTAATTTAAATGGTGAAGTTTGTTGAAAACTTTCCACTTCTGGTTTGAAACATCTAGTGTAGGGGCGCCTGGGTGGCGTCCGACTCTTGATTTCGGCTCAGGTCATGATCTCACCACAGTTCGTGAGTTTGAGCCCCACGTCAGGCTCTGTGCTGACAGTGCACAGTCCGCCTGGGGCTCTCTCTCTCCCCCCCCCACCTCGGCCCCTACCCTACTTGTGCTCTCTTTCTTTCAAAACAAATAAAATTTTAAAAACCCCCACAAAACCTAGTTTAGTTTTCTAAAACATACCCTCCAAAAGTGCAAGAAAATATTTTCAAAGACAGAGTCAGGAAAATCCCTGTAGGTAAACGGCCACAATCCTGTCCTTAGTTCCTAACTACTGGCACCTGTCATTCACTAATATTTACTGGAAATAAAACATTCAGCCTGGAAAGAGCACACTTTTCCTGATAGATCCATCCTTATCTATGCTCCCGTTACCTAGTTACCCACGGCTTTCAGGGCCTCGGAAGGGCTTTGTTTGAAGTCTGATTTGTCTTAATTTGGGTTCGTGCCCAGCTGGGAAGCCTCACAGAGCGTATAGACAAGGGCCTGGAAACCGTAGCAGATAATCCGAAGGCGTTTGCACATTAAGGTCAATTCCGAAGGCAATTATCTTGTTCTGAACGCTGGTTGGGTTGTTTATTTTGTATGCCCTCTTTTTTGTTGTTTACTCGTCATGTGGAAAACGCTTCCTGCAGGCTGTCTGTCTGGGCTGGGATTTCACAGAACCCAGGAGATGAAGTCACCAGACCTGCAGGCACTGGGGTATTTAAATACAGATGCAAAGATGGAGACAAATAAATGGAAATAAATGTGCTTCCCAGCTTGCCAGGGCACGGAGAATCATTCCACTTATTGCAAACTTTGGACACGTGTGGGAACGCTGTGTGACTCAGGGTTCTTTTGTACAGCCGTTGAAAGATTATATAACAGGCAATTTCAACTTAAAAGATGCTAACTACTCAAGTCTTTCAAACTTTTCATTGGTTGATAATTGAATTGGCTGTCTCACAATTAGCACTCTACTTCTAATTTATACTTTTAGCTCCAGTGAAAAGAGATGCCTTCTTATATTGCGACACAAAAACACGCACTTGATCTGGTTCTCATTCCATTTTGCCACTTGCGCTTAGATTTTTTTTTTCCCTTCTGTTTCCCTAAGGGTCTGGGTCAGATGGCCCTGCAAACAAGTGACTTGTTACGAGATTAAGAGATCACAAAGAGAAACCAAGAACGATGTCCATGTAAATATATGTTTATTTTAAAATATTTGACTGGGGGGACCTGGGTGGTTCAGTCGGTTAAGCATCCAACTTCGGCTGAGGTCATGATCTCGTGGTTCGTGAGTTCCAGCCCCGCGTAGGGCTCTGTGCTGATGGCTCAGAGCCTGGAGTTGCTTCGGATTCTGTGTCTCCCTCTCTCTCTCTCTCTGCCCCTCCCTCGCTCATGTTCTCTCTCTCTCTCTCAAAAATAAACATTTAAAAAATAAGTAAGAAAATAAAATATTTGATTGGGATATAATATATGCGTACACACCATTAGATTCAGCCTTTAAAAGCACATCTTATCCAGTGGCGTCTGTACACTCCCAAGGATGTGTGACCTTTACCACCGGCTACTTCCAGAACATGCATCACCCCAGGGGTAAGTCCACACCCGTGGGAATTCACTCCCTGTTCTGTGCCCGGCTCCTGGCAACCATTCGCCTACGTCCGTCTCTGTGGATCCACCCACCCCGGCTGCTTCATGTAAGTGGAATCACGCAGTGGGTGGTCATTGGGACGGGCTTCTGTTGCTTGGCATGATGTTCTTAAGGCTCACCCATGTTTCAGCGCGTACCCATGCTTCATCCTTCTTATGGCTGAATAACACTCCATGGTGTGAATATACCACATTTTGTTGACTGTCTACAAGTTGAGAGACATCTGGGTTGTTTCCACTTTGGGACTAGTATTCCATTACTCCTATCAACATTCCTATATGGGTTTTCATGTGAATACACAATTTCAGTTATCTCAGGTATATATTTACTGGTAGCACCAGGAGGCCATAGGGCATCTGCATGTTTAACTCTTCAAGAAACTGTCACACCGTTTTCCATAGTGGCTGCACCATTTTTACTTTTCCATCAACGGTGCCCAATTTCTCCACATCCTTGCTGACATTTGATGTCTGTATATTTTATGTTAACCATCCTAAACGATGTGAAGGAGTGTCTCCTGGTGATTTTGATTTGCGTTTACCTAATGACTAATGGCGTTAAGCATCTTTTCATATGCCTATTGGCCATTGGCATGCCTTCTTGAGAGAAATATCTACTCATTTTTACCTACTAATCATTTGTCTTTTTACTGTGGAGTTGAGGGGCTCTTTATCTATTCTGGACAGTAGGTCCTTATCACATATGTGATTTGTAACTATATTCTCCCACATGTCTGTTGGTCTTTTCATCTTGATAGTGTGCTTTGAAATCCAAACGTCTTTAATTTTGCTGAGGCCTGGTTTATCCATTTGTTCCCTGGATGCCAGTGCGTTCACGGTCACAGGTAGGAATGCACTCCCAATTCTGAAGTCATAGAGTTTATATCTATGTTTCTTCTAAGGGCTTTATACTTTTAGCTCTTATATTAAGGCCTTTGATCTATTTTGGGTTAATTTTGGTATGTGGTTTAAGGTAGTAATTTGTTTTAAATATGCTCACTTGGGGCGCCGCCTGGGTGGCTCAGTCGATTGAACATCTGACTTTGGGTCAGGTCATGATCTCACGGTTGGTGAGTTCAAGCCCCGCATCAGGCTCTCTGCTGCCAGTGCAGAGCCCACCTCAGATCCTCTGTCCACCTCTCTGCACCTCCCCAACTTGCTCTCTCTCTCTCAAAATAAATATTTTTTAAAAATGTGCTTCATTTAGCTCTCAAACATTTTCGTATTTATAGGGAAATGGAAGATTATGCCTTAATAGCACCAGAACACCTATGGAGAGAATCCTATTGTATGGTGTTTCTGAGAACTTTTTAGGCTTAACATGTCATAAACAACTGATAACTATGTCAATAATGACAAGGCAGGGCTAGAAATCCAAAGAGTACTGTGGGAAAAAGGTAAGGAGTCCAGACTGGTCTCTGAAATCAGTTTTCCTTGAACGTCAGTGAAGGGCAGTCAACATACTAACTCCACCTAAAGTCATGTTACGTCTGCTTTTGAACCAGATTTTTCGATATTAAGCCAGAGAAACACTGTGACCATGTAATCATCTTTGTTATTCTCACACTTTCCTCCCTTTGTTGAAATGAAAGCCAGACAAAACATACCAGGCACTGAGTTCCAAAGTCAAGTATGTTACATGCTAAGTGAAAACAGTATGAAGCAAACTGTCAGGTTTGCATGTGTATTTTAGTTTCTGCTCCACAAAGAATCTACAGGAAACTGTGTCTTTTTCTTCACTACAAGTCAAAAATTACTATGGAGATGTTTCCATTTCGGCTTTGCTTATGAAATATGTATATTCTAGTCTAACGCTGCCCAGTATCACTTTCTGTGATGATGGAACGTTCTAGATCTGTGCTGCCCATATGTGTGGCCATCATAGGGGGCTACTAGGTGCTTGAAATGTGGCCAGGACAGCTGAGGAATTAAATGTTTAATGTTATCTAATTTTAATTCAATGGAATGTACATAACCACAGGTAGCTGGTGGCTTTACTGTCTGATGGGTACAGTCTCCCCACAAAACACACGGGTGAATTTCAGAGTAGATGGGACAGTCCACTGAAACTATAACCTGTATCAAAAAAGGAAAAAGTTGAGTTTTATGGCGCCTGTGGTAATTTGTATTGGTTAATTTAAACAGTGATGCATGTTGCTATAATCACTTCCTTTTTCTCTGCCAAAGGAAAGAGTATATGCAGACTTCTGGCTGGATATATCCTATATGCTGCCAAGCGTGTAACTAAAATTAAGCAGAAGTTTAATTGCTAATAGTTTTTTTTTAGACCCTGTGAAAATCTTGGAAAGCACATAATTGTAGAAATCACACTTAAACAAAAATGTAAAAACATAAGCACGTTTGTCTGTGAGCAGAGAGTGTCTGATAGCTAAACAAAGATTATAGAGCATTTTCTAAGACAGAACAGAGAAGAGAAAGGAGCCTCTGTGTTCTATTCTAAGAACGATCTAGCCCATTTCTTAGCACTTCAGCCTCCAAGAGTTTGTGTGTGCAACCTAAATATAACAAGTTACTCATGCAACCTGCTACCTTAAGCATTGTGAGGGACCCTATAGATACCATCGCCTTGTAGAGTAAAAGATCGTCCTTAATCTATAATGTGATTGATTTTTTTCTTAAGATGTAATTCCAGAAAATACTGACAGCTATATTAACATCTGATGAGAACAGTTCCTCTGCTCAAAAAAAGAGTCCTGGCTTTTAAGTCATTACATTGAACACCTGAAACTAACATGATGTCATGTGTCAATTATATCTCATAAAAATCAAAAGGAATCCTGGAAAGATCTTCTTTGCAAAACGACAGAGGGGGGAAAAAAAAGGTAGGCTTTTCTTCTTGCGACTAGAAAAGAGTCCTGAGCCCTAGGAGGGCCCACCGACAGTGAATCAAAGTGTCAGATCAGAGGGCGTCACATCTCAGAGCGTTCAGGGGCTTACCATCGTCAGGTAATATCTGCTCTGTGAAAAAAGAAAATAAACACACAGAAAGGTGTTGCGTGGAAAATGCCAGTCTCCCTCCCAACCCCGGATCACCGTATCCACTGCCGAGATGAGACTACATTTTCCTTGTATCCTTCCAGAATGCGCTCTGTGCGGACGTTTGTATGTAACAGGCAGGCTTCTATTTTGAGAAGCTAGTTTCGAGGGCTTGAAGATATGCTCTGAGCTTCCCTCCCGGGAACAAAGGGGTCACTTCGGCCCCTGCTCACACGACGCACAACCTGCCCTTCCAGGAGAGTGTCACGGTCACGGCTCGGAAAGGGCTTACCAGCCTCAAAGCTGGGCGCTCCACCATCCTCCGTGTCCCCTCCACACGCGATGTCACTTCATTCTCTACCACTGACGTCATGACTTCAGCACAGGGGAAGGGCTAAGTGAGCCACCGACACAGCTTGCTGCCTCGGCCCAGGCGCACACGGGCCCCTCGCACGCACCCCTGCAGGCCCTCACTCACCTCCCCACCCCCAACAGGCCTGCAAGTTATGCCCTCACTCCTCGCCCAAGGCCTCTGCTCCCTAGGGACACAGTGCAGGTGGCGGAGTTCGATTCACAGACTGAGGTTTCCAGGGCAGGACTCGTGTTTTGCTAATATTTCCATCTGTCGTGCCCAGTACGACCTATGGGTGAAAGACAGGCCCTCAAATACGTGCAGCTTCTGTACTAGGCACTGTGGGAGCCCCAGGGAGCCCCCGGGGCTGCTCCGTTATTACAGAGTGAAAGAAACCTGAGAGTTGAACCGGCTTCGTTCCGCGGCACCTGCAGGGCCCTGGGGGCCGGAGATGGCTCTGGTGTCCGACCCCACACCACATGCCAGCGGCTGCGGGGATTCGGGGCCTCTGGCCACATGTCCCCCAGGCCCTGCAGACGGGAGCGAGGCCAGGCTCCCGGGCACATCCCCGACCCCCGGGGCCCAACAGCCACCTTCTGCTGCGGGGCGGAGGCCTGGTGGAGATTTCTGCTGACTCCCACCAAGTCAGCAGAAAATTCCACTCATTTCTTCCAACAGCCTTATTACATTCGTAAATGATTCTGTAGGTGAAACAAGGGATACACTTGTGAAAATGGCAAAAAAAAAAAAAAATTAATTCCAAGGTCCTGATCTCACCTCTATCAAATCTCCGGTGTAAAAAGAAACATAAATGCACACAAAGCAGAAGGAGAATTTGGAAAGCCCTCCTGCACCCCTCCCCTGCCTCAGTGAGGCTCTAGGCTGGAAGCTGGTGGTAGTACCGAGTGTGGACTGCCCAGCCCTGTCTACACTCGGATGCCACAGGGCCTGACCACAGCCACCCCTGGGTAACTCCAGTGGCCGCTGGCTGTGGCCTGCGCCCCTGTGGCCCGTGCGGGGCCGGGGCTGAGCGGACACACCCACAGAACGTGGCCCGGCGGATATTCTCCATACCTGTGTTATTGTGTTTGAAACACTTCCTTAAAAGACCCCTGCGATATTCGTAGTTCTGGGAGACTGAAATAATGTTTAACCCTGATAATCTCTTATTTAAACCATGCAAAACGCTTCTGGGCCCTGTGACAAGGTGAACAATAATAACGCATTGTATGGTTCTAAGGAAGTCTGACAAGGAAACGACCCACTTTCCAGGGGTCACGTTTAGAGGTCCAGTGAGAAGCGCTGCCGCTGTTAAATGCAGCCTAGCTGGGCTAACTGCTCCTTTTCGGGTCCTCAACACTTTGAGGTCCATCTGTTTCATCTAGTAAAGCCCTAGAACATAAGGGAAAGAGCCCAAGAACTTGAACCCCTCTTCCAAACCCTCTGCTTCCTAGTGCTGAGCTTCTGCGTCACGTCTGAAGTTCTACAGATGGCCCCCAGCCCCCCACCTTCTGAAGCTTTCTACGCCCTTCCAGGCTTCTCTCCAGGCCTGTGGGGAGGACCCGGCTTCACCCCAGGGGAGCAGCCTTCCCTGGGGCGCCGCCCTCCCTCTCGGGCTCTCTGTGTCTTCATCTGTAAACAGGCCATTCCCTGCTCTGCGATCTAATGATTATCATCATTTCTCATTACATATTTTCATGGGAACTTTACTTCCCAAACGAATCTAGTTACAAGATGGTTATTGGGACAAAGGCTCTCCAGCTCTTTCTTTAGCATAACGAGGGAGGAAATCCAACTTGCTGGGGAGTAAGACTCCATGACAGGGTGAAAACCTGAAGAACAGGGTATTATTTCAGAGGAAGCAAAATGTAGCGTTTGGAGGTGCCCGGGGTGAAATGGGCTGACACCTTCCAGCCTCGCAACATGCGACGGTCGAGGGATGCACCTGGCCCACAAACCACTCTTGTCACTGGCATCAGTGAAGTGAGTTCTTTATCCACAGTTATGTGATTCCTTCAACTCCTTCCCATCTTCTCCCTCGGCCAGATCCCTTTTGCAAGTACACAGGCAAAATGATCTGTGGAAGCACATGTCCACACTCTGAATTTTCATCTTAAATGACTCCAGGTTCAAATTAGTGAGCTTTCCCGTTTGTCTGCTCAAACAGCACCAATGATTGTTTTAAAATATGCTCAGGCACACTGGGTGTTATATGGAAACCAACTTGACAATAAACTACTTGTAAAAAAATAAATAAATAAAATAAAATTCTATATCATGGAAAAAATATGCTCAGGCATATCTGCTCTCTTCCATCTTGGCAGAAGAAATAATAGTTTTTTTGCTTGAAAATATCATTTTCCTTATTTGTTTAAGCAATGCATGTCAACATTACAAGTCCTCTTAGAAGTTTCCACATCTGAAATGCTGCTCAGTGGAAGGTTTGTTTCATGTTGCTACGACAGGAATGTTTGAAAAGTTGTTCTTATATTTTGTGATAACAATTTGTTCCTTATTGCTTGACTCTTTCTTTCCATATTCTCAACAGCATAACCTTACAAGTTAGAAAATATTTCTAATTTCCACGTGTTTCTTTTTTCTTTCTATGAATCAAATTTCAGGCAAGTTCGGATCTTCAGGTTAACTATTTTGATGAGGACAGAGCCAAAACTAAAAATAAGGAAGGAACGAGTCTTCCACACTAAATGAGCTCCCCACTGATAAAAGGCTAGCTTGGGTTAATTTGTTTGTTGTTAAAATTTCCAGGTGACAATCTAGTAAGAAGCAGGTAAGAGAAGGAAGGAGAGGCTTTCCAGAATTTTAACCACGGGTGGCAGCAAAAATAACTGTCAGTGTAACAGTAAGTAAGTGGATAAAAGAATTCCGTAAAATCTAGATATAAGAATTCAGAACCACACAGGGTCATTTGCAACAAGGAGAAACCACCTTTAACCCTGGAAAATCTTCAAAGAGATGTTGCATTATAACCAATCATGCAATTCAATAAGCAGGCTCCACATCTTTTTTTTTTTTTTCTCACCTTTTTAAGGTTGAGAAGTGTTTACAACATTATTTTGGATAATGTCTCCAATGAGGGGCCTTTCCAATTAAACAGTCTCCCCTAAAAGCCAAATTGGAAACAAAAAAACCCGAAAAAACAACAGCACTAAGTCGAATGGCAGTGGAAAGGGACAGAACTTCTAAACGTGTAAAGGTAAAATGAATGTGACTTGGATGTGATGATCTTTGACTTTTGTACTTTGTTTGCATTTCCAGTCCATTTTGAAAGTGACTATTACGTAGGAATAATTTGGCAATGACAGAAATTAGAATGTTAAGGGAATAAAGCAAGTTGTAGGGACATACAGAAATAATCATGTGTTATTATGTGTATTTTAAAAGCACACACAAGAGACTCCATGTTGCTCTTGAATATACACATAAAAGTGAAATGGAAATGAGCGCACCAGGTTCCTATGCACCACTGCTCCTGGAGGGTCAGGAGGAGGCTGGGGCTCAGGACAGGAAGATATCCAATGTTACTGATAACTTTTCCTTCACCTGGAAGAAGGCATCACGACTTGGAAGCAAATGTGACAAGGCTAGAACTCTCCGTTCTGGGGGTTGGAGTACAGCTCTATGTTTATTATTTGCTTTCAGTTTTTTAGTTTTTGTTTCTTTCTTTTCTTTTTTTTAAAAAAATGTTTATTTTTGAGAGAGAGAGCGAGCGAGCGTGAGAGAGCATGAGTTGGGGAGGGGCAGAGAGAGAAGGAGACACAGAACCCGAAGCAGCTCCAGGATCTGAGCTATGAGCACGGAGCCCGACATGGGGCTCGAACCTACAAACGGTGAGATCATGACCTGAGCTGAAGTCGGAGGCTTAACTGGCTGAGCCACCCAGATGCCCTTGTTTGTTTCTTTAATAATTCTATTAAAAAGGAATTCCCAGAGATCTCATCAAAGCAACAGCTCTGGGCAAAGATTTTTAGAACTTTCAGAGGCCAGTAACTTTACGCACGGCATCTTTCCGAATCACCATTCCGAAAAGAACACGAAACACAAACACGAGCATCTGTGAAACGCCTTTGGGCTGAGGGACAAGAAAGCTGATGTGTCTTATTGGTGCTGGTCTCGTAAAACAGTCCGTATTCTATCAAATGGAAACGTGAGCATTTCCAGCGAGCCAAGTGGAAAAACACAGGGCTCCTTCTTTATCTCAGTGGTTGTATCAAGTCAATGGGGAAAACAAAGCACACCCTTTGAAAGCATGTCTGAGGAATGGCCTGTTGCTACAACAAGAAGTCGGCGTGGTCATCTCCGCCGGGAGGCCGACGCCAGGTAGTCCCAACCTCTCTAGAATAAGGCGCCTTCCTCCCGGGCCCCTCTCGGCTGCACAATGGCGTCCACCCTGACACTTCCTTAGCAACTGCTTCACACCCTGACTTTAAATCATCCATTATTTTGGCAACAGGATGAGTATTTGCTGTTCATGAACTTTTAAAAGGTCATTGGCTGAAAACAAGCCCGTTTCCTTTGACTCACCCCCTTCCCTATTCTTGAAACCTACCCATCGCCCTGAAGACAAAACCTCACTTATTGAGGAAAAGATAAATGCACTCTTTGCATTTTTGAAATGGGAAAATAACATTTTATTTGGGGGATATTAGGGGAAAAAATCCTGGTGTCGACTGCCCACAGGTTATTACTCTACTGCTGATGAACAGCAAGAATAACACACTGAAGGCAAATCATTTTGTCTAAACAGTTTAAAACTTTTGTGGTTTATCTTTAATGCCAGTTATTAAAGTCTACTTATAAATCTCATAGTTCAGAAAAATACAAAGGTAATTGATATTCAACTTTTAAAAAAATTATTTATTTATTTTGAGAGAGAGAGAGAGAGAGCAAGAGCGGAGAAGGAATAGAGAGAGAAGGGAAGAGAGGGAATCCCAATCAGGCTTCACGCTATCAAAGCAGAGCCCTACTCAGGGCTTGACCTCACAAACTGTGGAAACGTGAGATCATGACGTGAGTTGAAATTAAGAGTCGACACTTAAATGTTTCAGCCAGCCAGGTGCCCTGATATTTAATATTTAAGTAATATTCAAATTTAAGACTTATATTTAATTTTCAGCAAGAAAAAAAAAATGGCTAATGATTGTATTACCTCCAGAAAGGGATTGTTTCATATTCCTGCAAAACTCATTTGATACCAAATTCAATCACCTTCCATGGTATCAAAGTCTTCAAACAATTTTACCAGGTAGTTTTGAGAAGAAACAGGAGAAATTTACGAATAGTACTGAGCTGCTTTTATTTATTAACTATTTTCAAAACATCTTATGTGATGAGGAAAACAAATACCAAGTCTGTTTTTTATCAAAGATTTTTAGCTGTGAAATTCACACTAATTAAAATAAACTTATTTTTAGATTGGTCCTTGTTAGCTCTATAAACCAAGGAGCTTTTTCTGACTAATTATATATCTGGATAACACACATTTAAATTTTTCTAAAGTATATAAAGGCAACAAAAATAAGAAAGTTTGAGAACACCTGTAAAATGTCTCTCTTCTGGTGAATTACAGTAATGTCCAAACACAGTCAAGAAGTTTAGAAGCTGAGAGGTGCCTGGCTGGCTCAGCCAGCTGAACACAGGACTCTTGATCTCAGGGTTGTGAGTTCAAGCCTCGTGTTGGGCGTACAGATTATCTAAACGAATACAACTTAAAAAGAAAAAAAAAACACAGTAAAATCAAAACAAAAAAAGTTCAGAAGTTGATGTTAACATGGGTCATTTTTGCTCATTTCCATGGAGGCATACCATTGTGGTAAAACGCAGAAGGCAGATGAATGTTTTATAAATAAAAGGATTGTTTTCATTCTCACTCCTTACAAAACAGGGAGTTATTTTTTCATGTCCATGTCATCATTGTTACTAGCAATTGACCTTCACAGCGGCATTCATCACTTCAAATTAAATTTTGTGGATTCTGTCCAGTTCACAAGACCTTTCCATGCGTTATGTCTTTCAACATAGTGCTGTGGCTGAGCGGCCCCCCCCTCCCCCCGCTGCCCCTCCTTCTGTCCCTCTGTCCCTTCCTCCTTCACTGTCTTACTTCTACCGTGGCCTTGTTTTCAGCTCTGAAAACATCCAGGGGTCTGTCCCTGCCCCCTGAGAAAATCACAGGCAAGTCAGAAGAATGGAGGGGCATTGGCCGAGCAGAGAGCCTCCATGTTCAAGATGGGAAACTGAGGCCCAGAGCTGGTGAGCAGCTGCCCGAGGGCTGATCAGGTCGGCACCAGTGCTTACATCCCCTGGCTGCCTTTCTCTCCAGGTAGGGATGCATGTCATAAAGTCAACCATACGCGTTTGTGCTTTTTTCTCTTATGCTCTTCCCTTTAAAAACAAGAAGTGGATTTGGCACGTGGGGGTGGGGAAAGGAGGATCTGGAACCTGCCCCTGTTATCTCCAAAACACGTATGAATGTCGGGCAAGCTCACTTGTTTCCTGAAGAGCAGTGTGTGGCCCAGAGGGGAGTCCCTGCTGACCTCAGCTCTCCTCTGTAGGACCCGTGCTTGGCGGCACGGGGAGTGGAGAGGCTGGCACTCTGGGCCCGGTGGGCAACTTGCTGCAACACGGCCCAGGTTGCATTTGAGTAGCAAGAAAACGTGTCTTTTGGTGTATTGGTGTCAGGTGACACGGAGACGGCACAGACAAGGGTCATGGGTTCCAAGGGATGCCGTGGCTGGTTTTTCTCTTGAGGAAGGAATTGCTCTGGCTGTGATTTTCACACATGACCCTTTTCTGAGGGATGGCCGTGACAAGGCACACGATTTAATGAGTGAGAAGACCAACCAGAATCTCATCTTTGCGATCGGCAGCGGTCTGTCTCTAGGAAGGGGAGAGCACGATTCTGAGTTATTCTAAGCAAGATGGCAGAGCTGTGGACTTTCTGTTGAACGGACACAAGTGCTCTCTTGTATTCTAGAGAAAGTGCCAGATGTGGAAACCTACTCTGAAGCCAGCTAGATGGATAAGGGCCATTTACATTGAGTGTTTTATTATGCGGCATTGAATACACACAAAAGCATATATGTATGAAACAGAGAGGTTAAGTTATAAAGCATGAAACTAAACCAGCCACTGTGAATCAGTCATCATGCACACGACAAGAACAGGAATGTTTCCAGGGTCATTGCATCGTCAGCCTGCTCCTCCTGGCCTGTCCGCCTCCTCCTAGCCAGAGGTCCTCAGTTTTTAAAATTTGTGTTAATTATTACCTTCTTTAAAGAAAGTTTTATCACATAGGTATCTCTTTTTTAAAAATGTTTAATTCTAATAGAGAGAGAGAGAGAGCATGAGCAGAGGAGGGGCAGAGAGAGAGGGGTACAGAGGATCTGAAGCAGGTTCTGCACTGACAGCAGAGCCTGATGTGGGGCTCAGACTCATGAACTGTAAGATCATGACCTGAGCTGAAACCATGAGCTGGACACTCAACCGACCAAGCCACCCAGGTGCCCCAGGTATGTAACTCTTGAATGGTGCATTATTTAGCTTTGCTTGGTTTGGGGTCTAAAGAAAACACGTCACCATACTGAAAGCAATCTTTTGCAATATGCTTGTTTTCACTCAGAGCTTTGTCTCTATGATTCCTCCAAGTTACGGCATGTAGGGGATTTCTACTACTGCACCGCATTCCATTTTGTGAGGAGAACAATTTTCACTCACCCATCCTAGTGCTGGGCTTCGGGTTGCCTTCCAATGTGCTGTGCATAGTTCAGAATGTGCACCCCCCTGAGCATTCTTCCTGGGGTGCAGGCCATGGGGTTTCTCTAATGAGCAAACATAGTAGTGAACGTGCTGCCGCCACGCGGACAACCCGCTTCAGGAAGAGTGCCCAACTGTCCTCCAGAGCTCGAGACCAGCTGGCCTTCCCACCAAACGTGTATAAGGATTGCCATTGATCTATGCCCTTGCCAATACTTTAAAGTTTTTGTCAAACCAGTAGATATAAATTGTATCTTATTCAAGTTTGCACAATTACTAGTGAGGCTGAGAATCTTTTTGTATTTTTATTGGTCATTGTGTTTCTTCTATGAATTTCCTGATGGTGTCTTTTGCCTGTTTATTTTCAATTGGAGTGTCCATTTTTAAAATCGCTGTGAAGTCTCCTTTGTATACTCTGGATACTAATCTTTTGTGGATCATTGGTGCTGCCAGTGTCTTCTCCCAACTTGTGTCTTGTATTTTCTCCTTCGTGCTACATTTTCATGACCAGATGTTTCCAATTTTTAAAAAATTTTTATTTATTTATTAAAAATTTTAATGTTTATTTATTCCTGAGAGAGAGAGCCAGAATGCAAGCAAGAGAGGGGCAGAGAGAGAGGGAGACACTGAATCCGAAGCAGGCTCCAGGCTCTGAGCTGTCAGCACAGAGCCCGACGCGGGGCTGGAACCCACGAACTGCGAGATCATGACCCGAGCTGAAGTCGGATGCCCAACTAAGTCCCTCAGGTGCCCCCATTTATTTATTTTACAAAGTTTATTTTATTTTGAAAGAGACAGAGACAGTATGACTGGGGGAGAGGCAGAGAGAGAGAGGGAGAGAGAATCCCAAGGAGGCTCCACACCGACAGTGCAGAACCCAATGCGTGGCTTGAACTCACAAACCGTGAGATCATCGTGACCTGAGTCGAAACAAAGAGTTGGATGCTTTACCAACTGAGCTACCCAGGCACCCCAGGTGTTCCTAATTTTAATGGAGCCAAGCCTTTATCTATAATTTCTTTCATGGGTTATGCTTTTAGTTTTTGTTGAGGACAGCCTTCCCTTCCCAGAGTCAGAAAGATATTTTTAAAGTTTTAAATCTTTTTAAATCTAAAGTTTTAAAATCTTGTGTTTCACCCATCAGGAATTCATGGTGTGAGGGTGTGAGGTAAGGATCGGGTTTTTCCTTCCCCCCATCCATGTTGAACTAAGTTCCCCACCCACCTCTTAATTAGCCTCCTCTCTTTTCATTTTTTTATTCCTGTCTTCTTTTTATTTTATTTTTTAAATTTAAATTCAAGTTAGTTAACATATAGTGTAATACTGATTTCAGGAGTAGAATATAATGATTCATCACTTACATATAACACCCAGTGCTCATCCCAAAAAGTGCCCTCCTTAATTCCCATCACCCGTTTAGCCCATCCCCCTACCTCCCCTCCTTCAACCCTCAGCTTGTCCTCTGTTTTTAAGAGTTTTTTATGGTTTGCCTGGTCTCCTTTTTCAAATGATATGGAATGATCTTTTTCACTGTGACAGGAAAGGAAGTCACGCTTGGCTTACTAATGGAAAGAAATTCTGTAGTGACGACTGTGTGTGTGTATGTGTGTATAAATAAAGGTCACTTTTTTAGGGTAAAGAGGGAGCTCCCCTTATCCCCAAAGTCACATTATCTCGGCAGTTTCTTACTAGATCTACTTCAAGTCAGGAATTAAGTGTGGTACTTGTTTTTGTCTGCAATCCTCACTGACTCAATTAATTCCTTTCCCAACACCCATAGTTTAATAGCAAGTAAAAGAATCACAGAATTTGAGGGGCACCTGGATGGCTCAGCCAGTTAAGCATCTGACTTCGGCTCAGGTCATGATCTCATGGTTCATGGGTTCGAGCCCCGTGTCAGGCTCTGTGCTGCCAGCTCAGAGCCTGGAGCCTGTTTCGGATTCTGTATCTCCCTCTCTCTCTGACCCTCCCCTGTTCACGCTGTCTCTCTCTCTCTCTCTCTCTCTCTCTCTGAAATAAATAAAAAACATTAAAAAAATGTAAAGAATCACACAATTTGCTTTCTGAATATTGCTTGACTGTTTGGGGGAGGTGGATATAAAATTAATTCATTTCATTTTTTGTTTGCACTTCCTGGAATTGACCATACAGATCCTGACGTCAGGCAAACTGGCAGACAAGATTCCGGGCACCTAGCAGACTTGAATTCACTTTCAGCCGTCAGGTGCAGCCTGGGCTCACAGCACACAGGGGGCCTTTTCAGGTCCTTCTTGCTGCCGCCCACTCCTTCCCACGTGGCCACAGCGAGCTCTCTCTCCAATGTGCTAAGAAACAAGTGTTTGCTACCCTGCAATTCACTGCTGCCTATCCACTCCACGGGGCACATTCGTAGAGCACCTGCTGGCCTCCTGAAGGATACAAAGCCTAATGAGGCCGTTTTCTGCTGTCTCCACTTGTATAACTTCCTGTTCTAGGTTTGCCATTGAGGATTCTCACCAGCACTGGTCTCGGGCATCCTCATCAGCCTAGAGTGACACACTCCCCCCGGTGCCCTGTTGTTCTCCACCGACCTCCAGGGTGAGGTCAGCGCCTTCCCTGGAGTTTTCCCCTCCGCCCTTCTGATTGACATCTTCCTAACCCTCGGTATCATTTCATTTACTCACTGATGAGTCAACACTCTAACTCTGAATCAGTGATTTTTAAAAAAAAAAATGTATTTATTTTGGGAGGGAGAGAGGGAGAGAGAGAGAGAATCCCAAGAAGGCTCGGTGCTGTTAGCACAGAGTCCGATGCGAGGCTCCATCTCATGAACTGTGAGATCATGACCTGAGCCAAAACCAAGAGTTGGGAGCTTAATAGTCTGCCATTCAGGTGCCCTGATTCAGTGATTTTTTTTAAAAAACTCATACGGCCTTCATCTTGATACATCAAATATACTTAGAAGACTTTATGTGCACCTGGGCCAGCACCAACTCCGGCATTCGGAACTCAGCACATTCTCTATTCACCGCAACCATCTCGCCTGCTACTTCGTACAGTCTCATGCCTACCACATCTGCTCTTGAGTTCAGGCAACAAATATATACATATTTTAAGTGTTGGTGGCACACTGAATAAGACGTGGTTGCCCACGAGGGGCTCTCAGGTGAGTGGGGCATAGAGGATCACAGACGGAGTACTGCTGGCAGTCCGGTGAGTGCCAAGATGTATAAATGAACAACCCGTGATGAGGCACACTTGGGGAACAGCTAAGCTCTGCAGGGTGGGTGTGGAGGGTTCACTGATGATGTCCTGGAAGCGAGCTGGACTCGGCAGGGCCAGGAGGAAGATGTGTTACGTAGAGGGGGTAAGACGGGAGCCCAGGAAAGAAGAGAAGTGTGTCATGGTGAATGTAGACAGCTTGCAATTATCCCAAAGCTTCTCCACCACTTCCTCAGAAACTTCACTCCTTTTATCTCCTCCCTCTGTGTCCACACCTGTCTTTTACTGGCTCGCTCTTCCAGGTCCACAAGGTTCCGAGGTCTCCACTGCTCCGGACGTCCTTTCAGCTCCAGGGAAGGTCTGTAGGGGCTCACTGCCTCCACCCCTTCCCCTCCCCATGCCCCAGGATGATTCTAGGCTAGAGAAAACACCACCTGCCTTGCAGGCCATGGCATCCACCTCATGAATAAATGGAAAGCCTCCTTGTGTCTTGTATTCTTGTGCTTCCTAGAATCTTTTCAGTTCATCTCCATAAAGCCGGCATTACTGGGGTGGACGCCAGTCTCTCTAATTTTCTGTTTCCTCATCGTGGCTTCAGAAATGGGTGCCCCTCTACAGCCTGTTGTCGATCCTCTGGCTTCCTCTGCTCACTCTCTTAGCACAAGTTTTGTCTGTTCTCATAGCTTCAGCTCCATGCCTCTGTTCATGACTCCGAATAATTTATTTTTGCTCCCCAAGCTCTAGCCTCTCTGACCACATCCCTGGTTTTCATCCCCATCTGGAAACTCCAGTAACACCTCAAATTCAAGCTGTTTAAGTTGTACAATATTATTTGTGTCCTGTAAGTCGTTCTCTGTTTTCATGTTCAAGATGATACCCTTAGAAATTACCTTCGTGGGTTTTAAAAATTTTTTATTTTAAGTAGGCTCCATGTGCAATGTGGGGCTTGAACTCATGACCCTGAGATCAAGAGTCACATGCTGAGCCATCCAGCCATCCCTCAAAATTACTTTTGAATCTAAAATCTTCTTCACCCATGATTTGGTCCATCGGCAAGCCCAGTCTTTCCTTCCATTGTGCAATGGCACTTCCACACACTCCTTCCTGTCCAGTCTCATTTCCCCTTTCCCAATTCAGACGTGTACTCCGCTGTGCATGCAGTAGGCCCTCTCTGTTCCATTCCATTATGCTCAAGGCCACCAGATTTCTTTCTTAAAGAATCACCAATGTTCTCTTGTTCATAAACATCACAAGGAAGCCTCTGCAGTCTTAGTAAACCCACCTTTATGGCCTTTTGTCCATCACTTATCAAAATCAATGCTATATTCATGCATTTTGGGCAATTTGCTATTCCTAGAACATTTACTTTCATCGTTTCTCTCTCTCTCTCTCTTTTTTTTTCTGGATCATTACTCATGTGTGGGATGCCTTTCATCTCATTATCATTTATCAGTCCCCAAAATTTTAAGTTGACTGCTATCTGTAAGTCATTGTACATGGTCTTTGGTAAAGATGATTTCAAAGTCTAAGTCGACAGAGATGAAACTTATAAGCCATATAACATAGTGGTAGAAAGACTCCTGTTGTTAAGTCCTGAGAGTTTCTACTTCCAGGTGAGAAAGAGTGAACACATCCTCTCTTATCTCTTTTGCTAAATGCAGCAATGAAACATGGACAAAATGAATCGATAAACTATTTGCTTGCAGTCCTTGAAAATTATACTATAGTGGGTAGATTGAGAGAAAAGACCAGGACTTGAAGTCCCCTGGAAGAGGTGAGCTTACCCATTTCCCTGCCCCCCACCCCGTATTCCCTATGTGAGCACAACACACTTGATGCCTAGAGGAAGGTGTCTGATGCCTGGTCCCTAGAGTTGCTTGACGGAGGGAGCGCCAGGAAACCCTAACATTCAGGGAGACTGTGGAAGTGACATTGTGTTTTCTTGCCTCTACCCCCCAGGCTCCAGGCCGTCTGGTGCTGCCAGCGGGGCTGGCAGACTTACAGGACATCCAGAGCCCCCAGGAGTCAAAACTCTGAGGGCTGACATTTCCCTGCCATCCATAGAGATGTGATCCCAGAAGAAGGGGTAAACTTCCCCTGCCTTTTTCTCTTCTCAGCACCCCATACTTGGCCCACACAAGAAGCAAGGGGCAGGATACAGTCCATAATCACTCAGCACACAAAACCCAGGAAAATCTCAACCTGCATGGAAAAGACGGTCAACCAAGGCCAGATCAGGAATGAGCCAGAGGTTGCTATTCAAAGATGTCAGACTATCCAGATAGACATCTATAACACAGAGAGATCTGGAAGACCACGGGGAACTCTTCATTTACCTTGTAAGAGAGGTTCCATGCTGGCTGGAGTACATTCCCTAACTCAGGGCAGATGCCCGTTCTTGCTACAGTCAGAATGTTCTATTGTCTTTCCCGTCCTCTCCCCATATTCCGTATTTTCCCCTTCTCAGATTATTCACATTTGTACCTCTAAGCACTGCAAGTTTACATTCAGGGGTGAAGTGCCTGGAGTCCTCCTAAGAAAACTAAAATTTAACAAATCATTAAAAGAATCTTGTCTCGTAGTGTTGTTTTTTTTCCCCTAAATATTTGGTGTGAAAATGCAATAAAATACAGTAGTCTTTAAGATTCAAAAAGGCCAGTCGTTTTCTTTCAAAATGTAATTGAAAACTTGCATGCTTAATGAATCCCGATATGTAAAGTAATAAATAGAGATGCTGAATCTAGTAAAATGGCAAAAATGAGTTTATAACAATTATCTCCATGGCAAACCAAAATGGGTGCATGGTAAGAGAACAGTTCATCAGTCCCTAATGTGATTAATTTGTAATGCTGCGCTTTCCCTTAGAGTCTGTGTTATATAAAGTAGGAATACACGTAAAAGCAGTAAATGGAAATGGTAAAGTACAGTAACGTAGTCACACAGATGCTCAGAAAATGTCCCCCTAGACCTTGGGTTCCCAGGACTACTGATAACAAACTTGAGAGGCGCACAGCACGCTGGATGTTTAACAATGCCCACCCTCGAAGACAGCATCACCTACGAGAATTATTTGGATCATCCTTGTGCTCTTTCTAGTTGTCAGATCCTCACAATAAATAACGATTCAGCTCATGTATGTGCCAGGCACAGGGCTGGGCTTTGCCTTCCTGTTGGTTGAATTCGCCTGAGGTCTCGGGCTCTCTTCTGTTGTATTTAATACCATTTCTTTTTTTCATATTTATTTATATTTGAGAGATAGAGAGACAGTGTGAGTGAGGGAGGGGCAGAGAGAGAGGGAGACACAGAATCTGAAGCAGGCTCCAGGCTCCATCCGAGCTGTCAGCATAGACCCTGATGTGGGACTCAAACCCACGAACTGTGAGATCATGACCTAAGCCGGAGTCAGATGTTTAACTGACTGAGCCACCCAGGTGCCCCTGCATTTAATATCATTTCTGACCATGACTGTGTCTCTACTCAGTGTTTGCCTCATGATTGTTTAACTTTCTGTATCCATTTGGTACCCGACCGCTGGCTGGTTCAGCTCTGGTTTAAGTTTGCTATTCCTTATTTGATGCATTCAGCCCCAAGCCTGGGTGTTGATGAATGAACCAAAGGGCAAAGACATATAAAGGCAAGAGATGATATTACCCATTGAGGGGTCGATGTGGTAGAGGAAATAAAGTATAGGCACACTCACATCACATTATGGTGAGTGCCTGTGGTTGGTGGAATAATACCTCCCTGCCAAGATGCCCGTGTCCTAATATCTGGAACCCTTGAACGTTTCCTTCCTTGGCAACAGGAAAAGTGAAGATGTGATTACAAGGACATTGAGATGGGGAGATTATCTTGGATTATCCAGGTGGGCCCAATGTAATCATGAGGCACCTCAAAAGTGATAGGTGATATAAGAAAAGGAAGCAGGGGGAGATTTGACCCAGAAGAGGAGGTCAGGGTGATTTTATGGAGGGAAGACTCCACAGGACATTGATGGCTTGATGACGGAGGAAGGGGCCACAAACCAAGGGATGCTTTTTTGGCAAAAAGCCAAAAGAAATCAATTTCCCTTTAGAGACACTAGAAGGAACACAGCCTGCTAACAGCCTGCTTTTAACCCAGGGGACCTGTGTTGGACTTTTAATCCACGGAAATGTAAGGTAATAAATTTATGTTGTCTTGGGCCCCTACATTTTGGATTAATTGTTATTATATCAGCCATAGGAAAAAAACAGAATGTCCCAAACATTAAGGGCAAAAAAAGTTCAGATAGAGGAGAAAGACTCAAGAATCTGGGATGAAGGTAGTCGATTGTCTGCCTAAACTAAGTACAATCTGAAAGTTCTTTTCTTTTTAATCTGAAAGTTCTAACCAACGGATATTCACCTTGAATTCTTTAAATCAAAAGTTTCTTAATCATTCAAAATCTAACCACAAAGTTAGCATATAGCTCAATAAAAGGACTAAGTCATGTGAATTGCTGACAAGTTAATTGTCCTCTGAGATTTTACTGTCATCCTCCTCATGAATTTGATTTACTGTTTCAGGGAAATCATATTACTAATTTAAGACACCCTCACAGGCATTGCCACAGACATCCCACCTTACTGCAATTCCCAGAAATTTATTTGGCCCTCCTAACTAAAAATCACCATGTAACCTCATCAGAGGGTCCAGAGCAGGGCCAAGGTGTGGGAAATCTGATTCAGTGAATTACCAACTACCCAAAAAAGGTTGAGCCCAGGGGCAGATCTGATGTGTAGAAGTGTTGCACTCTGAATTGGAGATCAATATGGTTTCCCTATTTTTCACTTGACCTTCAGAGATGAACACTGGACTCAATTATCTAACCCTCCCCCGACATTTCCTGTGGAACTTGGACTTCTGCTGACTCAATCCGTCATATTTCCCTTGGGTCCACATATAACGTAGTATCCATCATAAATGAGTTTTGAAACGAAGACGCCCATTCAGAAGCACGTCAAGAGCTACTCTCACTGGGTGCCCAGTGACGAACTTACTGGTTCAACAGATCAGCTCTTGCAGATGCATCATGACCTAACCGGCACGCGTGATGTGGAGCAGGAAACCACATCACATTCCAAAAGTCAAGTTCAGTTTTTGTGTAGGGATTATGTACAATTTTAAAAATGCTCTCAAATGCAAAGAAAAGAAGAAAGTGATACATATAAGAATAGACTTGTATGCTGTTTTCATACCACTGCATTTCCTTAACAATCACTTTGTAGGGCTCTCTGATGTTCCACACACAGTTTCTTGCCTTATAAATTAACAGGAATATGACTTACATATGCTAGAAAATTATGTAACCTCCCAAGGCAGGGACCATTTTATGGCTGCCTGGTGATATTAAATAATATTTGCAATATTTTATCCGGTTAGCATGTATTTGTTGAGTTGATGCTACACCTGAAGCCCATTACTGAAGAGACTAAAGTCATCAAGGTGTCATCCCATTGTCTAGCTGCACATTCCCAGGTAGCTGTTGTAGAATGTAGTGGAAATTACTAGCACAGCCATAATTTTAGTCCTGATGCCTTACTATGTGTCTTATTAGTCACGCTGGGATGCGTCCTCTTTAAATGTTGGGAGCAGATCCTTTGGACTTTTTTCTTCCACCAGAGCATGTAATGTGGCTCACTTTCACTCTTTCATGCCATGACTACAGAATGAATGAATAAAATAAGAAGCCGAAATGTATGCATTAAAAAAGGGGCCATTTCCTCAGACGGAGGCTTTTTAGTAGTTTGGTGATTCTGTTTTAAGCAGAGGTTCCAGAGTACTGATGGGCATTGACCACAGAAGACAAGATCATTTTCGAGAAAGAAGCCTTCTTTCCCAGAAGCACAGGAGGAAAACATAAGAGCCTGGTAGGATGATTGGCTTAGAGAAAACTCACACTAGGAACTAACTAGAATGCGTGCTGTCAAAAGCCATGGCTGGCTGTGGCCAGGTCAGTTTAAGGCATCTACAGACACAGAGTTGGAGATCCAGAGGAACTAATGTGGCTCAACCGCATTCATTTTAGAGAAGAGGTAACTAGAATAAATGAGGTTTAGTGGCTTGTCAACTTCAAATCACTAGTTAACTAGAATGCGAGGAGCAACCCAGATGGGTTGATATGAGATCAATGGACTGGTGTCAGGAGAAAGCAAGAGGGTGCCATGGATGTGTGCCTCTTCATTCATTGGGTCTGCGGTGTTCCATTTCAGTGTTCAATAGAACTCTGTCCTTCGGCCCTCTCAGCTGTTTATCAACAACCCCCCTCAAATGTCTACCTTCTTGGTATTTACCTTCTCTTTCCTACTTTTCTACATTAACTTCCCGCTTGCTCACTGACTATACTAGTCTTTCTTTTGACAATTAAATCCTTTCTTCTCCTTTCCACAAAGAAAGGAAGTTAGGACAATTGAAGAAATTTGAATAATGCAAATGTCAGACTTTGAATATGATAGAGTATAAAATAATAGACAAAACAATTCATATTGTTCCCATTTTTAATAGGAGTTCAATGTAAACAACAGCAAATAACACCAAATGGCTTACTTCAATATGCACTTGAAAATCACCATTCCAACAGCAGTCAGCTCAAATGTCTCCAATAATTGTGCTATTACTTTGTTCTCTCCCATGCAGAGCATGTTAGCGGGCTGGAGGGTGGGGATAATGGTGGATATGGGGATAGCCAGAGGCACTGAGACAAAGGAGGTTGAGTCTGAGATGGGCACTGTGTGCGGGGAAGAGATGAACACAAGCCCAGGGGGCTGCTAGGGTAAAATTGCTTTTGTCAGTCAGGTCCCATTAACACAGATCAAACAAGATTAAGGCGGAGCTGGGCTGGGGCGCTTCAGTACCTGGGAGAGTTGCTGGTGGATCTGGTAACTGTGGGAAGACCTGAAATGAATGTGCCCCTATACCTCCAAAAGTCTCGAAGGCCCTCCTGCATTAGGACAAGTCCTAAAGCCAAAGAGGGAGGATAGTTTATCATCGATTCAAACATCAGGATTTAAACTTAGTGGGAGAATCCAGCCTTCTGGTAAACTTCAAAGAGACCAATTCCTTCATCTCTGCTTTACTTTTCATAAGCTACACAGGGCATTGGACAATTTATGCAACCGTCAGACCTCAGTCTCGTGATCTGGAAAATGGACATAGAATGTTTCATTGCCATGAGAATATGGAGGGAGATATGTACATTAAGTGCCTAATACAATGTTGACCATATGCCTCTTCTGTAAATCATAACAGTCACTCTTCCTTTCTCTCCTTCCCTCTTTGTCTCTCTCTTTTTGCCATCTCCTTCTTTTCTAAGTTGGAGGAAGAAATTCTGATAAAGGAGAGAATTTAAAATTAGCTTGCTCTTTGATTCCATAGTTAGATCTAGTTGATAAAATAAGGTTTATATTCTAACTCAAGAGAGTTCTTGATTAATATCATAGATACCCTCACAAAGACAATTAGACTTAATTTTTAAAAGTCTTAATGATGGGGCTCCTGGGTGGTTCAGTTTGTTGAGTGTCCAAAGTTGGACACTCTTCATCTTACTCTTCTCCTTCAGACTCTCAATTAAAGTTTGTTTGCAGAGATGAACGTATGTGCATACGTATGTGGTTTGTTCTCACCATTTCCGCGTGACTGATAACATGACACTCCCTTTAAATGGATAAGGAAAGCGTGTTTTTGCATATGAGGGAGAGAAGGAAAGAGGGAGAAAGGGAGGGAGGGAGGTGGGGGAGGGAGAGAGAGGCCACTTTGGGGCACCGTTAATGTTTAAACTGTGTGAGCTGTGGGCAAAGAGGGAGGAGAGTAAGACTCTGTAGACACATAAACTCTGCAAACCAGTTTGGATTGCCACTCTTGTCATCCCAGAGTGAAAATGTAGTTCTTAGTATATTTTTATAAATACCCAGAAGATCTAACATCTAATAAAATTGTTCTGTGGCTTAACATTTGGCTTTCTTCAGTGGGAAGTAGGTGAGGATGGCTGTTTTGGACAGAATGTTTGTATCCCCCCACCCCAAATTCTCAGGGTGAAACCTGTCCCCACAGTGCAGTGGCAGACCAGAGATGCCCCTGCCCTGTCTCGGGGAGACAAGACCAGCGTCTGGACCCAAGAGTAAGGGCGCACCCGACACACTCTGCCAGCCCCTTGGTCTCTGACTCCCGGTCTCCAGAAATGTGAGAAATAAGGGTGTTGTAATTAAGTCACGGAAACTATGGTATTCAGATACAATAGCCCAAACAGACTCAGACAATGGCAAACACTAGAAGAACAATATCTACTTCAATAATCATAGTGAGACATTGTTTTCTAGTTAGATGGTCGAGAAGACTCGGGAGAAAGGGGGAGGTGGGAAGAAAACACAAATTTGTAAAGATTTTCTAACTACTACATGGAGCATTGTTGTGAAACCAGCACTCGGTCTGAATTCTTGTCCAAGGAAGGAGGCACATTTTTTTCCTCTTTTAATCTAAGAAGGTTTGAAAGAATATGAAATTTCAATGAGCCACTAAGCATCCGTAGCACTTTTGGCATTAAAATCAATGGCAAACTTCTGTGACTGTGACTGTAAGTGTTGTGTGTGTGTGTGTGTGTGTGTGTGTGATTTTCTTGGTGGGTAAGGTAGGGGTAAGTTGGGGAGTAAGGATAAATTGGGGGCTGGGGTTGTGACTGGAAATACATATACGGTCCAGGTTGTAGAAAGGAGAAATGGAAGGTAAAAAAAAAAAAAAAAAAACACAGAGAAGAAAGAGATT
>NW_027529531.1:600588-637999 GCF_008692635.1 Crocuta crocuta
ATACTCCAGAAAGCCGATTCCTATTCTGGAGTTTAATCAAAGGCTCCAGTATTTCAAGACACGACGCTTATAAAAACAAAGCAATCCATCTGGCTTGCAGTGGGGTCTGGAAACTTCCGTGTGAGCAGGAATCTTCTCGTCGTGTGGTGTCATCCCTGGAAGGCAGCTTCGGAGCCCGCCCCGTGGTCCCAGTGCACCTGTTTAGAGGCCTCGATGGTCACAAAGGCTCGCTGTGTCCTGGCCCCTGCGTCCTGGCCCCTGCAGGGCCCCACGGCGGGGGCGGGGCCCTCCCCCACACTTAAGGGACCCTGGAGGGAGGTCAACAGGGGACCAGACAGACCCGTCAGCAGGTGCTCCAGGTGACAGGACCCAGGACTGGGGGTGTGGGGGAGGAACCGAACAGGCCCTGAACTTGTCCTCTGCGCCCACGGGGGCTCAGTGTGCCCCGAGTTCATTCGCACACATTCCCTCCTGCCATTATTTCCGCAGCCCCGGGACGAGGCACGTTGGCTCCTTCCCCCCGGCCCCCCACCCCGGTCGGGACTGCTTATTTGTCCCATCAAAGCTGCACAGCTGGTGTCAGGAATACGGTGACCCCAGCCTCCCTGTGTCTCTGATGGGGACGCGGTGCCTGGCTTGAGTCGACCCCGACAGGAGGCGTCTGCAGAAGGATCTAGAACCCAGGTGTGCTGAGGCCGGTCCCCGGCTCTTCCCACACGCCACGGCTCCACTAAACAGAGGGGCTGAAGGACGCAAAGTCCCTGGTGGTGATGCCAGGGGGACACGGCTTGATCTGCCCTGGACTGCGGGCCCTCAGGCATACACACGAAGGTCATGACCTTCGATTAAATGGATTAAAATGGATTAAAAATGCATCTTCTCCCACAACATCCTATTATCTACTATGCTCTCATCCCGCAGTGGCTTTGCTCCAATACTCAGATTCCAAGTCTTCATCCTACTCAACAAGGCCGTGTACGATCTGGCTGCCTGCTGCCCACCCACTCCTCCTTGCTCCCTCCGCCTCAACCACACTGTCCTCCCGGCTCAGCGCGTTCCCACCTCCCCGCTCTGACACTCCTTGCTCCTCTACGCTTGCCCCGGGTGTCCACCGGGCCTAGTTCCTCTTTGTATTGGAGCTTCTCTTAGATGCTCGCTTCTCAGAGACACCTGATTACTCTTTCTTTGTACAGCACCACAGCCCTCCGCAGTCACTTTCCCTCTTGCCGCTGACTGCCACAGACACGTGACGTTAGCTTGCTTACGGACTGCCATTCCTAACTAGAAGGTTGGCCCCTTAAGTCCAGGGATCTTGCCCTTTTTCACAGACACAGACAGAGAAGGAGGGTCAACTGAAACGCATGCCCTCCAGACAATGGAGACCCACCTATGGGTAAAGGTATTCGTAGGGTAGGGGGGATAATGGGAATGGAAAAAAGTACCAGTGGAATTAGAAGAGACATACTCAGGAACAAAGGGGAAGAGATTGGCTTTGGGCAGGAAGCGCAGTATTCCTTATTTATAAGAGGTTGGGCTAAGGCTAAGCCAGACAGAGGTGGAACTAAGAATCCAGGAAGACTAGAGTTGCGTAAGAGTGAAAAGTCTAAGCGCCAACACAGTGTTGAAGAGTAAAGTCAACGCGCTAATACTACATGACTTCAAGATCACTATAAAGATGCAATAAAAAAGATGGTGCGGTATTGACAAAAGAAGAGAGAAACAGATCAAGGGAGTAGGATAGAGAGTCCAGAGATAGACCTACACAAATAGAGGTGACTGATCTTTAACAACGGTATGAAGGCAACTCAAAGGAGAAAGGAAGTCTTTTCAACATAAGAGTCTGGAACAAGTGGAAATCCACGTGTAAAAACATGAATCTAGACACTGACCTCATGCCCTTCACAAAAATTAACTCAAAATGGATCACCAACATAACAGTAAAATGCAAAACTGTAAACCTTCTAGAAGATAACATAGAAGAAAATCTAAAGTGACCATGGGTTTGGTGATGATTTAGTAGACACCATACCAAAGACACAATCCATGAAAGAGAGAATTGATAAACTGGGGGGGCACCTGGGGGCTCAGTCAGATGAGCTTCTGACTTCAGCTCAGGTCATGCTCTCATGGTTTGTGAGTTCGAGTCCCGTGTTAGGCTCGCTGCTGTCAGGACAGAGCCCACTTTCAATCCTCTGTCCCCCTCTCTCTCTGCCCCTCTCTTGCTTGCATTCTCTTTCTCTCAAAAAAATATAAAACATTTAAAATAAACTTTACAAAAGAATGGATAACCTGGACTACATTAAAATAAAAAAAATTTTTGTTTTGTGAAGGATACTGAGAAGAACTGAGTAGTCAAGTCATAGGCTGGGAGAAAATATTTGCGAAACACACATCCGCTAAATAACTTTATCACAAATATACAAAGAACATTTATAACTCAACAACAGCAAAAAGACACAACCCAAATAAAAACTGGCAAAAGAACTGAACAAACACCTCATCGAAGAAGATATACAGGTTGAAAACAAGCATATGAAAAGATGTTCGATATCAATATATGTCATTAAGGGGATGCAAAACAAAACAGCAATGAGATGATAAGCGTGTCACTGCATGTCTTAGAATGGTCACAATGTGGAACACTGACAACACCCGTGTTGGTGACTGTGTGGAGCAATGGGAACTCCCACCCCCTGCTGGCGGGGATGCAGACTGGTACGGCCACTTTGGGAGACAGTTTTGGTGGATTCTTACAAAACTAAACATAATCTTATTACATTATCCAGCAATCACATTCCTTACTATTTGCCCCAATGAGTTGAAAACTTATATCCATGCAAAAATCTGCTCACAAATGTTTATAGCAGCTTTGCCCAAACTTAGAAGCAACAGAGATGTCCTTTGGTAGCTGATGGATAAAAAAAACTAGTACATCTAGACAATAGAGTATCACCCAATGATGAAAAGGAATGTGATATCAAATTACAAAGTGACACGGAGGAACCTTAGATGCATATCACTAAGTGTAAGGAGCCAGGTTGAAAAGGCTACAAACTGGATGCTTCCAACTCTATGACATTCTGGAACAGGAGAAGCTATGAAGACAGTGAAAAGATTGTGGTTGCTACAGATTGGGGGAGGGAGGGATGGAGGTGGAGCACAGAGGAATTTTAGGACAGCAAAATATGCTGACTGCTATAGTAAGGGGAGAGACTTGACTTTAAGCATTTGCAAACCCCATAGAATGTCCAACACCAAAAGGGAACCCTAATGTAAAGCATAGGCTTTAGTTAGTAATAAGGTATCAATATTGGTTCATTGCTTGTGAAGATGGAAGATGGAAGATGTTAAAAGTAGGGCAAAGGGGGTGGGGAGAACAGAAGAGGAGCTTGATGGGAATGGTCTGTACTTTTTGCTCAGGTTTTCTGTAAACCTAAAACTGCTCCAAAAAATTAAAATCTATCAAAAAAATAGGGGCACAGCAGGAATATTTTATTTTAGGGCTAGGCACACATGGCCATAGTTAAAAAATTAATGTCATCTTTCTACAATCGCTTAATGACAACAGACAGAGGCGGTGGGATCACGGAGGAAGAGGGTGGCAGGTGATGTGCCTCCTCTTGGTTTGTAGAAGTTGTTCACGCAAACACACCACATGGGGGTGTGTGGGCTACTTTTAGGTCATTCTTGTGGCATTGCGTTGACTCAGCTAATCTATTTTATGGACAAACACATATTTAAAGGACTTGGGAATTTCTTTTATTTTCCAACTGATAGAAGTCCCATCAAAGGAAAGTGTCTGCAAACGTTCCCTGTTTGGTAGGAAAGACCCCGGCAGGCACAGTGGAGGACAGATGGCCGCCCTCAGGACCTGTTAAGAATTAGATCTTTATTTGGGGCACCTGGGTGGCTCAGTCAGTAAAACATCCAACTTCTGCTCAGGTTATGATCTCATGGTTCGTGAGTTTGAGTCCCACATTGGGCTCCATGCTGGTGACGGGAAGCCTGCTTGAGAGCCTCTCTCTCTCTCTCTCTCTCTCTCTCTCTCTCTCAAAAATAAATAAATAAACTGAGAAAAATAAGAAATGAGATCTTTATTTCAGTGCAAATGTAACAGCTCAAAATACTGGAGTATACGAAAAGACAACGGCAGAACGCTTGAGTTATTTTATGCAAATAACCATACGGACGACCCTGGGCCAAATATGACGAATGAGTTTTCAGTGGGAGTAATTAGTCACGTGAGACAGTGAAGTCCCAGCCGAGAGCTGAATGCTACCTGCTTCGTGCACACCTATCACCACACTTATCTCTACCCTTTCTCCCCACCCGCTGGTCTTCTTTGTAAGAAGTCAGGGCCTGGTAGGAAAAGTAAAAACGCACCATGAAGAAGATAAAATTCCATTCTGTACAGTCAGAATTCCTGTCCTCAGAAATAAGCAGTGTAACGCAGAGTCTTTTTAGGAGTTGTTTCGCCAGCAGGCAATACCCCATTGATCACGCGCCTGGACGGGGACCCCACGGGCCGGTGTGGGCACCAGCTTCCTGGGCACCGGGCTCTGCTCTCACGTAGCTCAGTGGATCCCTGCAATCTTGTGCGAGGAGCTTTACCGGGGAGGAGGCTGAGCCCTTCGGGCAGTTACCAGTCCCTCATACCCCCCGCCTTCTATCCAACCTCCTGGGGTGTCCCTGCCTACCGCGCCCCCGGGGCCACATACCCCGTTACTCGTGAATCCAGGGGTGCACCGGCGACTTCTGCACAGCCCCGCCCCTCCAGCGAGTCACAAACATGGCCAACAGACGCATCCAGACAAATGGGCCACAGGCTGGCATGTTGCATTTTTGCTTCTGTCTAGAGCTCTCCAGTATTAAAAGAGAATAGGGACCAGGTTTTGAAGATTTCTACATCAAAGTCCAAAAAAGGAAAAGGAGATCCACACAAAATCATAGTAACTGGCACGTTTCAGGCATTTATTAGGGGCCAGCTGCAGGGATTGGCATTTCACTCACATTATCTCATTTCACCTTCACAAAATGGGGGTGAGTTTCATTTTGCAGATCCAAATACAGAGACTCAACAAAAATTAAAACCTGCCTGACCTCTCCATGCCAGAAGCAGACAGGATCCAAACCCTGGTGGACTCTGTGTCCTGGTGTTGTTCACAACCACACAGCCCCACCCTGTATGCTCACTCGCACATACTCACACTCACAACACACACAGCACGTGCACACACATTCACACATGCACTCACATGCACGCTCACACCCACACACATTTGCTCACACCATACAAAAAGCACTCACACGCTCACATTCACACGTACAGCCACACAGTCACAATACACAGCACCTGCACACTCACATCCACACTCACATGTGCACATGCACTCACACCCACACACATGTACTCACACGCACGCACCCCCATTCATTCACACTCAGACACGCACATGGACTGTTATCTCATTTAACAACACGATCGATCACACAATACCGACACCATTAGACTCTCCAACACCACCATACTCTACGAGCACCTCTCAAATGAAGTGATGATGTTATCACTGAATTTTACAAATCCCTGGGAGTAAGTGAAACTTTCTGGAACATGGAACTTACAGTTCTGATGAAAAAGATCTACCAAACTATTAATGAATAAACATAAATGTGCCCATTATTTTGTGCTGCACACAGTCCTATGATAGAAAAAATTAAAATTATATAGATACTGTATTATAAAAGAAAACCTTATGTGACACAGGCTTATTTTAGAGCCCTGTCAAAACAGAACTGTCATTTCGATGTCAAAAAGGGAGTTAATCTTTCTGCATCTACATATCCCGCTCCTCCCAACAATTGCTCCTGTCATCTCCCGGCACCTGAACTGAATTTTCTGGAGGTGGTTCTGAAGGGGCTGAAGCAGGGCACCACCTCTGGCGGGGAACCTGCCACCACCTTTGTCTCGCTCTTTTCTCTTCTCCACTTTTCCTTGTTCCTCCTGCTGGGACTCGCTAGCACTTCTGTTGCCATCAAGCTGTCTGAGGACAATGGTCACCTTCATGGGCTGTCACCCTGCAGTGCCCGGTGCGGTTGTGCCGGCCGCTCAGGGAGTCTTTGTGGAACCTCACTGGCCCGGATCAAAATGGGCCAGCGCCCAGCTGAGTTCAGCAGCCCTCCCTGATTCCTCACTCTCCTGCCAGGAAATGCCATTGACCGTGACATGACCCGGGTACACAAAGGAGGTCAAAAAAGAACGTCCCTTACCATCCTTTCCTCCCCACCTGCATTCAGATTGTCTTTTGGGTCCAGCCTGCATCTGCGAGACGCATTTGGGATTTGGGTTTTTGTCGATTTTCAGCTTTTATTTTCTCCGTGTTCATCTGTGAGTTGCTGAATTCAACACGATCAGAATAGAACTCTTGATTTTACAACTAGACTGCATTTTACACACCTCTCTTCAATTCACCTGAAATGTGGAGAAAAGATTTCCTCACATCTTGTTGGCCATTCTCTTACTCAACAGGGCCCACGGGGCTGTACCCCCAAACGCTAGAGCCCAAGTCTTTCCCGTAGTTCTACCCAGAGTGCACGAGTAAACCCACCATGGCCATGCATGTGAGCCAATTAACTTTCTGTAATATGATTTAGAATGAAATATCCCCAATTATCTCTTAGTGTCTTCCATTATGGGACTTATTTTCTGTTATTCCAAACCAAGTTTCCTTCTTTCCCCTCATGTTCGTGACACGGAAGCTATGAATAAACCAGCCCCACTCTTCTGTAGAATGCTCCACGTTCTGGACTTGACCCCTGGTGCCATTTTATCTTTCAGTCCCTGCCATTCATGCCTGCTGGAAGTTAGATCCAAAGGGGGTCCTCTAATCATTTGCCATCCACACTGCAGTACTGTTGTGAGTGAAGAACGGGTTTATTACTACCTACGCCTGGATAACGAGCATGGAACAGGAAAAGGCGCCAACAGCGAATAAGTGTGTGGTGACCCTTGGTCTAAAGGCTTGAGGTTGAGTGTGGGTGACCTAAGGGGCAATACTTCTAAGGTGACACTGTGCCTTTCACATTATCACAGCGCCGAGTTTGATTACCTGGTGAAGCGGTGATCATCGGATCCTCCAGTGTGCATGTGTGGTTTTACTATTTGCAATCAATACCTAACTTGTGGGGTGATTATTTTATAAGGTACCTTGAGGATATCTTGTCTCTAGCACCTTCCGTCTAATTGTTTTAGGACCCACTGATGAGCCTCATCAATGCTATTGTTTACTTGAGCGTCACAAAATGGCGTCTTCTAAGTCTGTCCTTTATCCTGGACATATTACAGCTTGGATCTTTTTCATAATGAAGAGCTTCCTCTCAATATCCAGAGAAAACTAAGTCCTTCCTACAAAGACAGGGCAAAGTCCTCCCCTTTCATCTACCGCATTCAGAATGAGGACCTGGGGTGACAGTCATCCCAAATTGGAATGCAATTTCTAACATGATCATGAGGTATATCACAGTCTGAAAATGTAGCAAATGACTAAAGCATTGTAGTCAGTATTAAAGTGGAAATAGAGGTATTTAGAATATATGCTTGGGGGCATCTGGGTGGCTCAGTCAGTTAAGCATCCGACCCTTGATTTCGGCTCAGGTCATGATCTAAATAAACTTAAAAAAAGAGAATATGCTCTTAATTCTTCAGCTTAAAATAATGAAAGGCAAACTCTATATCTACACACCAAATGTGGTTTGTCTCCGAGCAGAGAGCAGGCTATATTATAGTCTTCTCAGTGTTATGTTTCTTTGGCTCCATTTGCTGGGTTATAATCTAAGTATTCTGAGCATATTGCAGACAAGGTACGTGAGGGAGTCAGTAAATTCAGGTCACATTCTATTATTGGGAAAGCCTTGAAGTTAAAGGTTCATAGAGTTAGTAATTTTCTCCTGTTTCTATTCAATTGAAGAAATAGTTATTGAAGTCCTGCAGGGTGTGAGATATATACTATGCTTTCGTACATATTTGTAAATATATAATAAAACATGTCCATGTTTAGCTTGAAAATCTGGAAACTCTCAAAGTTTAAGATTTTGTTAACATTACATGTCTCAAAAATATTCTAATCATCAGGACCGATTTTAAAAATATGGTAAAGGGGGTGCCTGGGTGGCTCCATGGGTTGAGCATCTGACTTGGGTTCAGATCATGATCTTGCAGTTTGTGAATTGGAGTCCCGGGTCAGGAAGGCTCTCTGCTGTCAACACAGAGCCTGCTTTGGATCCTCTGTCTCTCTCTCTGATCCTCCCACTCTCATGTGCTTTCTCTCTCTCTCAAAAATAAATATTAAAAACACACACAGAGGGACGCCTGGGTGGCTCAGTTGGTTAAGTGTCCGACTTTGGCTCAGTTCATGATCTCACGGTTTGTGGGTTTGAGCCCCGCGTTGGCTCTGTGCTGACAGCTCAGAGCCTGGAGCCTGCTTCAGAGTCTGTGTCTCCCTCTGTCTCTGACCCTCCCCTACTCTCTCTCTCTCTCTCTCTCTCTCTCTCTCTCAGAAATAAATAAAACATTTAAAAATTTTTTAAAAACCTACATACAGCAAAGCTACTGATTGAATTTTGCCCATTTGCTTCAATGAAAGTGAGTCCGGTGTAGTTGGTGACATCGGGCCCCACTGGGAGTTAAATCCAGGTTGACCTGTAACAACAACATTGTGGGGAGAACAGGCACACACTCAGCAGAGCCTTTTGAATGTCTGGTGTTTCTATTGCCTGGGCCCAGGGGGTCCCAGGCAGAGCTAAGGCATTCTGTCTTGTACGTGTCAGAATGCGGCCATTTTGGTCACTTCCAGACCTCACAAGAAGACAGAATCCAAGCATTCATGTGTTTGCAGAACCCACAACCATCGTTCAAAGTTTCCAAATAGCGGTTGTCTCTTTAGATGGTGGCTGAAGGAAGGCGAGTGGGCGGGGACGGAAGATTCCGAATCCACCACAAAATGTGCCAGTGCCTCAGCATGGAGAGGAACCCTTGAACATCTTCATGGGAAAATATAAGATTTAATGAGGTCAATCATCTGAGTTAAATCTAAACTAGTAGCGTGTTAAGAGGTGTTTAATTAATCTGAATGAGGAGGTGAGATTAGTGACAAACAATGACAACAGACTCCATGGGAACAGTAGCCATTTCAATTTGAATTTTGGCCAAAAACAAAACAAAAAAACAAAACAAAACAAAACCCAAAATACTCCAAAGCTGGAATTTCCATGGCAGCCTTCAAAGCCCACCTCTGATCTGGACCTCAGATCAGGCTTCTGCAATGAAGGGTAAAGTGAAAGAAGAAAACACAGTGGCTGGACAACCGGACAGAGAGGGTGGGTTTGTGCCTCCGATGACGGTCACTGCTGCCTCCTGCTAGTTGTGTGTGTGTGTGTGTGTGTGTGTGTGTGTGTGTGAGAGAGAGAGAGATTTAAAATCCTACCAAACAAAAGAGTCTGTGTAAAATACCTAAACTGCAGAGAGGAGCCGAGGTTAGAGGTAAGTTTCTTTTTACAATTTTTAAAATCTGTGTTTAAGGGCAATTTGTCCTGCTTCTTGGTGACAACTTAACTTCATCTCATTTCTCCCTCAAATAACAGGAAGGACTGCTTGTCTGTTGTGTGGAATTTACTGCATCTCCTTCCACAAAGCAATGGTTCATCCACATCTGCTAATAAGGTCATCCATTCAATAAATATGCATTGAACATCCATGGGCATGGTGTCACGCCAGAAACGGGGTCCCCCAGGGTCTTCTTATCCAGGAGGTAACCCATTTCATCACGAACTATCTTCAGAAACTGATGGTGATTTTCTTTTAGACTTGTGGCAAGTTGCCTGAGCCGGACCACATCCTTCCCTTTTTTACAGATACGAATATTCTTACAAAATGGATGTTAACTCTGGGGAATGTAAGCGCCCAAACCCTGTATGTGTGGACCATTGAAAACATGTTTGTTCCTGCTCTTTGGCCCACGCTTTACAGCATTAACCGGGTCATCTGGACGGTGCGGTGGCTCCTCTGGCACGTCTGTCAGGCTATTCCTGTTTTGTTCTCGTGAGCACATACTGAAGACAAACCCAATGGCAAGAGTCCTGGAATTGCACATTTCCCCAGGAGTAGATGTCAGTCACTCTTAGAGAGAGAGAGAGAGAGAGAGAGAAGAGAGAGAGAGGCCCTTGGCACTTTCTTCCTGAGCAGATGTGCTCAGGATCCAGGATTGCTAGTTCCATAAAACCAGGCTAGGGAATTTTTAAAAAACAAGGATCCTCACATGATTCCCCAGGCAAGGAGGCAGGACCCTGTGAGCGCCGACCTAGAGCAGGAGGGAAGCCTAGACTGTGTCTGCCGGTACCTGTCGGGAGCAGAGCGATGCTTGACTCAGGTTCCTTCTCCTCGTGACGGACTATACGATGTCACAGGAGCCTGGGGACCGTCTGCCTGTAAAAGCACAATGAAACCAGGGCATCGCACACTGAGAGCTGGAAACATGACCATAGGGGAGGTGCACACACAGACGGGCCCACAGGATTCTGGACCAAGAGCCCCTCTGGTCCCAATACAACAGCCTAAGCCCCAAAAGGAACTCCACTGGGTGTGGTCAGCTAAGCCTCAGAGCTCTTTCCAGAAGCCGGTGGTAGTGATGATTGACCTCTGTAGCTGGAAGGCCCTTGGAAACCTACAGTCCAATCCCACCATTTGAAGGCTAGAGTTTATGCTCCTGGTACCATGATGTCTGGCTTAATGGAATTCAGGGAACTGAAGTGACTTGTCCACGGTCACACTGTCTGTTACTGGCCAAGGTACAACCAAAACGATGCCCCATTTGGTACCACTAGAGCAATAGATTGGAAGTGGTTAGTGAGGATGATTCCCTACCTCTATAGACAGCATTGCCATTTCACATCCCTCTGTAAGGCCACGTCCATCTGAAAGGACACGGGAGCCACCATTGCTGTCATGGAAATGATGAGGTAAGAGACCACTGAGAGCTGAGCTTAGAGTCTCCATCTCTTGGATGCTGCCCTAGAGCTACCACTACTGCACAAGATCAGAGGCTCATGATAAAAGCATTAATTTTAGCAGTCAGCTGGCCCGCTTAGATTTTGTTTTAAGTTTATTTACTTATTTTGAGAGAGAAAGAGAGAGCAGGGAAGGGGCAGAGAGACAGGGAGAAAGAGAATTCCAAGCAGGCTCTGCACTGTGACAGTGCAGAGCCAGACACGGGGGCTTGAACTCATGAACCGTGAGATCATGACCTGAGCTGAAACCAAGAGTCAGACATTTTACCAACTGAGCCCCCCAGGGCCCCCCCTCCTTAGATCTTATAAACTGCCCTGTATCATCAGTGTTTCTGAATTGTTCTCTGAAATCCCTTAAGCAGATGTCTCTCTCCACAGAGAACTTGACTCATGTGGGGGTCCATCAGCATCACTGAAATGGGCAACGTTTCAAATCATCCCCTTCTTTTTGCATTCTCTGGTTCACTCTGACTTGGCTAAGGAACTCTAAGGAACATTTTGTGTTGAGATCAAGGAATTGCTAAATTATTAGGACACAGTCACCATCTTCACTTGAAGATTCAAACACCCACACATTGAAACACATTTTCGAGCCAGATCATCATGGATTTCTAGTTAATACTTGTTAGATACTTTGTTATAGAGCCATGGAGACAAAGGTTTCTACAGCCGAAACTTCAAGCTTTTTGTGTTTTCTCCTATTAAAGATCAAAATAAAAGCTTGTCTGGGTGAAGAGGTTCTTTCTGGTTTGGGTGATCAGTCAATGGTCACTTAGAGTCACGAATGAGATGACCCAATCGGTTCTCAAGGTGGGTGTTCATGATACCAACACAGGGGAAGGGCACACAGAGAAGGGGTGGGTGAAGGTGATCATTTTGGTTGCTGATCACCACGTTGAGCAGAAAGACTTGGGTTATTGGAATAATCGCCTGATGAGCATGCAGGCTGAGCCTCTCCTCCTGTCCTTGATTATCATCTCAGTAGCCATCAACTCATCACCCTTCTTCGTCTCCCTTCCTATAATCCATCTGCATCCTGCTGTGAGATTCATTTTCCTCCTGCATGACTTCAGCTGCACACACAGCAGTTTGGAGGGGCTGTCTGTCTGCAACCCACGGTCTAGCTAACATCCATCAACACTTCACAACTGGGACCTGGCTCTGCGGTCATCCGGACTGAAGTGCTGTTAACTCAACTTGTGCACCAGGCCCATGCAGGGACACTCAGATGGTGACATGAAAGCCTCTGCCCTGTGAGTGACGTGGGTGTGCAAACACATAAATGATGATTCAGCTCAGGAGGGGTAGGCTGAGCTTACTGTCAAGTTCAGTGACTCCTTCCTTGAGCTCATGCAGTCATAGGGACCCTCATTAAGAAAAATATTACAGATTTCTGACTGCAAAATCAGGTCCTGGGCCTTGCAAGGGGCCTCTGCGCATGGTGGGCCCTCACTCTTAGGCTTTATTAACTTCATGGACAATCTACCACCAGGTTCAATTCATGAGTGTGGACACTGCAAGGTGGGTGCCCTTACCACCCACCACTAGCTCTTTATCTCACTTCAGAGACTTTGGTCCAGTATACGCCACCTACACGCTTCTTTCCCTATCCAGGGGGACCTGATCCCACTCATCCCAACTTCTCCATGAAGACATTACTGATTCCATTATTTTCCCCTCGTTCTCTCTCCAATGCATTTTCCTAGTGCTGATGGTGGTCCTGTACTTATGTACATGGTCTCGTCAAATGTTTGAATTGTTTTGAGTTAGATTTATTTGGGCAATTCGATGATCCGTTCCAAGGGGGCAGGACTTGGTTTTATGGCATAACGTCCAACATATGACAGATGTTTATGACTTGCTTGCATCACAGCTGCAAGGGATGGTTGAGCCTGACAATTTCACCTTCAAACCCAGTGCTTAGTGGCACCAAAGGGCATATTTTTTAGAGTGAATGTGGTCTTAGCAGCTGAATCAACTCTGAATATAAACTGGTATGCTCCCCCAAAGTCATCTTCCCCGCACTTAATTCTCTGGGATTGTGTTTTTGCTATGTTCTCTTGTCTTTCTACTTATTCTCCTTGGAGGGGAGGGGGTGTCTCAGTGCCTCTCATGACTTCCACTGTTTTGTATGTGTGAGGACCCCAAATCTATATTTCTAGGCCAGCACTCTCCCCCTGAGCTCCCAACTCAGTTATCTTAACTATTCCTTCACATCTCTGCGTCCCTAAGGAAACCATATTGATCGAATCCATAACCAAGCACAGGAATGCGTCTGTGAGAAAGACCTAACCCAAAAAGTGTTTGAACATGGGGCGCCTGGGTGGCTCAGTCAGTTAAGCATCTGACTTCAGCTCAGGTCACGATCTCACGGTTCGTGGGTTCAAGCCCCGCGTCGGGCTCTGTGCTGACAGCTCGGAGCTGGAACCTGCCTTGGATTCTGTGTTTCCTTTCTCTGCTCTTCTCCTGCTTTTCCTTTGTCTCTCTCTTTCAAAAATAAATAAACATTAAACATTTTTTTAAAAAGTGTTTGAACCATGTGGATGCCTGTGCTTCTGTGCTAGGTGAGAAAATCCCTGAATGCAGAGGTCAGTCTTGTTCGTCTGTAAATGCTTAGAACGTCACCTCATTGGGAACAAAGTAGGAATTATGCAAGTCTTGGATTAATAAATAACATGCAAAAAACTATGAGCAGTTCCTGTTGTACATTGAGAAACATGGCATTGCCTCTAAAATGTGCTCATGAAGTCTTCATGGGTCATAGGTTCTACCATATTCCACTCAAAGATGTCTTTGGATGTGGTGCCTATCACCCTTTCCCCATCTCCAGTATATATTCTTTTTTTAAAATTTTTATTTTAACATTTATTTATTTTTGAGAGAGAGAGGGGGGGGAGAGAGAGAGAGAGAGAGGGAGAGAGAGAGAGACAGCGTGAGCAGGGGAGGGGAAGAGAAAGAAGGAGACACGGAATCTGAAGCAGGATGGAGGCTCTGAGCTGTCAGCACAGAGCCTGACGTGGGGCTCCAACTCACAGACCATGAGATCATGACCTGAGCCGAAGTTGGAGGCTTAACCGACTGAGCCCCCCAGACACCCCCAGTATATATGTTTCCGTACATAGAGGTACAGCTAATAGAATTGGCAGAACCTTTTGTTCTCCTACCCGGGGGCTGTTTGTGTCAGTAGGAGAAGGCGTGCTTGCGTTTGGCTCCCAGCACCCCTTGCTCACCCACTTCTGCACTGGGCCTTCTCACTGCACTCTCTCTGTGACTCACTTTGAAAAAAATCTCTACTTCTCTCTCCTTCCTAAGGGAAAGAACCATTGTTTTTGACACCAAGAATGTAAAGGTAGATGTTTTTGAAGAAGGAACTAAAAAATGAAAGGGAGAAACAAACCTATGTTTAACCAAGAACTGTTCTTCAATTTGATTTCACTTTATGAGTGAAAACATAGGTTTAACAAGTTAAATTCGAAGAAACCCCAGAAATAGGTGTGCTTGGGGGGCGGGCTGATGGGGTAGACTGATAGACAAGGTTTAATGGGAAATATTTTATCAAAACAATGACTCATCCTATATTCAAAGGTCCTCAAATTGTAATATTTCCTTCCAAATCCACGTTCCAGTGCTGACAGCTGCTCCAATGTGCTTGAATTCCATCCCGATGTTATAATTTTCTGACTTTCAATCACTCATTTGTTTTCATGTGTTTTGTTTCGTGTTTTGGTCCCTATGTGGACCAAGGAGACACGCTGTGTTATTAGGAAGTACGGGATGGGGGTGAGATGACTCACCCTTAGAAGGGGGGGCCCATGACAGGTGGGGTGCCTGGTGAGGGGGCAGAGGGTGAGGGAGGAAGGCACGGGGTGCACTGCAGGGTGCAGGGGCACAGGGCTGTGGGGGGACAGCCTGGCAGAGCGAGCATGGGGCCAGGTGGGGAGGCCCGTGCTGCCCTTTACTGTGGAGGGAACTGTGGACTGCGAGAGGGTATCTCCAGCCGCCCCCCTCCCGGGGCGAAGAGGACCCACCTGTCCTTGAGGAGAAGGTTCCAAGCACGTGGCACAGTGACCGTGAGGGCCTGGGGCACCTTGGCCCAGCGCAGGTGTCCAGGGGATGAGAGCAGCCTGTGCCTCCCCCCATGCGGGTACCTCCTTGGGCCCAGCACGTGGAGCAGGGGGGAGGTGGGTGAGGGCCAAGTGCCAGGGACAAAAGACAAATGAAAGGGAACGAGTGTCTAAAAGTGGAAAAGCCCCCAGTGGGGGAAGAAAGAGGCATCTCCTCCAGCCAAGGTCAGGCCAGGGAGTCCGTCTTTCTTCTGGGTCACCCTCCCCTCCAGCGGGCTTTCTCCCCATCTCAAAATCCTTCCCCACCTCACCAGTACCCCTCCCCCCCCAGCAGGGCATCTCTTTGAATTTGATTTATAAGCATATTTATTTATCTTTCTAAATGTTTATTCATTTATTTTGAGAGAGGGAGAGAGTGAGTAAGTGTGCAAGTGGGGGAGGGGCAGAGAGAGAGAAGAGAGAGAGAATCCCAAGCAGGGTCCATACTGTCAGCACAGATCCCAGCGCGGAGCTTGAACTCATGAACTGTGAGATCATGACGCTGGCTGAAGCCAACAGTTGGACACTCAACCGACTGAGCCCCCCAGGTGTGCCTACAAGCATTCTTAAATAGTGTTTCAAGGTGTCAGGATGAAAGGGAGGGGTCCTAAAATGGCCTGAGAGGGACGTTGCTTCAGGGCCTCACCTTTGTGTCTCCCCTTTGTACCTTATGCTTCAGTCCATCAACATGGCCTCTCAGGGCCAGTGAAAGCACATCTTTAGATCATTCCCCCCGAATTAGGTAATATTTGGCAAAGCTGACTTAATCCTTCTGGGGCCTCTTTATCATACTTAAATGTTTCAATAATTTATTTAAACAAGAATCTGTGAAGCAACACAGGAGGTGAGGGACGGGGTCAGGTTTGCAATCCATCACTCTGTGGCTGAGCCCTGACCCTCCCTGTTCCTGAGTCTTGCATACACAGCTCACACGACCTCATCACAGTCTATTTATTCCCTCATCTGAAGGAAGAGAAGACTCTTGTACGTCTTCCACTTCTGAAGAGTCAGTTGACGAGCCTATTTCCAGCACGCACCATTGAATTTGATGCATAGTATAATCAATAATATTACTCATATCAAATCTTAGCTCTCCCTCTGCTTGCTCCCACCCCAAGGTGCTCTGCGGGGTCCTTTCCGAAATCTCAGGAAATCTGAAACGTCCACACCTCATTGAGCGCCTCTGGAATACACACAACAATTGGCCCCATATGTTTACCACCCAAAGAATGAATGAAACTATTGGCAACATAAGCGATTTCCGCTTACTTCCAGAATTCTGAGATCTGATGTAAAAGAATATCCACGATTTACCCACTGGAGCCTGGATGGGACAGCTCTTGTTTCCAGAGCCGAGTGCGAGCTGTCTTAGTCTAACCCAGGTGAGCCCCCCCCCACCCCCCGCCCTCCTTGACCACCTGACTTGTTCCTTTTCCATGTGATGGAAAAGTCACACCGGTACCTCCAATGATCTGTAAGATGGTAAGCGCTTCCTGCTTTGAGGTTGCCTCCTGAAGTCATCGGGGTCCCTTTCCAGGATCACTGCAGACAGAAAGGGGACAATAACGTCTACTGGTCACCCCCTCAGGGACCTGTCCTTACGAATGCCCCATTTTGAGGGCACCTGCTATTTCTGTGCCCACATTAATCTCGGGATACTACCCTGGGTTGTATTCACATGTGGGAACGTCAGCCTGTGCTGGTGGTAGCTTGTCCACTCTCGGTCTGGCGATCTAGTGACCCTTCTTATCCGGAGCCACTGGATCTAAGAGCCATGTTTATTATGCTTGGAAATGTGGTCAACATGTTTGTGTACATTCTTTTGGTCCAAAAATAAATTTCAGGGTTTTTTAGGTCTTCGAGTCTCTTCAGTGGTCAGCAAACACTACAAAAATAAACATTTTCTTTCTTAGATATAAATGTCAATGTGGGCCTAATTAATTAGTTGATTTTTGCCGGATTACACGTTTTACACATTATCTACAGATGGCCATCCCTCACCACCCCCAGGGGTTATGTTCTTGAAATGTTCCTCGACTGGCAAAACTCGGGCCCCTGAGCAGAGAGATGCATGAAAAACAACGTGTCAGAGGGAAATAATAAAAATAGCATCAAGTGTATTTTTTATAAAGAGCAAAGCACATTTCCAGAGGCACCCATTTCTACCATAAAATGGATTTTTTAGTGATAAAAACCCAGTAAGGACCCTTTCTCTGGAAATACGTCTGAGGTGTACTGTCACTTGTATAGTGAACAGGGGACACTTGATTCAGTCGTCATTGGACTGAAAGGTAATGTGTTCTACAGCTTCCCGATCCCCTGCTGAAGAGTTAAAGGCTTGGCAAAAACGATTGTGTAACTGCTTGGTCTTTAAAGAAAGGATCAAATGAGCAAGAATACCCTTCTCTGGTCTTGCCCTCATCTGTGTATTCTCTTGCCAGAGTGTAAACTGGCAATTTCCTACACCCCTCACGGATGCACCAACATGTCCGCAGGGGGCGGGAATAGTGTATGTGACCCTCTTTGTTATCAGGCAAACTTTCAATCGTGGGAGTATAACTAAGGCAAAACCACAAATGGTGAGGGATTCCTGCACAGCATCTGTGTGTCCTTTTACATTGACAGAGCACCTTTGTTCAAGGGACCCCCATTCTGCCCGTCCGTGCTGTCCGGCTAGTGTACCAGCCATGCCAGGGGCCAGGGGTGGGGACACGCATTCCTCCCTTTTTCACACTCTGCCGCCCAGACTGTGCCAGATCCTCGTGGAATGAGGCTCATTTTCTATACATGAAATGAGGTTTACTATTCTGGACGTCCCCAATGCAGCATAGACAACGCTGTTGGGGGCTCTCCAGGCACTTGGTGGACATGCCATGCGGCCCAGCTGAGCTCCCAGGACCTTTCTGAGACTTGGTAAGGGTCTTCCTCAATGGGGTCACGCTGGACATTTTCTTAAACACTGTGAGCCATAGTCTTCTAGAACCTTCCTTGAACACGATAACAAATGTACCTTTGAAACTAACAATTTATTTATTTATTTGTGTGTGTGTGTGTGTGTGTGTGTGTGAGAGAGAGAGAGAGAGAGAGAGAGAGAGAACGAGCCAAGCAGGTCCCACACTGTCAGTACAGAGCCCGATGACAGTTCCATCCTATGAACCATGAGATCAAGACCTGAGCCAAAATCAAGAGTCAGACACTTAACCGACAGAGCCACGCAAGGCACCCCTTGTCTTATTTAGTAAATTTAAAAGGCACTTTGGTCATAAAACAAGCATTAACTGAAGGGCTTGCGCTGACCCCTTATAACCTTATTTCTTTGCATGTAGCAAACACTCCTGCATGGGATTCACAGGCCACTGTCCAATGACTAGACACTATATATTAGATTCGGCAAGTCCCCTGTCTTTCCATCACACGGAGTGCTTTGGGATCAGTGGGAGTCACCGCCCCACCCAAATGTAGGGACCACTTGAGACGACATTCCTTCAGTTGTTTCCTGGTCGTTTTAACGCGTGCACTTGAGTCTCTCAAAAACAAGCAAACTTGCACGTGCGTAAGTCAAAGACAGAGATGTGGGCAAAGCCCGCATATTGTTTGATCCCAGCAGGGCGCTGTGGACAGGCGGGAAGCCGGCATGTGCCGGGATGTGGACAGGAAGTGACACGGGCTGGGACGTGAACAGGACAGCGGGGAAGCTGACATGTGCTGGGACTGTCACCAAGCAGACAGGCAACCACGCTCTCCTCTATTCCTGCCCCTCCCTGTGCTCACGGGGCCGGCGTGGCCTCCTGGGTGCAAACTGTGTGTGTCCCGCCCCGCGCCCCTCATGTTCCTTACATCCGTGCCTTTCCGCCCCCTGCAGGGCCACGCCGGCCGGGTCACAGCGGTCCTCTTGACGGGAGAGCAGCAGGGACACTTAGCGGAAAGGGAAGTTTGGAGAAGGGCCTTGGGGGAGCCTGGGACCAGGATGGCATGAGGTCAAGTCCGAGGTGTGGCTGGTGGAAATGTTGACGAAAAACTGTCAAGAAGAAAAGGGCAAGTTCAACGTCAACCTCTTGCTTATTTCGAGCTTGAGAAACGTGAAGAGAAGAAGTCTGATCTCCCCAAAGTCCCCTAGAGACTCAGATTCTAGCCGAAGACACAGAAGGGCCGCAGTGTCAGTGGGAACTGCTCACCGCGCAGGAGGGTCACCCCCGGCTGTGGAAGGCAGCGGCCGTGACACTTCAGGTTGGAGGGGGCCGCGTGGTTTTTGGAGCAAGGCGCCCGGCTCGCTCCGGTCTGCAAAGCCACATCCCCCTCTTCTCTGCTCAGGCCTGCCTGCCGAGAGTGGAAAGTCCCCGCCAGGCTGGGAGAGGAGGGAGAACCAATACAAAGCAAAGGATTCCTATTCCAGAAGTCTCTCATGAAGCCTCTCTTTCTTTTTTTTTTTTAATGTTTTTATTTATTTCTAGGAGACAGAGAGAGACAGTGTGAGCAGGGGAGGGTCAGAGAGTGAGGGAGTCACAGACTCTGAAACAGGCTCCAGGCTCCGAGCTGGCAGTCAGCACAGAGCCCGACGCGGGGCCCGAACCCACGAACCGTGAGATCATGACCTAAGCGAAAGTCGGATGCTTAACCGACTAAGCCACCCAGGCGCCCCATCTCATGAAGCCTTTCAGCGGAGGCAGACGGACCCCGCCCCGGGCCGCCAAATATTTCTACGGCCTGGTTTTCACCGCCTGTGTTTTCCTTCCCCCTTGCTTTGTGGTTATGCTGCCTTCGCTCCAGGGCTGAGCTCATTCTTCTTGGAAAGCTCTCAGGAGGCTGCATCTTGAATGCCCCTGGGCCCTGTGCGGCGGGAGGGCCACCCCGGGCGGGCATGCTGGGCCCTGGTCACCTTGGGGACAGAGGAGTCTTCACTAACTGCCAGGAACTCCGGGCTCCATAAGAACCATGAACTTGAAACGGGCCTGTTTTCCTGGCTCTACAGGCCACAGAGCAAAGCACGTAGGGGAGGGAAGTGATGACGGATCAGATGCCGTGTGGTGTCAAGGACACAGAGTGGCGGGGGAAGGGCGGGGACCCGGCCAGCCCTAATTCTACCACTACTCGTGGGTTCAGAGAAACCTCTGAACCGTCCTGGGCCCCCACTGTCCTCACTAGAAATCAGAAAAGTTAGATTAGTTCACCTATCTTTGCCAGCCTGTGATTCTCTCTCCGTTTTTCTCCTGCTACGATTACGATTGACGGGACAGGAATTATGGTGTTACTTCTTGTGGCTTAGGCTTTTCAGGACTTGCTATCAGGCACCGCTCCAGACAGACGCAGGGGCCCAGGGTCCAGCAAAACAAAGATCCCTGTCGTCTTCGCTTGCCTGACGCAATCAAAACAGGAGACCTTTGCTTACTGTCAATTGATTGGCCTTCTGGCCTCCGCGTGGGTCACCGTGGAAAGCACTCCCCAAACCCCTCGGAACGCTCCTCCACTGGAAACCATGACGGCTGCGTACTACAATGGCAGGCTGCAATTTTTCTTTCACGTCAAGGACAAGATATCGTTGCTCGCTAATATCCTTTGACATAATACTGGCGACGTGGACGTTGAGTAGAATTAGAGCATTCTACATCAAACATTTTGCCCAAGTGGGGCTCAGTTAAGGATGTAAATAACGCCTGTCAGTAAAGCCTCCCCAATTTTGGAAACTACAGATTCTGGAAGGAATTATTCCAAAGTATTGTAGCTAAGTATTATTTGCTACAGGAGTAAAATGTGAGCGCGTGCAGCCCGTGTAGCAGAGAATCCCTGCCCTGAGCTGGAAGGCGCTAAGGTCTGCGGTTTTGCAAGAAAACAAAGCCTTGTTCTTCCCTGATGGGGCAGCGGAGATGCCGGCCAGCCCGGCGTCCTCTGCGGTGGGGGGCTGGCTGTGCACCCCCTCGTCCCACCTACGACCCAATCTGCCCTCCGCCTGCTGCTCTCCCTGGCCTCCTGCGCTCCTCACAGCCCCGCTCCGAGCCTGGTGCACCTGCTTCCCCTCACCCTGCTCCCTCCGCCTTCTCACCCACACGCACAGCAGGGATGGTCCAGGCACGTGGTGCATCTACCACCCCCAGCTCTCTCGTTGGGGGGGCGGGTGCTGTGAGATTTCTGACAGGCCTGGCCCCACTGTGACTCCCAGCAAGCCTGTTGGGTGTTTAATGGACAAACAGAACAAAACACGATGCCTCGGGGCCACGTTCTAACACTTGTAGGAAATGAGGGCTCGCTGCTTGGCTCCTCGCTGGCTCTGCCGTTTGGTGAAACACACAACCAGGCGCACATTGAGATCCGCCGCGAAAAGGGGAGGGGGTCGGGGTCTCCACGTAGAAAATTAAGGAAGCGACCCATGAAATGAATTCCCAGGGGCAGCCGAAAGCACAAAGCTACGTCCCCCAAACAACAGACTCGATCTGCCCCCACCTTCCCCCCAGATGATGAATACGTTCATTCTTTGTGCAACGTGATGGAGTTTGTTGGCCAGACGTGGAAGGCGCTTGGCCGGCCGACTGTCCCGTGGGCTCTCAGAAGGCTCCGCTCTGGACCACCCCACCCCCAGGAGGAGGATTTCTACATCAACATTTTCTGGCCTCAGACTTGGCAAGGCAGGTGGTTCAGGAGAGGTGAACTAGAATTATTCCCCCTTGACCCGTCTGTTTTGAAAACATTAAATTCTGACACAGAAGCAGAGAGAACACAGGCTGGCTCTGGAATCAACACGGAACAGTCTCAAGGCTTTTGTCTGCTGATATTTCCTCTTTCTTCTTTGTGTAAACACAATGTCCAAAGCCTATGCTGATGAGATTAAGCAGTTTGACGTGTGACAACTGGCTGAATATTTTATGAATATTGTTTCTCCTCTCCCTGAGGACGCGGGGATGGGGATTCGTTTCCTGTACTGGCATCGTCTCCTCATGGTCTTGACTACTGCCCACGCTCCAATGGCTGCTGTTTGTTCCATAGTCCTCTCTTCAGAGCGCAAAACTGTCACTGACCAATGATAAATGTCATGTGCACAGTCGCTACAACACAGAACTGCTGACCACGGCCCCGGACATCCACGTTCCGTCTCCAGGGTCTACTGGACAGTTGGCCAGCCCCCTGCGACGTTTGCGACTCTGTCCGTGACCACCCAGCAGCCCACGTCCTGGGAACGTGCGCCTCTCGTCACCCCCTGTCTCCCTCTTGTCTCCGCCAGGCCTTCCCCGTACGACTCCACCCACCGCTGTTACGGACACTGCACCTTCTGCTCAAATCGCCTCTCCTGACGCCATCTTGGCAGCTACTATGAGATTAATCTTCTGAAGATAGTTTCTTCATGTAACATTTTGCTGGTTAAAAGAAAGCAAACAGGGGCGCCTGGGTGGCTCAGTCGGTTAAGTGTCCGACTTTGGCTCAGATCATGATCTCACTGTCCGTGGGTCAAGCCCCATGTCGGGCTCTGTGCTGACAGCTCGGAGCCTGGAGCCTGCTTCTATTCTGTATCTCCCTCTCTCTCTGTCCCTTCCCTGCTCATACTCTGTCTATCTCTCTCTCAAAATAAAATAAAGACATTTAAAAATTTTAAAGAAAGAAGAAAGAAAGAAAGAAAGAAAGAAAGAAAGAAAGAAAGAAAGAAAGAAAGAAAGAAAGAAAGAAAGAAAGAAAACACAATACAAATGGCCCAGAAGCTAAGGTCCAAATAGCTTAGATGGGATGAAAGGCCACCAACAATCATATCAGATGGTCTTTCCAACCCGCCTTCCGCCTGTCCTCCTCCCAGATCTTCGCTCAAGCCAAGCAGGCCTTGAGATAACCACAGGAAACACTTTTCCAGTCCCTACACTCTTGCCTAGGCTGTGCTGACCGTCCCTCCACCATTCCGGAAGGCTCCCCGGACCCCCCCACCCTTCCTATTCACCCCCTGGGCCACCACTTGTCTTATCCGTGTCCTGTGTCTGTCCTGCAGGCCGGGCTCTGCCTCTTCTGGCTGGAGCGTGGCGACAGCAGGTCACTGACCGATGGTGCTAGCGACCTGCCCCCACAGCTGGGAGCTCCAGGCCAGCGTGTGTGGTCAGGGGCAGACTGTGCTCCCGACACAGATGTCCCCGCACCAGGGCTCCCCCTTACCACCTCCACGGACACAGTCATTGTTAATTTTGTCCAACGCTGATGGGTTTTGGTTGTAATGGGCCAATGTCTTTACTGTAAACTGTCTCAAGTTCTTTGGGGAGGTGGGAAAGGTAGAAACAGATCCTGCATCTGTCATTGACTTTTCTCTCCACCCAGATGTTGGATTACTCATGCTGTAGGTGCCAGATAAGTATTTTTCAGAGGATAATAATATACTGTCCAGACAACACATTTTATTTCTCATCTCCAGGTTCAGTGTTTTAAAGGGAAATTGATTTTTTAATAACAGTAGTAAAATTGGTTAGTGATCAATCAAGGAACACTGGAGATCCTGAAAGGAGAAAAAAAAATGTCCTCTCACTGAATGAATATCCTACAACTCTAGGTGAAAGAGGAAAATTGACACTGACTAGCACTATTCATGAAGCACAAGAATTATCAGTTGTTCAATCAATGGAGCTATTTTTGTAAAATGAATAGTGACTTTTTCAAGAGTTTCAAATTGCTTTAGTAAAGTTTAAGGTAACAGTATCATAATTAATGATTAGTGAAATGTAGGTTGCAAATCTAAAATTGAATAAAATGAGAAATGCTTGAAATTAAACCTTTCCTCCAAATTATTATACAATTTATTGATCACTTAGAGATTCTTTATATTTCTTTCTACTCATTATATAAAATCCTGAAAAGAACTTACACTGATCATTATTTTGCAAAGAGGAAGTTGAGTCTGAGAGAGGTTATGTAACTTTTTACCAAGAATTATTGTTAGATCCTTTAAAAGGGTCACCTTGGCATAATTATATTCTATATAAATGTGATTTTATTTTATTAAAAAATTTTTTAAATGTTTTATTTATTTCTGAGAGAGAGAGAGACAGCATGAGCAGGTGAGGGTCAGAGAGAGAGGGAGACACAGAATCAGAAGCAGCTCCAGGCTCCGAGCTGTCAGCACAGAGCCCGATGCGGGGCTCAAACCCACAAACCGTGAGGTCATGACCTGAGCCAAAGTCGGATGCTTAACTGACCGAGCCATCCAGGTGCCCCAGTATAAGTTTAATTTTAAAATGATGTCAAAATTAAATACTTAACAATAAATCTAATAGAATGTGTACACAATATGTATGAGGAAAACTACAAAACTCTAATGAGCAAAATCAAAGAAGAACTAAATAAATGGTGAGACATTCCATGTTCATGGATAGGAAGCCTCAATATTGTCAAGATGCCAGTAATTTCCAACTTAGTCTACAGATCTGGTAGCATTCCAATAAAACTCTCAGCAAGTTATTTTGTGGTTATTGACAAACTGATTCTAAACTTATATAGAAAACAAAAGAGTCAGAAGAATCAACACAATAGTGAGGAACAAAGCTGGAGAACTGACACTACCTGACTTTAAGACTTACTATAAAGCTACAGGAATCAAGACCAGGTGGTAGTGGCAACAAAATGGACAAATAGATCCATGGAGCAGAACAGAGAACTCAGAAATAGGCTCACATAAATATAGTCAACTGAAATTTGGCAAAGGAACAAAGACCATACAATGGAACAAAGACAGTCCTTTTAACAAATGGTGCTGGGACCAGTGGACATCCATGTGCACAAAAATGAATCCAGACGCGGATGTTACACCCTTCACTACCACTAATCCAAAATGTATCAAAGACGGACATATAAAATGCAAACCCTAAAACTCCTGGAAGATAAAGCAAGAGAAAACCTAAATGAACTGGGGTAACCTGATGACTTTTTTGATGCTGTATCTGCACCAAAGGCATGATCCCTGAAAAAAGAAAATTGGTAATCTGGACCTCATTAAAATGAACAACTTCAGCTCTGCAAAAGTCAGTGTTGGGGCGCCTGGGTGGCTTAGTCGGTTAAGCGTCCGACTTTCGCTTAGGTCATGATCTCATGGTTCGTGGGTTCGAGCCCCGCGTCGGGCTCTGTGCTGACTGCCAGCTCAGAGCCTGGAGCCTGTTTCAGTCTGTGACTCCCTCTCTCTCTGACCCTCCCCTGCTCACGCTGTCTCGCTCTCTCTCCTAGAAATAAATAAAACATTAAAAAAATTAAAAAAAAAAGTCAGTGTCAAAAAATGGGAAGACAAACCACAGACTTGGAGAGTATACTTGCAAATAACACATCCAATAAAAGCTGCTATCTAAAATACACAAAGAACCATTAAAACTCAAGAAAGAAAACAATGTGATTAAAAGGCCTTAACGGATACTTCACCAAAAAAGATATGCGAATGGAAAATAAACCTACGCAAAGATGCTCTGCACCATATGTCATTAGGGAAATGCAAATTAAAAAAAAAAACAAAAAACAATGAGATACCACAATAGACATTTAGGAATGACCCAAATCCAGAAAGCTGACACCACCAAATGTTGGTGAGGATGTGAAGCAACAGGAGCTCTCTCATTCATTGCTGGCAGGGATACAAAGTGGGTTCGGACACTATGACAGCTTCTTACAAAGCTAAGCATAATCTTATCCTATAAGCTAACCATCGCGTTCTTCGCTATTTACTGAAAGGAGTTGAAAAGTTATGTCTATACAAAAAGCCGCACGCAGATGTTTATAACAGCTTTTTTTTCCCATAAACTCGGAAGCCACAAGATATTCTGTAGTAGGTGAATGGCAAAATAGACCAATCTATCAAGACAATGGAATACTGTTCAGCACGAAAAAGAAATGGGCTATCAAGTCATAAAAATGCATGGGGGAACTTAAAGGCCTGTTACTACCTGAAAGAAGCCACTCTGAAAAGACCACACACTTTCTGAGGCAGGGGTGGAGGTAGTAAACCGATTTGAGTTTATGTAAGGAGGCGTGCTGATGGGGTTATTGAATGTATGGTATATATTTTGCCTTTTAAAAATCCAACAAATTCTGAATTTGGCAGGACATTGAGCCCTGAGGGCTTTGGGTATGCGGCTGTGGGCTTGCAGAAGTGGGGATTCTGATCCACAGTCGGAAAGAACAGGAGATGGGTGGTCAGGCCCCCTGGGTTCTCACGGTACCACTTGCTACCACATGGCTTTCCCTCCCCCAGCTGTGCCAAACCTCCTTCCATTGACCATAAACAGAATGGAATGATACTAGCCTTGCCTTCCACCCTGGATTATTATGAACGTCAAATTAAATAACAGATGAAAGCCTGTAAAGTGAGTCATACATTTTTGAAAAGATTTCATTCTAAAGTTAAATTATTGAACCAACGGAGAAAGACAAGAAGTCATATTTATTTCTGATAAATTATTTCCTGGCCGTTTCTGCCATGATTTCCTTATTCTTGAAATTCCGAATCACCGAATACAATTTAAAAGTTGTAAATCTCTTTACATAAGGATATGATACAGCAGAAACTAAAATCTAAAATTGATAAAAACTTGTTCATACAGTCAGTTCTTCAGTTTGTGTTCTTAATTGCTAAAACCAAACCAAAACAAACTAAAACAAAACAAAACGAAAAGCCAACCCCATGTAGAAAATGATTGTCGTAGAGTGAACAGTAAGCCAGGCCCTGACAATCGGAAAGTAAACAAGTCTTTAATAGTCCCCGCTGCGTGGGCAAGGCTAGCTGTGGCATTAGCTCTCTTCCTCTGCTTGTGTCCTTATAAATCTGGTTTTGTATGATTTGTAACTGACAAATGAAATATGGAGGCTCAGTGCACTATTTCTGCAGATGATCCTTGGCACCAGAAAGAGGAATAAATCACACAATGAAAATGGACTCTCTGTGTGCATCTATCCTTCCGTAAAGAGACTGAGAGTTTACAAAACTGCCTGTTTCTGGCTGTCTGTTCAAACAAAAGAATAAACACTGTCAGAGTCAACCATTACAAGCAGAAAGAGATAAGCAAGGAATGAATACTTTCTGTCATCGTGTGCTCCAGTGCCCGGCTCCTTAAACATTGAATCAATAAATATCTGGTGGCTGGGAGAGTCAGTCAGAGGACAACAGTGGGCTTTGCGGGGGGGGGGGGGGGGTGTCTTCCCTGCTGTTCTGCACCAAATGATGGAATTCAGGGCATTTTTGTTGTTAAAGTGGTATGCATCGTAAGCATGTTATGGAAATCAGGATTTCAGATTTGGCAGAGGTCAAGAACAATTTGGAAACCAACTGGTGTATCATTGATACCGTTGTGCAGGAAAATCGCCCAGAGAGGAGAGAGTGCAAGACCAATCATGTGTGAGGGGGGAGGGCTGGAGAGGAGGGAGTCCTGGGTCCCCCAGCTTGGCGCTTGCATATCACCAAAGTTTCAGCCAGAGTGAAGAGGCAGAACTGCATGGCGGCCGGGGATGGAGGGCCTAGGTCCTGGCTGTGTGATGTCATCTAGACACTGGCCTTTGGGTATTGTGTTTGGCTTTCTAACTTCAAGTTCTATGTCTTTTGCTCAGAGTCTGATAGAAGTAGGAAAAAATACATAGGATAGGGAATATAGGAAAAATCATACTAAAATATAGGAAAAATATATAGTTGTTTCCACCAGTCCATGTTATTCTTATCTGGGGAGCACTTATGGTCCACAAGGTGTGGGGGTGGTGCAGCTGGGGTGTCTGACACCCCATTTGTGGCCCGAGCTCATTCAGCTGACCTGCTTCATTCCATCCAAGTCCCCCTTCCTGCCTCCTGCCTCCAGACTCATCTCCCCCAAAGCTGTCTGCCCCCAGGGCAGAACCAGCCCCTGATGAAGAAACCTGAGTTGTCCTTCAGTTGAGTACTTATTGACTGTTGTTTTTTTTTTAATTTTTTAAATGTTTACTCATTTTTGAGAGAGAGATGCACACACACAGAGTGTGAGAGGGAAGAGGGTCAGAGAGAGAGGGAGAAACAGAATAGGAAGCAGGCTCCAGGCTCTGAGCTGTCAGCAGAGAGCCCGATGCGGGGCTCGAACTCACAAACAGTGAGATCAGACCTGAGCCGAAGTCGGGGACGCTTAACCAACTGAACCACCCAGGTGTCCCTATTGATTGTTTATTATATCCTCACTCTGCCAGTTCCCATTGAGGACTTCGTATTGAACAGGGCTGGAATCATCTCGGGGCTTGCGAATCTCTCTGACTGTTGAAACGGAGGCAGCCAAAGCAGGGGTTAGGAGGTGCTCTGGATGCAAGCTTGCTTGGGTTTGAAACTCATCACCTCCAAGTATTTGGGAGCATGGGGCATTCTCCTTGGTGGTCACGTGCTGGGCATGGGCAGAGTGCTGAGAAGGAAGCCACCAGAGGGGTGATGGCCACGCTATGCTAAGGACAGTGTTAAGCCGGAGAGAAAGTGCTGGAATAGAAAGAATAGTTCTGGTTGCAAATGGTAGGAACCTATTAAGCATGTCAGGGAGAGGGGGAAGAAAGGCAAAAGACCTACAGGGAAAATTCAGTGATCGAGCTATAGGAAGCACAGAGTAACTGGAAGGAGAAACCCAAAAGGTCTCAAGATGCTCTCGCCATCTCTTGCTCCTCTGGGCGTGGTGGCTACCTCCTTCTTTCCGTAGGAGAGCAGAGCACTTCCTGTGGAAGAGAAGAGGGTCAGTACTGCAGCCCCTACAGGTCAGAGCTAACACTGCAGCCTGGAAAGAGGTTATCCCGGGGCCACGGATCCTAAGAAGACATCCACTGGCCCAGGAGGATCAGGGGGTCACCCCCAGACCAAGACACTATAAATAGGAGGTTCATGTTTCTACCATAGCCGCTGGTTTGCAAGGAGGTGAAGACAGAGGATGGGCAGGGTGCTTCCCAGAAGAGGAGACAGAGGGGGCAGCTGTCCAGAGATGCCTCCGTGCGACACGTCCATCCACGCCACAGCTGTGATACGCTAGAGGCAACGCTGGATATTAAGATAAGGTCAGCTGGGGGGCGCCTGGGTGGCTTAGTCGGTTAAGCGTCTGACTTTCGCTTAGGTCATGATCTCGCGGTTCGTGGGTTCGAGCCCCGCGTCGGGCTCTGTGCTGACTGCCAGCTCAGAGCCTGGAGCCTGTTTCAGTCTGTGACTCCCTCTCTCTCTGACCCTCCCCTGCTCACGCTGTCTCTCTCTGTCTCTCCTAGAAATAAACAAAATTTAAAAAAAAAAATTAAAAAAAAAAAGATAAGGTCAGCTGGGGGTGGCTTTGGATGTCAGGTGGAGCGGCACGCCTGCAGTATAACGCACATGAGGCCGTAGGTGACCCTCACCTCGTGTAATAAGCTGCAGGATGAATCAACATAGGCACAGACACCCCGCCCTCGAACCAGAAGGCCACCGAGTCGCTGCCGCCTCACGTGACCCAAGGAACACAGAACTAGACTCAGGTTCTGACTCTGCCGGTGAGTTTGGAAAAAGAGCTTCGACCCTGACTTTCAGTTTCCTGATGCGTAAAGTGATAGATGCCCCCTGTTCGAGTTACAGGGATTTGTTGGTGGCTGCGATGGCACGGATGAAATTTAAAAGCGCCACAGAATTTTCACATTTGCCCGATGAAGAGTAGAGCAAACCCACCTGGCCCTTCCCGGCCCGCAGCTCAGGGATGACGTTTCCCTGCTGTTGATCATTTCCCGGGTGGTGATACAGACCCGCAGCCGGGTGACCGTGTCTGTCCTGACCCCGGAGGCGCCTTCTCGGTCCCACTTTACAGGCAGGAAACTGTTGCAACGAGGCGGTCAGGGCTCCTGGAGGGGTGAGTGCCCGCCCTCCCTGCTCTCTCTTGCTCACTGCAAGCTTTCATGTGCTCACTCTCATCGCTTCGGGGTCCTCACTCCCCTCCATCTCCCCCTCCCACGCGCAACCAGCTGCCTCCCAGACCCCCTTCCTAGAAGAAGCAAAAGTGGAAAAGGAGGAAGAAGGAGAAACTGAAGAAAGATACTAAGTGTCAAGTCACGTTACGGGTTTGCGAATCTGGCTGCCTGGGTCTGTTCCTCTGTGTTAGCTGCCTGGTAGCGGGGACGCATCAGCCACATAGAGTGGCTCCTCACTGCCCCCGAGCCCCCAGCCTCACTTCGTTCCAGTGACTTGGCCTTACGTGCTTTTGTGCGCTTTCCCCCCGGGCTGTGAGGTCATTCAGGAAAGGCTCTGAACGATGCCCTGCCCCCCACCCCAGTGCCGGATATAGAATCTGCTACACAGACGGGCTCAAGAAGGGTTTCTTCACAGGGCACCTGGTGGCCCAATGGGTAGAGAGCATGGGACTCTTGATTTCAGGGTCCTGAGTTCAAGGTGAAGAAATTACTTTGAAAACAATCTCTAAGAATCAAAGAGAAGGGTTTCTAAAATGAATAGATGGCGAAGATAATAATATTAAAGATGTTTGCTAGGTTGTCTGATGCTATTCATCTCTATTTGTATTTACTAATCTGTGGTTAATACTGTATTCAGAAACATATTCACAGAGGTACCATTTTTTAAAATCTTTTTTTATTAAAAAAATTTTTTACGTTTATTGTATTTTCGAGAGAGAGAGTGAGAAGGGAGGGGCAGAGAGAAGGGGGAGAGAGAGAATCCCAAGAAGACTCCACACTGTCAGTACAGAGCCTGATGTGGGGCTTGAGCTCACAAACCGTGAGATCATGACCTGAGCCAAAACCAAGAGTCGAATGCTCAACTGACTGAGCCACCCAGGTGTTCCTAAAAATCTTAAAAAACAAAAAAACCCAAAAAAACAGCTCCCCAAACACAGGTTACTAATATAAAATTCAGGAGGGAACTTTTTAAAGGAAATATCTTTTGAATAACACAAATTATATTTGGCAAAAAAATGTATGTTCGTTACTACAGATGCAACCATTAAAGATGAGATAGAAAAATGTTTCTGGTATATTAAGTAAAAAATAGATAATAAGTATATGTATGATTTGAATTCATTTTTTGTTAGAAAAATAATGAATGAAGGAACCACAAAGATCTATTGCAAAAGATTCTAACAAGATCATTATCACTGATATAAGATTAAGGATGCTTTTATTTTAATTTTTACTTATTTATATTTCAAAAATCTCCTCCAATAACAGATACTAATTTTTATAGAAAAGAGCAGTGGGAATCTTTTATAAACTGCCACAAATCACCAGTTCAAAAGTTCATCATAAGCGATCATTTGTTTCCTCTCCTTTCTCCCATATTTGTAAAAATTTTTTTAAACACGTTTATGCAGTTTCGAGAGAGAGACAGAGTGTGAGCATCGGAGGGTCAGAGCGAGAGGGAGACGCAGAATCTGAAACATGCTCCAGACTCTGAGCTGTCAGCACAGGGCCGGACGTGGGGCTTGAACCCACGAACCATGAGATAATGACTTAAGCCAAAGTCAGATGCTCCACTGACTGAGCCACCCAGGCGCCCTCCCCATATTTTCTGAGTTCTAGATTTCAGTTTGTGTTTCTTATCAATGAATGTTATTGGCTCCATAGTTAAATGCAGACCTTGAGTTTTTCTGGTTTATTTTTTTTTTCTTTTTTCATAGTTTGTCAAGTTGGTTTCCATATAACACCCAGTGCTGATCCCCACAAGTGCCCTCCTCCATGCCCATCACCCTTCTTTCCCTCTCCCCCACCCCCATCAGCCCTCAGTTTGTTCTCGGTATTCAAGTATCTCTCATGGTTTGCCTCCCTCCCTCTCCCCAACTATTTCTTCCCCTTCCCCTCCCCCATGGTCCTCTGTTAAGTTTCTCCTGTTCCACATATGAGTGCAAACATATGGTATCTATTCTTCTCTGCCTGACTTATTTTGCTCAGCATAACACCCTCAAGGTCCATCCGTGTGGCTGCACATGGCCAGATTTCATTCTTTCTCATTGCCATGTAGTATTCCATGGTATAGATAAACCACATCTTCTTGATCCATTCGTCAGTTTAAACTTGAGTGTGTGGGCATGTGAAGACCAGTCCTGGGGCTCAGGGCATCATGGCGGAAAGACGCCACTCGGCAGGTGCATGGTCATGGACTTCCCAGGACTCTCACTCTGCAGCCTGACCTTTATCCAGCATTTCACTGGCACAAGAGATCACTTTAGAAAAAGCAGGAGATAAATAACTAGTTAGGAAGCTAAATGACATAGTCACGAATCCAGGACTTTGATTCCTTAATCAAGTTTTCAGGTGGACTCTACCTGAAACATTCTCTCATAATTGTGCTGCGTTTTGTTTAAAGAAACCCTTCAGTACTCCTAATATTCCCATTCACTGCAGGGATATGCAATAGGCTTAAACTGTGGGTAGATATTAAGATCTGGTGAGTGGGTAAAATAATTTAAGACAGGCTATTTCACAATTGAGAATCAATATACATTATAATCTTATTCCATTAGCTTAAATTAATTGCGCTGTCAACATTTTAACCTTTAACATTTAACCAAAGATGGCTAAAAGCTACTTAAGTGCTAACCAGCTGGATTAAAACAAATATTTACATATATGGCATTATAAATCTATTCACACCTCTGACAATTGAAAAGTAGTTAAGACTATTCCATGCCTGCCGATAGCAGTAAGTGCAAAACTTGCATCTGCAAAAATACTGAATGCCTTTTGTCCAGAACAGAATCTTGGAACCAGCTTTTTAAAGAGGATCCTGAGATTGTGACCTGAGCCAAAATCAAGAGTCAGATGCTTAGCCAACTGAGCCACCCAGACGCCCCTCATTGTAGTTTTGAATTGCATTTCCCTGATAATGAGTGATATTGAGCATCTTTTCATGTGTCTGTCGGCCATCTGGATGTCTTCTTTGGAAAAATGTCTATTCATGTTCTGCCTGTTTTTTAATTGGATTATTTGTTTTTTGGCTGTTGAATTTTATAAGTTCTTTGTACAGTTTGGATACTCACCCTTTATCGGATATGCCATTTGCAAAGATCTTCTCCTACTCTGAAGGCTGCATCTTAGCTTTGTTGATTGTTTCCTTCCCTGTGCAGGAGCTCTTTCTTTTGATGTAGTCTCAATGGTTTCTTTTCGCTTTTGTTTCCTTTGCCCCAGGAAACCTATCTAGAAAAAGTTGCTACAGCCAACGTTGGAGGAATGACTGCCTCTGTTTTCTTCAAGGACTTTTGTGGTTTCAGGTCTCTCAATTAGGTCTTTAATCCCTTTTGAGCTCAAGTAATTGTTTAATAAAGAAATGCAGCACTGGAAATTATTGTTGAGAATACCTAATGGCCCAGTCAGCCTTCAAGCACCTGGTGAACATGCATACCATCCAGAATATCTTTTTTTTCTTTTTTTACAGCTTCCCCACTGCTCCACTGCAAAGAAGGACTTGTTCATTCATTCATTCATTCATTCATTCATTCATTTTTGTTGAGTTTGCAGCAAGTCTGTTCCCACGAAGAGAAGTATACCTGGGGTGAAGGAAACCACTTCCTTTCCATTGCAGGAACTATAACAAACAAACCACCAAATCCTGGGCAAGGTCATTACCCTGTTTACCAATGTGTTCTCAAAAAAATAAAGCAGAAGCTCGGTTTTACGCATCCTGAACGGGGCGTCTGGCGTGGTGCAAAGCGTCATACATTCCGTGGAGACTTCCAGAAGAGACCCTGGCAGAGAGTAAGTGCTCAGTAAATATTGCTGTGGATTCGGACGGCTTGATTTTTTTATCTGTCTTCCGAATTCAGAGCAGATTTTCCCCTCCGTCTCACTCTCCCTTAGGAATGCTGACCCTGGACAGAGGAATGAAGATGCAGGGGGTCAGGGCTGGGACCGGGCAGGTGGTGGTTCATGGTCAGTGCTGTGGAGCACGTGTTATCTGCTCAGACAACTCCTAGGACCGAGAGGAAGGATGCAGATTGTAACAGCAGGTCCTGAGCCACATTCATGACCTAGGCTCGTGGTGCTTGGATGGTGTTGAGTTAGCCCCTCACGGCTCTGCCCTCACATTCCGATTCCCTACACGCCTCTTCTGAGTATGCCCTGTCCTTCCCTTTGCCCTGTTCAGAGCAAAAGTGAGCAGTCATTCTCTTGACAGCATTGGTAAAAAATAATAATAATAAAAAAACTAAAAATAAAAAAGGAAGCCATTTCAGTGATAAAGCATTTAATATTTTAATTACTGATAATTATGATGCTGCAGAACATGGAAGATGGCATTATTTAAATGTAGGAGACAAGTTGAAATCACGCTAACGTGTTTTCGCTTGCCTGTAATTCGTGGGCTTTTTTTCGACAGAGTCTAAAGATTCAGTCAGATGAGTGACTTTTGTGAGTTGCTGGGTGGTCTCTCTGCCTCGGGATGAGAAGCAATGACATTCTCGAGCTGAAGGCTGCCGGGGACACTGGAACCGGCAGCCACGCTGCAAAATGACCTCCAGAAGGTCAACTCCAGGCTTCAGCAAACCTGACAGCGTTCTGAGTTCGAAGTTTCCAAATCTGGCAAAAACTTTCCCTGTTAATCTGAAGCTTCCAAACTTTAATATTTACACTTTAAAAGAGATGTATGCCTTCCGATACGTTCGGACTCATGCATGGCTATCCTTTTAAGTGCTGCACAATTTTTTTTTCATTCAGTTGCTTAGTTTAAAAGCTCCGTGGGATTTGAATTCCGAGATGCCTACGTTAAGTCTGTGGTTCTACCACTTAAATGTTTTGTGATCTTTAGAAAGTTATTTACTCTTTTGGTCACTTTTAGAAAGTCTGAGTCTTTCCCCGGGGGGTGGGGGTGGGGTCACAAACTTAAATTTGGTAAAAGATGAAGCAAAAAACAAACAAAAGTATTGTTCACAACAAAAAAATGGAATCTCAAAATCTCAAATGGTATGACCAAATGAGGTTTTGATTGGGATACTATGTATTTAGGAAGCTTCGCTTTGGCAAAGATGATATAATTGTTACATAATTCATACACACAACCCTTAAAAACACATCCTGCAAACAGCCTGTTTTCCTCACCATCATCCTCATCCAGATCTTCCGAAGGCTTGTTTATCTCCGTTATGAATACTGACCTGATGTGAGCCACTTGATCTGAATCTTCAGCTCACAGCAAAGAATGAAGCCTTATTTGTATATTCAAGTAGCAGCCTGGTTCAGAAACCTTTGCTAACATGTCAATCTCACGAAGTGGTTGATAGGATTTGGGTATTTCTTGGAAGATGATCTGTGGCAGCTTTAATCTTGATATTTTTCAGGGCAATCTACCGTCTTGTTTCTCGCAAAGAAATTTTTTTTTGTTTCATTTTCACCCACTGAATTTTTTGAACAATGTTGCATATAGTCAAAAGATGATCATTATATTTAAAGTACTTATCTTAAATCTCTTGAGCCACAGAGTGGCTCTCTGACTTTATGCAGACACTTCTTTCAATTAGCCTTTTTTCTGTGGATGTTCTTGGAACCCTGGAGGCTCTGGGCTGGTCTGCCAGTCTCACGGACGTGGGAGAGCCACGGACAGAGAGACTGAGGCCCTTCATGTTTTTATGCTTCAACTCTTTCACTTGATAGGAAGGAAAAGTAGCTCCACACCAGCTCTCAGGTGCTCAAGTAGCTACCAGCGGGCACGTGGCTGCGTGTCTGGATTCTCTGTACTGAGGAACATGCACACTTCTGGACAAACTGAACCCTCTTTTTAAAAAATGTTTATTTCTGAGAGAGAGAGAGAGAGAGAGAGAGAGAGAGAGAGAAAGAGAGAGAGAGAAAGAAAGAAAATCCCAAGAAGTAGTGTCTATATCTGCACTGTCAGCTCAGAGCCTGATGTGGGGTTCAGTCCCACGAACCATGAGGTCATGACCTAAGCTGAAATCAAGAGTCAGATGCTTAACCTACTGAGCCACCAGACGCCCCTGAAAACACTTTTATCATGGCTCAAATCTGGGCAGCTTGCACTGAGTCCTACGAGCCCAGCCCAGCCCACTACTGGGGACTCACTGCTCTCTCTGCACCTGCCCTACAAGCCATTCACCATCCCCAGACCCCCACCCCCACCTGACACAGCCAACCCCTTGCCCCGGCTCACAGGCTTTGCATTTGCCATTCCTTCGGCCTGGAATGCTGTTCCTCCAGATGGTCACGTGGCTTGTGCAGTCACTTCTTCAGATCCCTGTCCAAATGTCACCCCCAGAGAGAGGACCTTCCTTCCATCCTGCCCAGAACGCTGCACACGAACCGCCCCACCACACACACCCACCTCGTCCCTCGCTGGACCTTATGCTTGGATTTTCTTTTCTTTTTTTTTTTCATAACACCTACGAACACTGACACTACATTATAGGTGCTCGTTCTGTGTTTTACTGCTGGACTCCCATGCCGTGAGCTCAGGGAAGCTGAGCTTTATCGCATTCGTGTATTGCTGCACCTCAGCCCAAGGTCAAATGTGCTCCCAGAGCAGAGCCCAGGGCCTCCATTGGTGACGGAGTAGATGGATCAGACAGACCCTCCCCTTCACGTTGCTTACGGTTCGGGAAACGGGTCGGGCCAGCTGGCGAGAAGAGCATTCCTGGCTGGAGAGCTGTGGCGAGGACAGAGAGAAACCTATGCCCTGTGCTCTCAGCCCCTGGCCAGGCTGCTCACCTCCACACGCTTCCTCAGTCTGGGTCCTTCTGGGTTCATGCCCACCGCGGGGACAGGGCCCTGGGCGGCTGACTTAGGGCAGCTCTGGCTTCCTGCCATTGCATCGCACATGCTAGCAGTGCCACGTTCGAAGGCACCACGTGACCCTCTGGCTGTGGCTGCTGTAGGGGGAAGAGGAGGCGCCCACAGTGCCCACGCCCTGGGTGCCAGGCGGGTGCCAAACTCCTACTTGATCACCTGACTTAAATCCTACATTTAAGTTTGGTTTGTTGATGTCACCAGCTCAAAGGGACCTAACCTGAGGTGGCTGGGCTGTCACCTCCCTCCGGGGAGGGCCCCCATCCACAGTGTTGGGGCGACCGGAACTCCTGGTTATTGCCCCCCGGAAGCTCTCAGCCACCACCGCCCTCCAACAGCGACAAGAAACCCGAGCTGTGCGCTGGCCCAGTGGCTCATTCTCATCCCTCAGGGCCAAGTAGCTTTTAGTCACACAGGAAAAGACCAAGTGATTTGAGGGTATAAGTCATCACTCACGCAAGCGGGCCTCGAGCTGTGTGGTCCCCAAGCCCCGATTTAGATCAACTGAAATCGGTCCAGCCGCGTGTGGTTCCCTGACATTTGAGGGAGGAAACCCGAGGCCGGGGGCCCATCCCTTACAC
>NW_027529531.1:638193-638629 GCF_008692635.1 Crocuta crocuta
GCAGCTCGCCGAGGGCAGGACGCCGGCTCCCACCCGGCTGCGCGCCCGCTGCCTGGGCCCCCCCGGCCGGCGGCTGCTCTCCCCGCACCCGCCAGGGCTGGGAGGGGCCGCACCGTCAGGGACACCCGCGCTCACACCCCAACCCCGAGGTCAAACCTCAAACCCAAAGGGCCAGAGGCACTAACCACCCCCACCTTCCATCACTCCACATCTGTCTTCGCAGTTTTCTTACTGGATCTTGCCGCAAAAATTAATTTCAAGAAATTCCTTTTGTGCTCAGAAAATGAAAATAGTATAATTTTGATCCAGGACACAGGACCGGTTTCCAGGTCTGCGCCCCTTCCCCAGCCTGTGCGTCTTACTCCGGAACCGAGAAAACGCCCCCACCTTCGATTTTCCCTCCAAAGACCACACCCGGCTGCGGACTCCCGGTACC
>NW_027529531.1:638636-646567 GCF_008692635.1 Crocuta crocuta
CTGGAGAGCTGAGGGGGCCCGGGGGCAGCGGGGGAGGGAAGACGCAGGAGTGGGGCCGGGCGGCCGGGAGGTGGCCAGCAGGTGGGGTGACCAAGGCGCGAGCAGCCCGGCCAGGTGCCGGGAGACCGCACCCCTCNGCCCCCTGCGTCTCCTCGGCCCCATCTCGCCTCTCCCGGCCATCTGGTCTACACAGGACCTGCGTGGGGACACCGGACCCTCCCTGGGGTCTCACCCAGAGGACCGGGTCCTCGGGCTTCCCCCAAACAGCAACCATGACTAAACCAATGACCTTAAGATGATGTTGTTATTAAATGCACATCACTATTTTTTTAATGTTTATTTATTTTTGAGAGAGAGAGAGAGTCCGAAGCAGCTCCAGACTCTGAGCTGTCAGCAAGCCTGACACCGGGCTGGAGCCCACCAACCCTGAGATCATGACCTGAGCCCAAGTCAGATGCCTAACGACTGAGTTTAACCAACTGAGCTACCCCATGTTACTTACTTTGATAGCTGGCTTTAAGTCTATTTTCTTTGCAATGCATTTTAAAGATTAATTAGCAAAACTGTCCATTCACTCCCGCCCTAAGGACTGAAGTCTAGGAAGAGCGCAAGGAACCCTCCAGTGGGGACCTTCGGTGAGCCCCGCTGGCTGCCCACACCAGAGAGAAAGGATGGAGGGGGCGTTCAGGAAGCGGAGACCTGGCGAGAGATCATTCTATCTGGAGAACTTTGTTCTCTCGCACACACTCCTTGGCTGGAAACATTGTAACTAGAGGCAGCCGGAATCTTTAACCCCCTGCACACCCGCTATGGCAGATGGGACTCTGTGGCCCGTGTGCAGTATAAGCCGCCGGCAACCCTGCCCAGAAGCATTTCAGTCTAGGGCATGAAAATCATCCATACCAACGCGACCACAAGCTAGCGCTGAAAAATAAATGTCATCTGGGGACCTGGAGACAGAAATTAAGGAAGATCAAGCAATGTGAAACTCAGGTAAAAATATATAAGTCTAAGTGTCCGTGCACATTTATAGTACAGATACACATCCCACGTTAACTCTGACTAGAGGTCAATATTGCCGTTGTACAGAGTTGGAAATCCCGGGCTAGAGTGCACAAGGTGGCACACACAGGAAAGGCTGCAGTATGAACGTCTGAACGCAGTTTGGTCCCTTCGTTAGAGCTGTTGTCTTTGAGCGCGAGGGTCTAAGGCTGAGCTGAGCCTCCACGCCCGGGAACCAGACCCGCTGGTGTAGACGTGTCTACACGCCTCCCTGGGCTCACTTTGCCCAAAACACTAGGTCAGCTTTCCATTCCTGGGTGAGGAGTCCAGCCCCCTCTGGCCAACATCTCTACTTTGTAACAGCGACACAGCTTCGAGGAAGAACAAAGCGTTCCCTGTGCCAGGAGGCAAAAGGCTGAAGTCAAGTCAGTGGCTGAAATACGGGCACAAGAGCTCAGAGGCCGGGTCCTGCCTCCGCTGGGTTTTAACCGCGCTAGTGCTGGTCCAGGCGAGGGAGCGCCGAGGGCGAGAAGCTGCCCTAACCCCCTTCCCAGGATGCTGGGACATCCCCAGTGTCCCTGTGGATGAGACAGTCCCCAGGGAAGCTCTGTGGCCGCTTGTCAAGAGCCCACCCACAAGCGGCTCTGGTCCCCTGATGTCACTGCCCTCCCCCACCCCCGTGAAGTGGCCCCAGGCACCCCTGCTGGATAGTCAAGGCCCCAGTAACGGAACGGGTTAGGGATTCAGCCAGACATGCAATCACGCTGTGACACCAAGTGCAGAGCGCGGGGTTTATTCTCTGTATTGTCGCTCTCAGTGAAATGACGCCCGGGAATCGGGGCTCATGGGTTTCAGCCTCCCGGACTCCGTCGTCCTGCTGAAAACACTCGCAGGCTCTTCCGTGATGATCTGCTAGGAAGGGCTCCTGCTGTCCCCAGGGACAGGACACCGTCAGGAGCAGGCTCCTTGAAGCGCGACACCAGATATCAGCGCCGGGCTCGCAGAGCAGGCCGCCTCCTCCGCGTGGGCAGAGCAAGGCCCGTCCCCCCATCGGGGTCGTGACCAGAGCCAGGACAGGCTGTGCGGCCCGTCTGCTGAAGAGGCCCCGTCTCCTGCCCGGGACACTGTTCTGTTTCCTCCAACCGCCTTTGCAGGCAGGCCGATTCCCTCTCACAGCAGGGGGTACGTGACAAAGAAAGGCCACCTCTCTTTGTGTGGGTGTGATGCGTGTGGGTGCTGCGTCCTCTCTGCGGGGGCAGGCGGAAACCCCCACTCTTCATCCCAGGGCTGGAGGGCGACAGCGCCCGAGAAGGGCCATCCCAGCCGCATCCGGGTGAGAACACTCGTGGAAGAAACTGCACAGACAGAGGACCCGTGACCATCTAAATGGAGGGACTGCTTCCCGGGGAAGTGGTAATAAGCCGAAACTCCAGGTCATCCCCAAATTTTCTAGAAAGCTTGCTTCAGAGACTGTGGGTTGAGACCTGGAATCTTGCACGCAGCTGGGAAACCGGTGAGTATTTTGTGGGTCACAAATGCTTTTTCTAACCAGACGGGCAAAACTTCTTAGGGGATCGTGACAATTGAATCGCCACTTTATCTTACTGTTTCTGCTGTTTTTGGTAGTAAGTGTTTTGGGGAATTGTCTGCAAAGTTTCCTCCAGCTCCAAGCTGGGCTCCAGACAGACTGTCACCCTGCCACCCACCCCTCCTTCGAGTGGGAGTCATGTCACCTAAACATTGCAGACACAGGCAAAACACCGACAATCGTGCACGGTAACGGTGAGTAAGGCTCTCATCCAGGATGTGTGCAAAGGCCAGCGCCTCTGGTCCTTTCCCAAGCTTCAGGTGGACGTCTGTGCATAAGCCTGCACACGTGATGTGAGGAAGCCATGCTGGCCCGTGTCGCTGTCACCCTGCAGGCCTGCCACACGGTCAGGCGAAGGGGGAGGCCGGCCCCTGTCCCCAGAAGGAGAGATGTGCCCCCATGAGTGGTCTGACATAAGTGTCCCCATAAGACGTGCCCCTCAAACCTCCATGTCTGAGGGACTCAGGCCAGCATCATCTCTAACGTCCGTCCTTCTGTGTGGATCATGGACAAGAGAGGTGTGGTATCCTTGGTTAACCTTGACCCAAGCACCTGAGGCCATATAAGCAAATGAGGAGCTGATGAAACCCCGGTTGTCCTCTGTCCCCTGTGCCGGGAATCTGCACGTGCTTACGGGGTCAGATACAAATGGGTCATTGTCACCAAATCCAGAAGCTGATTTTTTTTTAAATTTTTTCCATTTATTTATTTTTGAGAGACAGAGCACAAGTGAGGGAGGGGCAGAGAGAGAGGGAGACACAGAATCCGAAGCAGCTCCAGGCTCTGATCTGTCAGCACAGAGCCTGACGCGGGACTCGAACCCATGAACCGCGAGATCATGACCTGAGCCGAAGTAGTATGCTTAACCAACTGAGCCCCTCCGGCGCCCCTTAAAGCATTAATCTTTAGCAGGTTGGAACTTCAGGTCTTTAACACCCACATAGATTCTATGCAAACCTACCCTCCAACTTTGAGAAGGAGCCATAGAAAACACCTTCCCTTTTCTCTCCAGGTCCTGATCCTGACTGGTACCCAGCTGATATTTTATCTACATAAAGTAGCCTAATGTAACTTTTTAAAAAAATGTTTTATTTATTTCTAGGAGAGAGAGAGAGACAGCGTGAGCAGGAGAGGGTCAGAGAGAGAGGGAGTCACAGACTCCGAAACAGGCTCCAGGCTCTGAGCTGGCAGTCAGCACAGAGCCCGACGCGGGGCTCGAGCCCACGAACCGCGAGATCATGACCTAAGCGAAAGTCGGTCGCCCAACCAACTAAGCCACCCAGGCGCCCCCTAATGTAACTTTTAAAAACAGATTCCTACCTCTCTGGTAAGAAATTATTACCAGTCCCTTCTGGTAAGAAATGGTGGCCCAGGAGAGGAATTCACACTTAAATTTACCTTTAATATTTCATAAGTTTCTGTATACTTAAACATTTCAGGAATCATTTTTTAAAAATCTTTTTTAATTGTTTCTGGGATAGTTATTGATATTTTATATTGTGTCTTTCTTTCATACCTCACAAGTTTCTTCTCTATCTCTTCCACCTGTCAAGATGTCACATTGTTTTGTTTTTTATTTAAAGATAAAAACACACCAAAAAACCATCCAAGTCCAGGTTAGTGGGAAATCAGAGAAGATATCACAGAGTTAAGTGTGTTTGTCTTATGATGGAACACCGTGGAATCTTAAGAAAGTCGATGTGTTTTTAAGTGTCTACAACTGCACATTAGGAAATGTAAGGTTTTAGCCAACTTACCAAGTTTACAAAGTAACGTATCTATAACACCAGACTGAGAATCTTGATTTTAACACCTTTTGAGTTTATGACCTTTCCAGATGATTTCCAGAACAGCACTGAGCAGGGGTCTCCTCTTAGGCAAAATTACAACCTACATTCTCTGGATGTAGGATGCTTCCCTCCCTCCTGACCCCCTGCCTCCCCGGCTCCCCCAGATGCCTCAACCTGCTGGGCTCTGAGTCCCACCAATTTCTGATTTCTCCACGGTCCCAGGTAACCCAAGGTGTCACCTTTTCTGCCCGTAAGGCAAAGCCCTCAGGGTGGACCACACTCACCAGGAGATGGGAATGAAGTCAGTTAACCTAATTCATCAGCTATGGCCGACACTCTAGATCCTGGTCCAAGCAACAAGTGAAGGGTTGGGTGTTTCTGGGCTTAACCGAGTCTGACGGGCAGACTGTGCTGAGACATTTCATCATCAGGAGAAAAGGTTGTCTGGACCCCTTACGTATTCTAGGTGACCTCCTCCCGCACCACATAAAGTCTGAATGCTGAGGTGGCCACAGCGCTTGTGAAGGTGGGTCCCCACTCAACCAGGGCCGTGTCTACCACTGGGGTGGCGATGCGCTCGGTACCGTCCTCCCCCGCCCTCCCCCCCCAGCTGGACCAGAAGCAATTTACGCTGCCAACAGTTCAAGACCACATAGACATTCCCCTCATTCTTTTTTTTTAAAATATATTTTATTAAAAAAAAATTTTAATGTTTTATCTGTTTCTGAGAGAGACAAAGAGAGAGACAGCGTGAGCAAGGGAGGGGCAGAGAGAGAGGGGGACACAGAATCCGAAACAGGCTCCAGGCTCAGCACAGAGCCCGACATGGGGCTCGAACCCACGGACTGCGAGATCATGACCCGAGCCGAAGTCGGCCGCTTAACCGACTGAGCCCCCAGGCGCCCCTACTCCCCTCGTTCTGATTCTCATATTCCCAGGTCATCTTTCTTCTCTTCAGTTATAGGATTTTTCAGTGAATAAAAATGACATTAACACATGTTCCTTTAGCTCCTGTTCTCAGGGTCTTCAGTAAGCAAGAAATTTCTAGTTGTCTTCAGAAGAAACAGAGAAGAAACACGAGCCATTTCTCTCCCCTTTATGTGGGCTTTGGGGGTCCTTGACCAGGAGCAAAGGGTTATTTGTGCAGCCTTGACTGTGACTCACCAGCCCACATGCCAATGTGAAATTATGTGTCTTTGTTGAGTCCCTGAGGTTCCCAGGGCAGAGAGGTGGGAAGGAAGGGGGGGTGGATCACCCTTAGAAGCCGGAGGACATCTGTGGGCCACCCCAGAGAAGCGAGGGCACATGAAGGCTGGGAGACGCCTGGATCCTTCCAGGGCCGGAAGAAAACAGCCCGTCCCGGGCTCTGACTCAGCAATGGTCACACGGTCCGCGGCCCCGGGGCACGGCCAGGGCTGCTGACCTCGGGACCCTCAGACCTCAAGGCAGGCAGTACCCACCCCAGGGTCCCGTAAGTCACCTAGATGCGGGGACAGGGTTGCCGAGGGAGCGCTGCTCTGCCCGCTGACCTCGGCTGGCTGGAGTCCGGACATGACTCTTGACCGGAAGCATTCTTCCCTGCACTTCATGCCATGGGCCAGACTTGGCAATGGCAGAGGAGCCCAGCCCTGCGGAAGCTCTGGTTTCCATTCTAGGTAAGAGTCGGTGAAGATCAGGTGTCAGAGCGGAGGGTCCAAGGCCAAAAGTGTGTCATCCTAAGACAGATGCAGACACGTGTGCCCCCAAGTACGAGCCGGGGGCCGTGCGGGAGGAGAAGACACAGACGGGTGTGTCAGAAGCCAAAAGGTTCACACGGATGTAAGACTGTGATGTTGTCTTCCGATCAGGTCAATGCACGGCGACCTCGGTGGCAGACGACCGGGAGACATGCGAGTCGTGGCCGGAGAGGGACCAGAGCGGGCAGTTTAGCCCCCAGAGTGGCTGGAGACGGAGCAGGAAGCACACCCGATGTGCAGAGCTGGCAGGGAGCCTGACCTGCCTTCCAGGGACTTCCAGAGGGCGGGCTCTGGAGCAGCTTAGAGACCAGGCACGGCCACCCCCCCGGGCCACCTGCGAGCCCTCCCCAGGGACCCCACTGAGCAGCTGTCCTGTGGAGCCTTCCTGCAGCCCCATCGGTCAGACCAGGTACGCAGGGGACAGGCATGCGCCATCCCAGGTGGGGGACCCCCGCCCAGGCTGGGGGAGGGGCTCCACAAAGGCTGGGCGGCTCCCAGCGCACGGCCAGGGCCGGACGCCGAGCTCTCCCCACGGACAGTCCATGCTCTACACGTGCCCCGCAGCAGCCACGGGGGAGAGAGGTGAGATCGAGCTGCTGCACCTTGTGGCCCGGAAGTGCCACTGACAGGTGGCTGAGTGTCTGGGTGGGGCCTGGGCTTTTCCACCTTTCCCGCGGGCACGTGTCCTCCAGCCCCACTCTGGCGGTTCCGGGAACAAACCCAGAGTAGGGAACGGAGGGGCCTCCCAGCCGCACGGGGGAGTGTCGGTTCACTAGCCTCCTACAAACCGCCGGGCAGCGGGCAAGTCATTTAGCCTTGACCTTGACACTGTTCCCAAGGGCACGATGGCCTCGCTCCCCCAGTGTGAATGCCCTGCCCCCCACCCATCTGTCCTGGGACCACAGGGGGAGATGCTAGCGGCCAGGACTCCCCTCCAGACCAAACGAGCAAGGGGCGGTGGGGGTCTCCGTGGAGGGCGGCAGGGGCTTGCCGGCTGGGCTCCCTCAGGGAGTGGCCCTGACAAGTACGAAGTCCTGCTACCCACCTGGCCAGGGCTCTGAAGTGGGGGGGGGGGCGTTTCAGGCCCATCCAGGGCTCGGAATGCAGGGGCCCGGAGGACCCCCACGGTGGGCTGCACCCCGAGGTTGGAGGGAGTGAGCCCGGAGGGAGGGGAGGGATGTCCTCAGCCTCAGAGGCTGCAGGAGGTGCCATGGGCTAAGCCCGTGAGGACCGCGCCACATCCTGGTAGCGCCTCCCGTACACCCTCCCCAGAGACCGTGGCTAGAATATTCTCAGCAGTTCTGAGCACGAAACTTTGTTTCCGACCGCTTGCTTTTCTTTGCACTTCTCCCCCCAGTGCCTCAGGATGTCCCCATAAAAGAACGGGCAGTGGCAGAGGTGACTAGTCTCCCGCTCCGCTGGCCACTGGCCAGGATTTTCCTGTACACCCTGTCTCCTTCCTCCCTACAGCCCAGTGCACACCAGGCACTTCCAGTCCCGCAGCAAAGGCGAGGCCGGGGTTCGCTGGGACTGTGCTGCCACGGGCCTCCTCCTTCCCTGCTGGTCCACGTGCTCGGGCGCCGCAGAGCCTGAGAAGCCTCAGGGCAGGGGCGCCTGGCGGGGGGCAGCCGGTGAAGCACCCCACTTCAGCTCAGGTCACCATCCATCTCACAGTTCGCGGGTTCGAGCCCCGCGTCGGGCTCTGTGCTGGCGGCTCGTAGCCTGGGGCCTGTTTCAGAGTCTGTGTCTCCCCCTGTCTCTGCCCCTCCCCTGCCGTGCTCTGTCTATCAAAAATAAATAATAAATATTAAAAAA
>NW_027529531.1:646682-699032 GCF_008692635.1 Crocuta crocuta
CCTCTGGGTAGAATCTGGGTCTGGCTTCCCACCACCTTCCAGTGAGGGCGTCCTCACTGCTTACTGGGCGGGGAGGGGACTCTGCACTGTGACACTGGGTGCTTCGGCAGACACACCTGGAGCAGAGAGCCCCTGGGGCTTCTGCTCAGGACAGCAGGACAGGGGGTACAGGAGAGGAGAGGGAAGGGGAGAGGAAGGAGGGAGGGGAGGTGAAAGAGGAGGAGGGAGGCAAGGAGAGGGAGGGGGAGGGGAGGAAGGAGAAGGGCAGGGCAGGGAAAGGAGAAAAAGGGGGGAAGGGAGAGGAAGGGGGAGGGGGGAGTTAAGATGGAGGAGAGGTGAGGAGGGGGGGAAGGGAGGGGAAGGGAGGAAGGGGGAGGGGGAGAGTCTCCTCAGGTCGGGGAAGGAATGAACCGGAAGAAGGACAGGTAGGGCCAGGCGGGGAGCCCTCACCCCAAGGTAACCTCTTAAGGACAAAGACTCCTTGATGACCCCAAGGAATGAAAGCCTTCAAGTTCCCTCAAAAGAAACAAAACAAAACAAAACCCAACTCTTTCGAATACTCACTTGAGGTATGAAATTGCCACCCTCGTAGGTCAAATACGTGCATTGAGCTAACACAGGTCCACCCCACTGTCTAGACAGGCTACTCTCTCACGAGGGGAATTTTCTTCTACTGAAAAGTGGCCTCCCCCCCATCAGGGAGAATAGCAATCCTGTTACATGCCTCAACCCATCTGCCCAACCTAAAATGGCTTTCCCTCTTTTTCCCACCTGTCCACAGCCTTTACCTTCCAAGCTGGCGTTCTGGTGAGGGGGCTTTGGCCAGGAGCCCGCTGTACCCCGCCCCGGCACTGGGGCCCACTGATCAAATCTTGTCTTTCCGAGGGATGCTGGTCTATTCGCTTCCAAGTGTCCCCACTGCATTCATTGGGTGAAGCTCTGGCCACTCACAGGTGGGCACGTCAGCTCTCCGGCACCTTCCCAGCTGCTGGAAGAACGGGGGAAGCCCTTTGGTCTTGACCGTGAATGGATGCTCATCCACGTGACGATGTAGCCCTTCCTACCCACACTGATCATTCTCAGCATCATTTCAAATTGATCCCATGTGAACACCAGCCTGCATCCCAGACGGGTCCCCGAGAGAATCATGCCACCATCATGGGTGTCCCAGGTCCAGGGTTAGACATGGGACTCTGGTCTGCTCAGTCCTCAGGGGCACACTGCCTTCTAGAAGTTTCAAGGGCAGGAAGGGGTAGAGGGGTGTGGAAACTCAACTTTCACAGGAAGACCTAAACATTCTCCACAGCGTCAGAGCAATGAAAACTCCGAAGAAGGAAACGGAAGGCCCGGAGAAGTGGAATGCTGTAAGGGAGGAGACTTCCGTGTTTACTCGGAATGTAGCTAACAGGCTCTAGGCTGGTATTCGTGTAGTGACGTATGGCCACAGAGTTAAAATGGTATATTGTCTTCCTGGGGAACCTTTCCTTTTTATTTATTATTTTTCCTTCTCTGTTTTTAAACATTCCTTCACATGCTGCATCATAAATTACGTGGTTCTGTGTTTAACGTTTCGCCCAAGGGTTTCATTTGAAAATGCAAGGAAACATTTGCTGCCGGAAGTTACTTTAGAAAAACCATTCGATCCTGGTTACCCCACTCGTTGTGAATAATGTCGAAGGCAGGGAGTCCTGAGGTCCCTCTGGTCACCCCACCGATGTGGGCCTGGTTCATGTCTCTCTTTAAAAACAGGGCAGCGCCAGTAACTCTGACTGTAAGTTGATCGGAGAACATCGGAGCTGCCGACTTCATCCTGCCCATGAACTACATACAGCACATGGCCTTTAGCCACTGTAATTGCAGGGTTCACGTAACATCATCACACAATTTACGACCTCACCAAAACCCTTTAGGGGAAATAGCTTTTCACTTCAAAATCATACCATCCCATTTCCTATAGTTACTGAAGCCCACATTAATGGAACACACCTTTTGGTCTAAATGAACTTAAGAAGAAATGATGACTATAAACTAGGGTATTTTATGATTTTTTTGACCCTAGTTTTTCTTTAAATACTATAATTCAGGGTTTTTTTTTTACATACTATTTTTACACTTTTTGATTGAACTATAATTCACATATCACAAAACCTCCCCTTTAAAGTGTACAATTCAGTAGTTGTTAGCATATTCACAAGATGGCACAACTATCGTCGCTAATGCCAGAACATTTCCATCAGCCCAAAAGAAATCTTGTACCCACGGGTAGTCATTCCTCAGCGTCCCTTCCCCATTTCCCAGTTCAGAAGCCCATTTCCAGGCAGTTCTGAGAGCCTGCAGATGCCCTTTAGTTTCTAAGCCAGTTTGGGTTGATGTCAACTTGACTAAACCAAACTACAGTCTCCAGTGACTCAATTGCTAAGCTAGGTGCTGACACAAGAGGGTTGTGTGGATGTGATTAAGAGCCCCAACTGGCTAGCCTGAGGTTAATCACAAGGGAGATGAACCGAGTGGATCTGGCCTAATCAGATGACCCCTTTGAAAAGGGCTCAGACCCTCCTCGGAGTGACAGGCTTCAAAAGCCCCTTGCTCTCTGTTCTAGCCCGTTCTTGATCCTGCCTTCGTGACCCTGTCTTGGACTTGGGAGTGGCTTATCCAGCCCCGACGATCACATAAAGCAATTCCTAGCAATAAATCCCTGAATATGGACGCGTGCACATGTTTCCATGAACATTCTCCTTCTGCTTCCTGGGCTGGATCCTGACGGATGCACGGGTTATCTTTTAGTTACTGCCAGGCACACTCTGTCTGGATCAACAGCACCGTACAGCCCTCCTTGTCCTCAAGGACAAGGAGACACACAGACACTTGGCCTTGGGCCGGCCCCATCACGTCCTCTCTGTGTGGCATCCGTGCCTCTGGGATCCTCAGGCCACTGTTGCTTGAAGACACTGCCTGCACCCTCTCTCAACCTCAGTCTCAGCCCATGGGGGAACGAAGAAGGGGTCTTTGAGGGCCACGTGGCTGGGACCCTGCCTTAGTGCTTAAAGACACCTCACAGCAGGACAGGACACACAGTGGAGTTCAGACCCCGAGAATCAGCCCTGTTCTGGAGCTCCGTGTCTCCCCAGCAGCCACCTCAAAGGGACACTGACCAGGCTGGTAACCAGAAACAAGGCAGTGGTCAGCTCAGCTTCCCCGACATGGATCCTTACATATCTGGTGAGTTACCAAGTGTTTCTACTCCACTCGAGAAGTCACCGCTAAGAACACTCCTGGCTGATGTGTCTGTTTTACTGAGCCTGCAATGAACAGTCAACGTGCAGGATGGGCGCTGGCCATGTTCCAGCCTGAGACCAGCCCCCCCACCCTCTCCGGACGTCGGAAGTTGGACAGTTAAGACTCGGAAACCCAACACCACCTCTGTGCTGCCTTACCTCCCCGGGACCTATGTGAGTTCACCTCTTCTCTCACGTTGTCCTGACCCTTTGACCCTCCCTTCTTCCACGTGTTCCTTTTCATGCAGGTTGGGTCCATGGCCAGTACGTTCAACGCTGCCCCTCCCCTGTCTCATTGTCCAGCAAAATCCCTACTCCAGAAAAACCCCAAGTCTGCTTCCTCTGGATCAGCGCAGGGCGTCGAGGAGGGCTGATGTAACGATGTGACCGGAACTTGGCATCAGCCCATACTTGTGATGACAGCCTAAAACAGTTTCAGGACCCAGCAGCGCTCAACACTGGTGTCTCATGACTACTGGCTTGTCCACAGTCTGCAAACCTGACTTTTGTTCCATCCTTCTCACACCCACGCTCCCATCCGTTAGATGACCTGGGACCATCCGCTTCCCAGGTCCGTCCCCATCAGTCAGAGGAGAGAGCGCACCTCCTACTCCAGGCTCACCATGCGGGTCCCACCTGCTGCATTCCACCTGCCAGGGGCTCAGTAACAGCTGTTCCCGCCTCCTGGGACAGGTGTCTCCCCCTGAGAGCGAGGGATGCCTCGCGCTGAGAGTGGGGGGTCCCGGAGCTCTTTCGCAAACACCAGCAGGGAGCCCTACTGCTGTCACGTGTGTCCTCCAGCGGGCTCCTTGCTGCCCCCTCCACATTACCGTGACCTCGCAGAGATATGTCTAAGCTAGCTGTCCATGTCCTCACTCTCTGTGCTTCATTTGACCCACAATAGTCTGGCTTCTGTCCCCTCCCTCTGCAGACTCAGCTCCTGTTCCTCAGTTTAATGGAGATTTCAAGTCTTCATCTCCCTGGACCTCCTAGGGGGCCACCCTCCTTCCCTCCCCCGCTGGTGGTGTCAAGGCCACCGCCTCCCCTGTCTTCTGTCTGCACTCGGTGCTGCTGCTCTAATCTAGACCTCTCCTCTGGACGCCGGCACCCGCCCCCACCTGGACCCCCCCTGCCATGTCTCAAAGACACCGCAGGTCCAAGGAGACCAAGCCCAGGTCCACCCTCAATGATCGTTCTCTGCTGGTGTCGCCCATCTACTTGGATAAGTCTAGACCTTCTCCATAACCCCCATCCCCACACTGAATCCTTCACTGAAGTCTGCACTCTATGAATATCTCAACTCCGTCTACTTCCCACCCCGCCTGTATCAGCCTGGTCCAGGCTCTGTCATCTCCCTTCTAGACTCTTCCAAGCCCCACCCTCCAAGCTGCACCCAGAGAAGTTTTCCCAGGTGGAATTCCGATCCCCTTCTGACCATCCTGGTGGCAAAAAGCCCCCAGGGGCTTCTCTTTCTTTTGAGGCTCAGGATTAAACCCCAAAGCATGGCAGAAATGCACTTATACAAGGTCTCAGGTCAAGCGGCCACATTTTCTCCGGCCTCCTGTCACATCACCATGCCCTGTGCCTGTGCCCCGGCCACACGGTCCCTGCCGGCTCTGCACGCGCCATCCCACATGCCACCAGCGGGAATCTGCGTGTGCCTTTGAAGAGCCTGAAATTAAGGCCTCCAGTAAAAGCAACCTCGGGCTGCACGTAGACCCAGTTCCAGGAAAAGCCTCAGCTGAAGCCACCCTCGGACCCTCCTCGGATCAGCCAATCAGAAGAAACGTGTAACATTCCTGTGGTCTGAGTCAGGGCTGGGAGCTGCAGGTAGTTACTCTGTACAAACTAGCCAATCACTCACCGCTTGCCTAAACCCCACATGGGCCCTTTGAACTCACCTCATAATAGGTCATTTTCAAAGGATTCTCAAAGCTCATGATTGGGTCCTGCCAAAAGTAACGGACGCCTCACAGACACTGAATGGTCAAAACTGTTACCATGGGTTCTGTGCAATTGTGATTGTTGCTTATGTGATGATGCTATACGTACAACGTGTGCACCGTAACACCCCCGTCCCTGACCCCATAAAAACCCTGCTCGCTATTGTTCGGGGCTTCACCTTGTTGCTGCTGCGCCCGTAGACGGGTGAGCGCCTGCTTGAGCTTGTAATAAAGACCGTTTTGTACTTGCATCGGTGTCGGCTCCTTGGAGGTCTCAGGGGACTTGCGATTTAGGCACAACACCTTTCCTCTGCCTGTAACCTCCGCCCTTTCTCTATCCTTCCTTCAGGTTTCCCCAGGCACCCCTTCCTCCGAGAAGCCTTTCTGGACTCGCCCCACCTCAGCTCCGCCAATCACTCCGCCCTCGACACGCTCACTGGCCAGATGCGGAGTCACACCTGGCTCTGCCCAAGGACCAGCTCTTAGCTGACGCGCAGCTCCCGGCTCGGCGCAAGCCCCGGGGGACGTGCTCCCTAAACATCTGTCCGAGGAACGAACCGGTTAATGCAAACGATTAACGCGACCTGGTTATAAGCGACAGAGAAATGGTCACAAAAGAGACTCCAAGTAAGTTATGATGTTTCGCCTGTTCAGCGAATGGAGCAAAGCCTCACATTTGAATGGGATAAAGAGATACCGTGTTTACGCACAGAGAATCAGCGTCCCGGCTCCACGAAGTAAGGGTTCCGTAAACCCTTCAGAGACACACAATTATTAGCTGCGCACACTCGTGTTAGCACTAGCAGGTGACAGGGGTCTCCGTCCCATGTGGGCTAGGACAGTGTGAGCCCCAGGCCACGCGGTGCACGTGGTGGAATGTCATGGTGGGAAGTAAACGGGAGAGGGTGTGACGGGAAGGGTCGGCTAGACGCTGGGAGACTTGGTTCTAGAAGGTGCTGTGTCACGTGCGCACAGGGGTCCGTGACACACGGGCTCGGAGCCCCCGTCCCCCTCTCGCGAGCTGCACGGTGGGAGGCCAAGATGAACCTGGGGTGCGCACTAAGGCCGGGCGTTGCGAAGGCGCGGGCTGCGAGGTGCAGGTGAGCCGATGGGAGGGGATGGAGTCCCAGGAGAGAGCGCGGCAGATGACGGCGGGAGCATCTGGTAACAAGGGGTGGTCACTCTGTTCTTTACGCCACCACCCAGTCCGTGAGTCAGCAAACGCTTAGGAGGCATCCACTTAGGACCCGGTCCGAGGTCCTGGGATATAAAAGTGACAACGAGCAAATCACTGCCTTCAAGGGCCTCACGCCTCCAGGGGCCACGTGCAATCATCCAGTGAATTGGATCCTGCTGGTGGGCGGAAGCCCAGGACTGAGCCCAGAAGCCGCAGGAAGTAAAACCAAATAGGATAACACAATGAGACACCACTTCACCCCCACCAGGACGGCGATTACTTTTTTAAAAAGAAAGAAAAGAGAAAACGTTGGCGTTGGTTGGAGAAGTGGTTCTGGAAGGGCCCTGGGAAATGCTGCGGCGGGTCTTGAAGAAACTAAACCTAAAATTACACGTGATGTGGCCGTTCCACCGCTGCTGAAACAGCCCAGAGGGCCCGGAACAAGAAGGCAATTCACATCACCGCGGGTCTGATATCTGGTTCAGAAAACAGTGGAGAATTAGCACCGCTCTTTTCCCCTAAGTCAAGGTTAAAAAAGGAGCCCAAGGCATTCAGAAGTAAGTTACCGAGTTGAGTAAAAATCTATGAATTTGCCCTCGAAAGTTTGGTTCTCTTTTTTCAGCTTCCTGCTGTAGGAATATTCATTCCCTCATGTGGTGACTGTTTATGAAGTTTGTGCTAAGTGGTCAGCATCGCCCTGGGACAGAAGGAAAAGATACAGCCTTGTCTGCAGTCAGCCTGCAAGCGCCCAGCCACGGGGCTGCCCATACTCCCCCTCCCCTGCAGAGCAGAGGGAGAGCAGCCTTGCACACGGCCCGATGCAGGAAGGGGGTCTCTGAAGGAAGGAACAGCATGGGCAAAGTTCTGCAGAGCACGATGAACGCAAGAAAGCACTGGCACCGGGACCCCCAAATTCCCCCCAAAATCCCACAAAACGGGATTTCACATTCCACGTCTGGCTCGCCTCTTCCGCCTTCTCGGGCCACCTGTCCTGTGAATTACGTTTCCGTCACACACCGAAGCTCACCTGCTCCCTGTTATTTCTGTGTCATTGACCCCGCCATGACCCTGAGGAAATTCCTTCAGCCCTTGCCCCCTCTTCTGCGCGGTAAAGTTCACTTGCCTTTCAAGACCTGTTATTTGCAAACAAGAACCCTGGACATCCGTGGCTGTCTGTGGGTTTCCCAGGCTCCTAAATGTTCCCAAGTTTGGCCAGAGATTCAGTGAAAAGAACACTGCTCAGAAGTCCTGAAGCTCTCCTTTCACACACTCTACGATTGACTTGCTAATGTGGCCTTGAATGAGTCATTAGGACACCTACCTTCCCCACAGGATGCCATTGGGATTAATGAGTTAATAGTCACAGTCCTTTGTGCATTCAATAGTGCCTTTGGGCAAGGAGCTCAAGGAATGAGAACGGCAGAGCTGCACAATAAATTATGAAGAGATTCCTTAGGAAGCATCCCGTTTATATCAACCTTGAAATGAGAAATTGATGACAATGGCCACTTTTCCGTTCCAGAGGTGGTCAAGACTTTCTGAGTCTAAGAAATTGAGAGACGAGAAGACACATAAAAATGTAAATGAGGTTTATTTTCTCCCAACCCAATTTTCAGTAGGTTGGCGAACCACAGAGGACCTCCCCTACTTCCGCCCACGTCCAGTGCCCAGTCTGTGCGGCTCTGCGATTCTGGAAGCGGGGCGGGCTCTCCTGCCTGCGTGCAAATGTGAGTCCAGGTGAGTCCTCAGCCCCGGCTCCTCTGAGTTCCTCCCTGCCCTCCTTCGCCTCCTCCTCCCCGCCCTCCTCTTCCTCCCCCTCTGCCTCCCCGGGGCTCCCATCCTGGGTGCTCTCATCAGACTGGGCGCCCTGGAGCGGTCGCTGATGTCTGTGGACCCACCTTCCCCCAAGAAGGGAGCATTGGAGGACATGGGTGTTTTCTTCTGCTTGGCAGGGATTTCCTTTGGGGTCATCGTAGAGCTAATCCTCCCCCGCCCCCCGAACGCTACTTACTTACCCTTCTCAGCTGGGACTTCCAGTCATTAACACATAAGGAGAAGCAGATGCCCACTAAGCACCGCCGTGGACGTGACTGACCCAGACGACGGTGTGACTTCCTCCCCACCTGCGCATCCTCACAAGTTACCGGCTGGGAGCTGGACGTAGGAGGTCCGGGCACGCGGGCACGCAGCAAACGTCCAGCACATTCTACAACAGCGTGCTCTTGCGACCGGTATTCCCCGTCCCTACCAGGAGGAGCTTGATTCACTCTTATTTTCGATCTACTGTGTTTTGTTTTGTTTTGTTTTGTTTTACAAAAAAGCAGAAGAAATATACTAACAAATAACGTGCATTATAAAAGACGCACTAAAATCAGAAATTCAACACGGGTAATATAAAAAATATCTAGAAATATTGTCCCATTTTCTTTTCACTCCCCAGGGAGGGTCCTTGAACCCGTCTGGTGGGAGAGCTTTCCACTTTGGACACCGCCCTTCCAAAACTTAACTGGAGGAGAATCTGCCTATGCTCTTCTTTGTAGGGAATTCAAATTTCAGTTACATTTGACTCTCTCAAAAACCATGCTTTATTCACTTTTGTCGGGTTGGTATCTCAGCACGGTCCTTTGCAAACAGTAGGTGTCAGTCAATGAATTTAATTCAAGGACTTGGAATGGCTGCTTTTCTAAATCACTTCTGGGTCTCAGTGTCCTTCTGGATCGTTACCATTGCACAACCCCGTGCTGCCCTGTCTTCTGGCTCAGCAGTGGGAATCAGTGCACTGATTAGAGACCAGAGGGCAGAGCAGGCCCCCCGACGAGCCTCTGCTCCCCATACCTCCCTGCCCACCACCCCCAGCGTGCTCGGACCAGCCAACGTGCTGGCCCAGGCTGGACCATGTTGCCGGCCGACTTCTGAGTGTCCTGGGTGGACCCCAGGCCAGCCTGAGCACCTGCACAATGTCCTCCTTGCTGATCGTGAGCTGAAGGCTCTTAGATTAGCCCTGGCCAGCGGAGGTGGCCCTTCTGTCCTGGGCGTATGAGAGTTTGATGGGAAGGCCTGCACCTCCCGTCCGAATGCGAATGACCGGAGGCGTCCCTCCGTCTGGCAGGGAGGCACCTGCTGGGGCCTGCTTGGGCTCGGGTGTGAGGGAGGAGGCCAGCAGGCACGAATCTGCTATGCGGCGGGCTCTTCTCAGCCCAAGAAAGCTGCAGAGCTCGTGAGGGAGAGGAAGTATGCAGTCCACAGCTGCGAATAAATGACACGGGACTCGCAGGCTGTCATTTCACTCCTTCATGGTCACGGCAGAGCTGGGAACTAGTTCATGTTTGTTCAGGGAAGGTGCAAGTAAGTAGATGCTTCCTTATTTTATTTTATTAGCGTTTATTCATTTTTGAGAGACAGGGAGAGACAGAGCGTAAGCAGGGGAGGGGCAGAGAGAGAGGGAGACACAGAATCCGAAACAGGCTTCAGGCTCTGAGCTGTCAGCACAGAGCCCGACGCGGGGCTCGAACCCGCGGACAGTTGAGATCACGACCTGAGCTGAGGTCGGACGCTTAACCGACTGAGCCCCCAGGCGCCCCTCTCCTTGCTTGTTTTAATATGAAAGTAATTAAAACACAAAACCAAAAGTTTTTTAACCATGAATGTGATATAAATTATGCCCAGAGTTCTTCATCTTTGCTGTGATTTTGCTTGCCCTGGGGAGCCATGCAATCTTGTTTCTCCAGTGTTCCTTACCCCCATGTAGCTGCTTTAGAAAAACTTTGCCAAGAAAAAAAAAAGAGGAAAATATATGCACAATTTGAAAAAGATTTTATGGACGTGCTGAAAAAAGTGAACTCGTGGCATGCAACAATGGTCCTCTCGCCCCTGAAACCACATAGACTTGATGGCTTAAATCTAAACAAAATCTTAGAGCGCTTGTCTTTGATATGTTAAAAACCTGAAAGATACCGTTACCCGTTTTTTAAAAATGTTAAAATTGTCACAATCAATCAACCAGACAAAAACCCAGGTAATTCAGAGCGAGGGATGACAAGCCTGAGCCGTCTATTTTCACCGAGTCTGATGATGTAACTGTACGACTGCCATTAAACGAGCCACTTAGTGCCACCAATGTACCCATTAGAACCCCGTAATTACCGTTATGAGGGGCTTGGCAGTTAAATCTTTGCATATGCTAAAGAACGTAAGCATTCATATTTAAATCCGACTTGCGAGCAGCCCCAGAGACATCCACCTACCTTAACTCTCTAAGTGGGTTAAAATGAGTAACAGACAGAAGGAAGTTGACTTTGGAAAGTCACCAGGGCCTCCTCTGGGTGAGCAGCATGGGACGGCAGCCGCTTCTGGTTTTAACTTCGGTCAAGTTGAAACCACTCCGTAGTTTACTCTGAGCCAAGGACTACACGAAGCACTTTGATCCCTTCTCTTTATTCTTGTCCCCATCTCACATAGCACAGAGAGGTGAAGTGACTTGTCCGTGGGCACACAGCAGGATAGCAGAGGAAGAGGCCAGACCTCTGTGAAGATGGGGGAGGTTGTTGAAATGGAGCCCTGGCACCCATCCAGGTTCTTCTCGGAGGTGGAGAAGGGCAGCGCGTGCACACACCCAGCGTCCCCACTGCACCGGCCCGCGGGAAAGCACACGACGGTCAGGGTGCACCCCCGAGGGGCGCGCTGGAAAAGGCATGAGCCCACAGAGGCTTCATGAAACCCCAGCGCCGCACGAGGCGGGGGCAGTACAAGCTGAAGGAGTTTGGGGCAGGGGGAGATCACCGAGCTCGAGGGTGGCTTGGAAAAGGTGAAGGGGACCCCTAGGAAGTCTGGAAGCCCAGGACAGGGCGTCAGACTAGGATGCGAGGGGCCAAGGAGCAGAGACTCACATCAGACGAAGCGCACGCACCTACCCAGAGAAGAGCCCGAGAGCACTTCCCTGCGGGGGCGGTGGGGAGGTGGGGGCATCGGGCACCCCGAGAGGCCGCCCCGAGCTTTCTCCTGGAGCGGCGGGGCCACCGGGGAAGGACTTCGCAGGGGGCTGGACGGTCGAGTGGGCGCTCGGGGAAACCTGTCCTGGCCGTGAGGAGCTCTGCAGGGGAAGAGGTCGCAGCAGGAGAGAGTGAGGGTCTACACCCGCAGGTCAGCACACCCCCCAGAGGGAAGGTCCCACACCCCCAAAAGGGGGACTTCTGGGTGGAGGCGGAGAGCACGCTCACAGGAGATGGGGTCCAGGAGGGGACAAGCTGAGTGTAGCTGTAATCTGCACTTGGCCATTCAGCTGGAAAAAACGCCCCTTCGCCCCTGAAAAATAGGCCTTTTCTACTGGGGACTGGAGGGCTGGAAGAGGCGGGGTTTGAGCTGTGGAGCCCAAAGTCACTCATCCCACGGTCACGGGCAAGGTCAGAAGACCTCGGAGCACAGACAGGAAGAGAGCATGAAGGAGGCTGGGGGCAGCTGACCCGTCTGAGTTCAGGTGCAAGTTCTGTGAGCAGCACTGGATGGGGGTGGGGGTTTTCTCAGCGAGCTGATCACTAAGAGCTCAGGAGAAGCGGGTTGTATAATATGCAAATTGCTAATCAGTGAAATTTAACAGGGAGCAGCTAAGGTATTCCGAGTCACTCCGTTTTCCATTTTCGAAAATGAACATAAGATACCTAACGCCCTCTAATTGAACCTGAGTTTGGAAATGTCATGAGTTACCATAAGGCTAGAATTTGAAGTTCTGGATTTAAAGTTAACTTAAAACTTCGGTATGTTTTAAAGCCAGAAGGCAGGACCGGAAAATCATTACACCCTGTTGAGTTTGACGCATAAATTTCATTCTCTTACACTGTTATACCCAATTCTTGTCTTTATTCTTTTTAAAAAATTTTTCTTTTCTTTTTTTTTTTTTTTTTGTGAGAGAAAGAGAGCAAATGGGTGAGAAAAGGCAGCAGGGAGAGAAAGAGAGAGAGAGAGAGGGAGAGGAGAATCTCAAGCAGACTCCACGCTCAGCATGGAGCCCAATGAGGGGCTCAGTCTCACGCCTGGGAGATCAAGACCTGAGCCACAACCAGCTGAGCCACCCAGGCACCCCTTGGTTTTCTTTTTCTTTTATTTTTTTAATGTTTATTCATTTTTGAAAGGCAGAGAGAGACAAAGCACGAGCAGGGAAGGGGCAGAGAAAGACAGAGACACAGAATCTGAAGCAGGCGCCAGGCTTTGAGATGTCAGCACAGAGCCTGATGCGGGGCTCAAACCCACAAACCGCGAGATCATGACCTGAACCAAAGTCAGACGCTTAACCCAGTGAGCCACCTAGGTGCCCCTTTATTCTATAATCATAATTTGAGGAGGTTGAAAAGAATTACACTGAAGGAATAACAGTATGAAAATACCAGCATCACTGGGAAAAGCAGGGGGCCCCAAACCTCGGTATAAAAATCACGAGGGAGCTTGCTACAGTGCTCATTTCTTGGATGCACTTTTTGATGGACTGCTGTGTGTTCTCAACTTTATAATACGCAAATGTTAACTGTTAGGTTCATTAGCATCAGGACAACTTACTGAAGAGTTATATAAAACATGCACAGATGATCTAATTCTACACCTAACGACTCCTGCACATTTAAAAGCATTCTTGTGAGTTACTCGGCAGGGAGGGGGACCCGAGTGGTGTCTTGAGTCTCACTGTGGTACACCTTCAACAATGCTTCTGTCAGAGATGAGAGCGGGTAACGAGAAATGGAAACAGTTTAAATTTTAGAGTTCAGATCTTCAGAGGTTCCCATGAATCTGAGACACAAAGTGGCAGGTATCAATTGGAGCATCACACGTGCAGAACGAGCAAAAAATCGTCAGACTTTAAATCTCACCGCAGGGGGCTAGTCTAGTCTGGACTAAAAGAAAGAAAAGGAAAATCGCAATGTGTGTATTTTCTACAACTTACACCAAAAAATGAGAAAGGTCAAGTTCACCATGATCATATTCATGAATTCTTTTTTTTTTAACATTTTTTAATTTTTATTAATTTTTTTAAATGTTTTATTTATTTCTATGAGAGAGAGAGAGACAGCGTGAGCAGGGGAGGGTCAGAGAGAGAGGGAGTCACAGACTGAAACAGGCTCCAGGCTCTGAGCTGGCAGTCAGCACAGAGCCCGACGCGGGGCTCGAACCCACAAACCGCGAGATCATGACCTAAGTGAAAGTCGGACGCTTAACCGACTAAGCCACCCAGGCGCCCCCATATTCATGAATTCTAAGCGGAGGTATCTTTTAGGGGAGTCTTTAACAAACCACATTCTCGGGGGGGGGAATAGATAAAGTGTGGGTGGAGATGAGAAAGGGTTGGGAAGAAATACAATCAGGATCAGGAAAACAAGAGTGCTGGGTGAGGACAAGCCAGTGTCGGCCACTGAGCATCACCCAACGCTCACCCCACACCCAAGTGGCTAATCGTACCCATTTTGAAAGCCAGAGAACATTCCGGAAATGACCCATCTTTGACTACTTTCACTCACAGCGTTGCTGGGCCCAGTAGGTGGTACCAGAGCCATGAGAACCCAGGAACTACGTCTCTAACGGCTCTGGTTAGTTCATTCACCAGGGATGTGTTTCCTTTTCCACTCAAAGGCTGCTTGTAGGACATTATTTATATGCTGTGAAGCCTCATAAGGAAAATATTAACGCTTTCTGGAAGCAACTGAACATAGGAAACAAGCATTACATTGTATCGTTTGATATACAACTTCCTATGGCATGTAAATCTGCCAACACAGCTAAATCTGTGAATGATTTATTATATTCTCTTTGCTATGTTTCATAAGACGACTGTAAATTTGACCAATGACTAGGTAGGAGACCTCCAAACTCTCATTAATTGGTTATATAGAAATGTCTCAACGCAAAACAAAAACAAAAACTCCCACCGAGGCCGTCTGTAGAATACAGCAATTCCAAAAGTGAGTGCAGAAATAGGAAAGGGTACCTGAATTTGGGGAATAAATCTGCAAGAGCGTCGATCCTTTAGGGTAGTTTCCGGAAGGCATGATAGCCCATAATCAATCTTTGCCATCTTTTGGCGAGTGAGGCTTATGGGACCCAACAGAAAATGGGTTCTTTGTTGATGTCCCAAAGCAGATCAGACTTAGTGAAGTAAACACCATCATTTCCCAGGGGCCCCGGGAACGCTGTGCCCTGTGGGGCGGGGGTCCTGAGCTACAGCCCCCCACCCCCACCCCGCACTGCAGAAGCACACAGTGCTGTGCTCACAGTGAGTAAACAAAATTGTGTCAGCCCCGGGGAAATTGTCCTTACAAGGGAAACCATCCCAAGGGCCAAGTAACTCCGTTTGCCTCCAGGCCGGCACACACAGCTTTGATTAGCCCATCACCCGTCAGAGCAGGTGCGAGCGGGTCCAGGGAGAGGAGGGACCTCTCTGCTCCTGCAGGGACGAGGGCGACACTTTTCTCAGGGCCTCCCTCCTCCTTCTTTCCATTCAGATTCAAGGGGCTCTAGGAACAGAACACTCCCAGAGGGACGCCACAGAGCGGTGTTTCTCCTTTAAGTGGTTTGTGGAAGGAGGAAATGGGAGCTTTTGAGATGAACGATTCGATTCGGAAACCAAATAAAAGCAAAAATGGATGAGAAACAAGGCCACGAGCCCCATGGGGGTAGAGCAGAGCCATCCAATCCCCGCCGCCCCCTCCCTGGGAAGAAAACCCTGGAGCCTCAAAACCCCGCCCTATTCATTGGAGATACTGTGGCCCCTCACACAGTTCTAAGTATTCTTTTTTTAGGCGTAGTAAGTGGTGTTTCTACTTGTGAATGGTTTTCCCAGCGGGGCACGCATTGGACACGGTGGTCGGAGCCACTGGCCTGTGGATGGATGGACGGATGGATGCGCGGCCACACACCTGCTGCGTCTCTTTTCAAAATGGCAGAATGGTTGCCGACTCCAGATCCTGTTGACAGGATCTTCCCAAACGAGAAGTGATTTTCTAATTCTACCATAGAAATACAATCCCTGCAGATATGTTACACTCATTTCCTGGCCTTTAGGAAGGCCAGTAATGAGGCACAAGCAGGGAACGACACAAAACCTCGCAGCCGCTGAGGCTCTCAGAACAACTCAGCAATAACCCGATAAGCCTGGTGGTGAACACAGTAGCTGTAACTAAACTGACCCGGTGGCTACGGAGTATTAAAGTTGATAGCTTCTGCTCTATTACGTATGTTTTCATAATCATCGAGAACGTGTCGCTAGCAACATTGTCACACACAATACAAACAGTAGGACAGAAGTGTGGCAAAGTCTCTGCCTTATATAAAAACCATCTGATGGAAGGTCATGAGCAAGTTAGTCAAGTGCATAAAAAACAGGTAGAAAGATTCATTTGTGATCAAACAAGGGGATAAATCTGAAATAAATCTGAAAACAGTCAAGTGCAACTGGCTGGCTCCTTCCAATGCACAGGCTTGCCTCGGACGTCATTTCAGATCATGCGTGTCTTGCTTTGAAGCAAATCCACTCCCAGATGGTAAGCCCAGGGGTTTTTTGTTTATTTGTTTGTTTTGGGGGGGGTGAGGAGGGGGTGGAGGTTGGCAGCAGTTAAGGAAAAAAAAAGAACACAGATGATTTTTTAAATTTATCAAGGGAAAGAGAACAAAGTTAACTTAAAGCTAAAATGTTAAGATGTGAATCGCCCTATTTTTTGACCCTAAACAAATCTGCGCAATCTCAATCTTGATTTCACTGGGGCTTTTAGTTATAAGTTATTGTGTTAATCCAAATCTGTCTTTCGGTGGTATAGGTCAAGTTCGCTGAAATCTCCTGGACCTTTCAGAAGAGATATTGCAGCACCAAGTAGCAAAGCATTTCTCTTTATTGATTCCATTGGCCAAAACCATTATTGCCTGGTGGAGTTCCTGGCGCTGGTAATTAAATTTCCATAGGGTAGCTATTTTATTCATTTTATTTCTCAGGCGGAAGCTTGGGAAATAAATGCATCACAGGGAGAAATCAATGGGCAGGACCAGCTCATTCATTTCTGCCCTGACTCATCCATCTGACACGCATTTATCGAGCTTCTCCAGTGCTGGGCCCTGCTCTGTGTAGCAACAGGGGCTACCGTCCCTGTCTCCAGCTTCTGGGGGCGGAGGTGGGGGGGGTGCGGAAGGGTCATTTGGAGGGTGTGTCCGAGGGAGGCGGGACATCAGGAGCCTCTGTGTGTGCTGGGGAGGAGGGGCCTGCCGTGTGTTGGGAGCGTTAGGGAAGGTCTTCCGGAGAGGGTGAGCCCGGAACAAAGACCATAAGGCTGTCCGGGCGAGAAGCATAGTGAACTCCAGGCAGCAAGGAGACTGGGTGCTGGAGGGAGGCAGACGTGAGCTCAGAGGGGTGGAGGGGGTGAGTGGGGTCCACCTTGAGAGCCTCGGTAGGATCTTGGCCTTTCCTCTGCCTGAGATGGGTTTTGAGCAGAGAGGTGACCCAACCTGGCTTATATTCTAAGGCCAGGCCCTGACTGTGTTGAGAATAGGCGGTAGAGGTCAAGGTCAGCGGGACAAAAAGGCAAGTCCCTGAGCTCCTCCAAGCCCCGCCTCCCTCTTCTGTACACTGAGGGCCTCCTCACACTTCCTTGCGACGCCTGCACGAGATAACGCAGGAAGGGTCCCTGACGTCATTTCTGCCATGGAGTAAAATCTCAGTAAATGTCGTGTTTGTTATTATGTTTGCTGACAGCGACTGGGTTTAGTGAGTGCCCAGTAAAGTCACCTGAAATACCCAACACGGAGACCCATCCTGTAGAACTTTCCTGGTAACACATTTTGCAGGCCTGAAGATGGGGAGCGAGGCTGTGGGACCCTCACTGGGGCACCCCCGCACTGAGACGAACAAACGTGGGGTGTCCTGGCCCGGGTCCGCCACAGACGAGTGGGGGTAAGTCTCCAGCACTGTTTCCTTCCGTCTATACAAGCTAAATCCACACGGCCTGGTGGCTGGCAGAGTAACACCCCCTGAATCTGCCCTGGTCCTCCTCTTCACGCCTGTCGCTGGGTCACCCCACCTGGGTCAGACTTTCGGCCTCCAGAGCTGGGAGAGAATCCGTTTCTGTTGTGTCAGCCCCAGGGGTGGGGTATTGGCTACAGCCCCCGCACACCCCTGCTCGCCTGTCCGCCATTCGCCGCCGTCTCCCACTAACTGCTCTGCTCGGGGCCCAGGCTGGGCTGGCCCCTGCAGGATTTGGGGACCTCGATTCCCATTGTTTGCCTCGATTTTGACTAAGGATTTCCATCCACCCCCTTGGGTGCCGACACCTGCTAGCGGCTCCCCAGCCCCTACCCCGCATTTTCGGGTGGAACACCCACCCCCGTCCGCCCCTTCCTGTGCCCCTTACCAGCTGCTCTCTCATCTTCCATCTTGGAACTCCTTTTACATCCTTAAACGTGACCGAGAACTCCAAAGGACTTTGGTTTGTATGGGTTTTAACTATATCTAGCCACAGTACAACTCAGGCAGAGAAAATGCAAAACTACGAATTCATTTTTAAAAGCAGTGAACCCATGATATGTTAATATAGACAACATACTTTGCAAAAACAGAAAAAAAATTAGGGAGAGAGTGGCATTGTTTTACATTTTGGAAATTTCCTTAGCATCTGGCTCAATAGAAGACAGTAGATCTTTAAAAATGCCCTTGCAGGGGCTCCCGGGTGGCTCAGTTGGTTTGAGTGTGGCTCAGGTCATAATCTCCCGGTTCGTGAGTTCAAGCCCTGCGGCGGGCTCTGTGCTGACAGCTCGGAGCCTGGAGCCTGCTTCTGCTTCTGTGTCTCCTCTCTCTGCCTCTCCCCTGCTCACACTGTCTCTCTCTCAAAAATAAACATTTAAAAATTAAAAAACAAATAAAAATAAGAGTGCCTTTGCATTCATTCTGTTGAGCTATGTTGCTTTTATTGGACTTACGTAAAGAAGACCCAGCCTCATATGAATGTGTGGTTGGGAAAGGGAGGAGTCTTTTAATACCATTTTCAGAAAACTGTGGCTATTTTTCTTTGACAATATGCCCAAACTCATGAAGTAGCAGCTTCTTAAAAGTTAACTGCAGAGAAGAATCTGAACCAATATTCATGATTTGGGCTCTGGACCCTGAAAACCCAGAAATCGATCGTGAGCTTTGAGTGGCTCTTTTCCCTCATTCCCAACTTGTAACATCATTTCTCAGTCACCTGGAAAATACCGTTTCCCTCAGTTACACGACATTCAAAAATCACAGCATCGACCCCAGCCTTGTCAGGGAAGTTCGTGAGTGCTGAGAAGTGGGCTCACGGTGGCCCAACCCAAGTTTCTACAATTCTAATGTTCACTCAAAAGCTTGAATGTTATCATCACTCACAAACACCGTTCACTTATTTTCCTTGAACTGACAGTCTCCCGGTTCTTTTTGGAGAAGTCTGCCAAACAGGCGCGTCGGAACGACGAGAGTTTGTCAGTTGTTCTCAGGTAAAAATGGTGATTTAGGAAACCAGCGGGCAGCTCGGCGTGGACTGGGAAGTTGCACACGACTCTTCTCCAAGACGACCGATGGAACTCTTCAAACAGCTCAAGGTCCATGCGCCCTCCCCATTCCATCACACAAAGTATCAAAGAGATGCACCCAAGGGTCGAAGTCTAACAAAGATAACCATTTTACAGCTTCCTCAAGGGCATCATTAGGTGCCAGAAGGTGTTTTGTTCTTTGCTGTACCGTGAGAGCCGAATGGCAACGACACGAAGCCCTCGCAGGCACCACTGCTCTCTGGAGTCATTTGCTTCCACATGGCCAAGGCAAATGTCAGCCTACTAAGCGATCAGACAACGGCTTAGCACTTTTGTGGGAAGACTTGTGGCCTCTCAATCCGCCCCCACAAAGTGTGGGGAACCCCCGAGGCTCATGGACCACATTTGCAGAGCAGAATTGGCAGAAAGCTGTCCTTCTTATTCCCTGGGATCCTTTGAATAAATAGTTCATCATTAATAGCTGAGAACTCTGTTGGACCCTTCACATACTGCAAAAAAGTATTAAAATTACTTTAGTTATATGTCTTTTCTCTAAATGCGCTGTATTTTCAAAATAAAATGTATTCATAGTGTTCTCCACGTTGCTTTTTTCTTCTTCACTTGGTTTGGGAAGGTGAAGTGGCGGCGTCCGGAGGGGGCTGCCCTCTGCTGGTGAGCACGGGCAACGGCTGGCTGAGAAAACGGGGCTCCTGGTGCCTTTGAGGGTCCACCCAGCTCCTTTCATCGAGTCTCCTCTTAAGAAACATGTTCAGGGGCGCCTGGGTGGCTTAGTCGGCTAAGCGTCTGACTTTCGCTTGGGTCATGATCTCGCAGNTTTCAATATTAAAGTGCTTTGAAAGAATCAAAATCATTATGGTAGAATCTAACATGATTAAAAATATTTGGTGACAGATGCCTGGGTGGCTCAGTCAGTTAAGCGTCTGACTTCAGTTGAGATCATGATCCCGAGGTTTGGAGTTCAAGTCCCGCATCGGGCTCTGTGCTGACAGCTCAGAGCCTGGAGCTGCTTTGGATTCTGGGTCTCCCTCTCTCTCTGCCCCTCCCCTGCACACACTGTCTCTCTCTGTCTTTCAAAAATAAATAAATAAACGTTAAAAAATATTTGGTGACATTCAGTTTTCTGTAACTTACCTGCATACCTCATTAGGAAACGTATTTATTTGTTTCTTTATCTATTTATCTATTTTTATTTGAGAAAGAGAGAGCACAGGCAGGAGAGAGGGGCAGAGCAAGGAGAGAGAGAGAGAGAGAGAGAGAGGGAATCCCAAGCAGACTCATGGTTCAAACACCTCTTTCCCAGAGACATGGGTGTGCAGCTACAGAACACCAAAAAGTGGTCGTGCACTTGGCTGTCAGGTGCAAGCTGGCTCGTTCTCTGCACATCAACATCTTCACTAAAGACGTGCCCATGTGCTCCCCATCATCCCTGCTCCTCCATGCCCTGGCCCCTGAGACGGAGTGACCCTGAACTGAAGGGTGACCCTGAACCGAGTCATTTGGGAGCGATTGCCCCCAGTAGCTCACATTGCTGCTTCTCTGAATGCAGATTAACCTGGAGGCTTCCTGACCTCCCACCCAGTGCGGGGGGCTCCTGCTGGTGTGGGTGACTTTGAACGACACCCCGTGGTTTTACAACTTCTTTTCCCATAGTGTAAAAATAATCCTCGCACAGCGGAAAGCTCTGTTCCGTGTTTGTTCTGGAAATGGTCATCGGCTCTAACCGAAGGGTCACTGTGTTTGAATGAAAGTTACATAAAGGGTCTGATGGTGTCACAGCGCAAACTGAGGAAGTGTCATAATAGAAACACATTAAAGGCTAGGACTTAATGGGTCATTGAGAAAACCCAAGTTTCAGAAACTTACATGTTGTCACAATGTGTCTGTCGCTAGCTGCTTCTTCCCGATCATCCAGGGTGCAGCTGCTGTTCATATTTGCACTGGGGTTATGCTCCCTGTTCCCATTCAGGATATTATTTTGCTTATTTTTATTAATTTATTTTTGAGAGNCTGTCACAATGTGTCTGTCGCTAGCTGCTTCTTCCCAATCATCCAGGGTGCAGCTGCTGTTCGTATTTGCACTGGGGTTATGCTCCCTGTTCCCATTCAGGATATTATTTTGCTTATTTTTATTAATTTATTTTTGAGAGAGAGGTGTGGCAAAAGGGGGACAGAGAGAGAGAGAGAGAGAATCCCAAGCAGGCTCTACACTCAACACAGAGCCCGACGCGGGGCTGGAACCCATGAACCGTGAGGTCATGACCTGAGCCAAAATGAAAAGTCAGACACTCAATCTGCTGAACCACCCAGACCGCCCAGGATGTTATTTTGAATTGCACCATTCACATCTGCACAAGACTGCTTCTGCATTGCAAGGAAGCAAGTTTGTGCCGCTAATTCATCTTTTCTCGTGAATTAGTGATACGAGAAGGAACAACGGTATCTACGATGTGCAAAGTTAGGAAGTGATAAAGCACGATACACAAGTGACGGAAAAAATAAAATCAACTTCCCCCATCAGCCATGGGGCAAGACAAGCCCGGGAAAGCTCTTGTAGCTCGCCCGGAACTCTGCGGAAGGTAGCCATTATTCAGAACATGACTGGATTTCGTAAATATGATGGTGAATCTACTCTTCAAAGTGTAAACCATGTGCGACCCAGATGACTTACTACCTGTGCTCTGAAACCACCAAGCCCCTTGGAAGATGGCCAGAGACCCGAACAATTCACTAGCCACACTCAGGAAACACAGATTAGGAACACGGAGCTCGGGGCCAGCCAGGACGCGGGTCCCCGAGCTGAGACAAGCAGACGCCTCGAAGAGAGGTGATCTCCTGGAGGAGATGTGCACCGCGCAGATGAGCAGATGCAAAGCCAGCAGTGGGAGCCCCCGGCGGCTGAGAGGTCCTTCCCCAGCCCGAGGACCTCGGCACAACACCCTGCATGTAGACTCCCATGGAACTAGGCGAATGGGTGAGTGCATGGGGGGACCCGGGGTGGGGGGGCATGTGGCTGTGACACAGCCGGCTGCCTGCAGACCCAGCTACAGTGGTGGGTGGGCCAGACCCCTGAGCCCCGGGAAGGAGGACACGGTAGACCTGTCCACCAACGACACTGCCTAGCTTGGGTTCAGCTGCCGGGAGTGCCTGAGACGGAGGCTCGGGTGCACGCAGTTTACGTGGGAAGTGGCCTCAGGGAACAGGGCAGGGAGAAAGGACAGAGCCAAAGCCAAAACAAGGGTGTGTTGTGGAAGTTGCCACTGAGCAGTAGGGGTTGCGCTCTGCCAGGAGCCCGTGAGAAGCACCCACCTGGGGTGTCCACCCCCTGACCCCTGGGTCCCTGGTGAGGGCTTCCTTGGATGTAGGTGTGGTAGGGCACGCATACAAGCCAGGCGGGCTGCCAGGGGGAGAAGGCTATGGGCAGCAGGCCAGGCAGCACATGGCTTGAAGGAGAGGCCTCCAGGTGAGTCTGAAGGAGCACCCATGGGCCCACACATGGCGGCCAAGTTTATAGGTGGATGGAGGTGGACTCGTGGATGGATGGAGGTGGAAAGATAGTGGATGGAGGTAGATGGATGGGTGGGTGAGGTGGATGGAAGGTGGATGGGTAGATGGAGGCAGATGGGTTGGGAGATGGATGCGTGGGTGGGTGGGTGTAGATGAAGGTAGACTGGTGGATGGGTGGATGGATGGATCATGGATGGATCATGGATGGAGGTAGATGGTAGGCGGATGGAGGTGGATGGATGCTGGGTAGAAGTGAATGGGTAGATGGGTTGGGAGGTGGGTGTGTGGGAGGGTGGGTGGATGGAGGTGGACAGAGGTAGACTGGTGGATGGGTGGATGGACGGAAGCATGCATGAAGGCATTAATGGCTCATCGGATTCAAGTCAGAAGCTGGCCAGTTTGGACCATCTCAGGAGAGCCCTGAAACTGGCGTGAGGGGCCCTGCATCATAGGAAAGGCAACTGGACCTGATGCAGTGTCCTGCCTGGAGGGTCACCCAAGTCTGGGGTGGACACACAGCTGCTCTGCCCGCTGCCACCCCAACCCCCGCTGTCACTGGACAAGCTCACCAAGACTACTCCACAGTCTCACTTCCCACTTTCTAGATGAGAAGCTCTCTGGACGCCGCTGCCACACACACTGTGCAGTAGTGCTGCCTTTCCTTGTGAGAGAGGAACAAAGCCAGGCCATAACCAGAGTCTGTGATGAAGGGCTTATCTCACAAAAACTTCTCAGAAGAGTTTATGCTCCCAAGTTCAAGGGGAGAGTAAGCTAGGAAGGAGATGTGCAGGTGGTGGTCCACAGAAACACATTGGACTTTCAGATGAACCCTGGGGAACATTTCATCACCAAGCTTCTGCAATTTTGAAAATACTAAGAAGAATCCATCACACCTCTCTGAGCCCAGTGGCTCACAGTACCAATGTCACCGAGAGGCAAATCACTGCGGCCACTTTGTGTGTGGAGGAAATATCTGCATTCAGGAAATTTAAGAAAATCCCATTTTCCTTCTGCCACAATATTTTCTCAGAATTAAATGTTCTTGTTGATTTAATGCCAGCAGACCAAGCCCTCACACACCCAGGAGACTCGGGCAGGGAAGGGGCCCGGAGGCCGGCTCATTCTGAGCTCCCCCACTACTAGGCTGCATGAAATGACTCTAGAGATAATCACAGATGCTTGGACCCAGCAAATCTGGAAATCTGTGCTTTCTGGACCCCAACCCTTCTGTACACAGTACTTCTGGGAAGAGAGCTCAGAGCTCACCCCGTGGGGGGCTGTCTGAAGCCCATCTTCACTGCACAGCAGTGCTGGCCCCCCAGACCTGGCACAGGATGCCCTCCCAGCTCACTCCCCCCTGCCTCCAGCAGCTCCTGGCTCCCAGCCGGTGTATGTCTCCTTGGGCACCCAGCCCTCCATCCAGGTCCTTCCAGCGGCCGAAAGAATGAGGATTGGCCCCTGGTATCTAGTACCTGTCATAGTGTCTTGTTTTGATGTCCATAAAGGGGTCTTTTAAGGGTTGACAAAGACCACTGGCAGCCACTTTTATTCTGTAAATAGATATTCACTTTATGAAAATCACACAATTAGCAAATTGAATTTCCCTGACATTTTCAAGATCAACTTACGAGTCATTTTAATTCTTTTTATTATCTACGTTATTAGTTATGCTGCTGTGGGTCTTTGGTCAGTGCCCCTCTGTTGATGCTGAGTCGACCAAACTCCCTCAAACACTCAGTTGTATTGACAAACTTAGTGCCTCAAGTTTCCTTTGACATTGTATGCCTCTTGCATAAATGGACTCTGCCCTACCTTCCTGCCAAACCCTTCATGGCACTGGCTAACATACTGCCTTCCCAAAGATGTAAAACACCATCAATGAATACATGTGTGAATCTCAAGTTCTAGTAAATGTTTTAGTCCTTACAAACTAAAAATCACAGTCCTAATTTAAAATTAATGACTCAACAGAAAGATGCACATGGGTCATCAGATTCTTTAATTTAACACGTTCTCTAACAAAGATATGCAGAGATCATTCCTAAGGTTAACACAAAAGTATTAGGACAACGGTTTGATTACCTTCATGTCCCTGTTTTATAACTTGAAGCCTTCCAGGGGTTAACAACATTCACCCACAAAGAGAGCACTGAACATCTGAACCGAGCTGGGCTCACCAATGTCCCAAGAAACCTGGCGATCCTCAGTGGGCTACTCCCTGTACTGGCCAGAGAGTTGTGACCGGGCCCTGAACCTCAGGGGGATCAGTGCTTTCTTACAGCAAACAATGACCTCTCTGCCACCTCCCCAAGCCAGCCAACACAGCACTTTATGTTTCCATCCCTTCCACAACACTAAGATTCTTCTGTGGGTCAGGAGAAGAATACCTCTTGTAAGGCTTTTTGCTATTGCACAACACTGCATTCCACTCTTGTCTCCCCGAGCACGCGCCAAGTGCAGAGAAATGTGAATCTGTCCCTATGTGAACTGGCCCCCATTGTGAAAGCTGCATCCAATCCCTTGAGGCTGCTTAGGGACACTGGGGTAAGGGGGATGGTAAAGGGGTCGCTGAGAACAAGGAACCCGAAAAGAAAATGCAGATTTGCAGCACCCTTTCTACCTATGCGACGTGCTGGGAATCTATGAGTATGTGTGAATCTAAGTGTGTGTGTGTGTGTGTGTGTGTGTGTGTGTGTGTAAAGAACAATCATGTTTCCTAAGGCAACAAAACCAGATTAGAACAGTTCATTATGCAGACTTCTCCCTAGGTTGCAGGGCTGGTAATTCTGTGTCTCAGTGCCTGCCCGCTTTGTGCCTGGGAGGTCAAGAGCAACACTCAGGATTATTAAATAGATTGGACTTGACATCGCCAGAACCTTCCCTGGTACATGATTTCCCAGCCGCAAAGCTCACGTACGTATACACACAAACATATTTGGGCCGGTTTTTCTTTTTTCTTTTCTTTTCTTTTTTTTTTCTTGCAAACAAGCATGGAGAAAGAAAATGAGATGGAAGTAATTTTCATCTTAAACATCTTGTTCAATATTATTTAAGCTTCTGTTTAAGTGTAGGTTTCAGTGTAGGTCCTGTAGCTTTTAAATCAATTAATTATATTTCAGATGCATATTTCAATAATTAGTGACTGTTTCATAGGGTGGGGAGCTATGAGCACATAAGGACACATAGACGAAGGAAATTCTTTGCACCTAGATGTCTTGAGAAGCATCATCTAATAAAATGACTCCTTGACACACTGGTCAGGGTCTTAGTCTCACCCAGGGACTGTCAAGATCACAGGGGCCATCTCCTGGGGACCCTCCGAGGGGGAGGACAGTGTCTAACGGAGAGCTGTCTGCTCCGGAGGTAAAAAGTAGAGAAGAGAACATTTCCTGGCCCTGGAATATATATATATATATATATATATAACCTNCCACTGAGTTGGAACAGCGGTTGGAACAGTGGCCTTGACATGGGCTCATCATGGTGCCAAGGTGACCAAGTTGCTTCCAAGACATTCACAAGGTAAGGCGGGAACCTCTGGGGCGAGACGGAGACACTGGCCACTGCCAGAATAAATAAATTTAAAAAACAAAAGAAAAAAGAAACAACTGCAGCAAATATGTATAACAAAAATGTACCAGTCAGTACCTACACGCTGTTGTGTGACCACCACCACGTCCAATTCCAGAACTTCCATCATCCAAAACTCCATACCCACTCAACAATGATTTCCTACTCCTCCCCACCTTGGGAGCCACATCACACAGCAAAGCCACCAACCAGGGGCACAGAACTGTGAAAAGCAGGCACTCGATATACCAGGAGGGGTCACTTGATCACAGTACGAGCTGGAGCAAGAGAACAGAGGGCCACTGCCTTGTGTGACTTGGGCTGGACGTGCGAGTACCAGGCCACCTACACGTTTGTTTGTTTGTTTGTTTACTTCTCCCCAGTATCCAAACGTGACCCAACGCAACGTGAATACTGATTGGGGCGTTGCAAATACATTTCAACAAGGAGGCAGATTTGTAAATCCACAGGCCATGAGTGACGAGCACCTAGCGCCCACTCCGTAGCTGGCCGATCGCGACGGGTGCCGGTCAGGACTGCAGGCTCCCAGAGGACTCGGTGCTGGACCGAACGGGAGTCACAGGTCGCCCACGCACGGGGGGCCAAAGGACTCCCGAGCCGACAGCTCCTGGCACGTGGACGCCTCTGTTAGGGCGACAGCTTAAAAATACTCACTTTCGCACGTGCGAGGTAAAAGTCCAGGACGGCTATGGCAGGGCTGTTTACCCGTTCGTGCGCCCGGCCGGCGTGTCCGTTCACTGCGCGTCGACTGAGCCTCGCCTGCCGCAGGCCTGGAGGACAGCGAGGGGCTGTTGTCTGGAAGGAACTGGGCACGTGCGGCTGACGGCCCGCTGAAAGAGCACGTGGAACCGTGGCCTTAAGGGCTCCGGAGGCCTGATGAGGCCGGTCACCTGGCGGACAAAGCTAAACAAACTCGGAGACGACAGACGAGCACCTGCGACGCGCCGGACGCAGGCTGCTGCGGGGACCCCCTGTCCTCTGGGGCTCACGTGCTCACCAGCACACTGTGAACAGGATGACTGGTGAAGCATAAAGCACAGCCTGTTCACCGAGGGAACCGGGGGAGGGAAGGGGGGCCGGAGCGAGGGCTGCGTTTCAGACGGGCAGACAGGCAGGAAACGTGGACGACGAGGCAGGGCACCGGGCGTGTCTGGGGGAGCTCTTGGGGCGGAGGACGAAACTGCAGCCCCCTGGGGCGGGTGCTGAGGGGCCCCTGGGAGAGGAGGGTGTGGGCATCAGGGCCAGAGTTCAGGTTTCCAGGGCAGGTGAGGAGACAAAGGGCCTGGAGGGTTCTGAGCAGACAAGGGATGAGCTCGAAGCCCTGCCCGGCGGCTGGCCGTGACCGTGGCCGCTGTGGGGAGGCCAGGCGGGGAGGTGACGGGAAGGAGGGCAGAGGCACAGAGGCCGGAGAGCGCCACCACCCTCCTCCTGCCGGAGAGGGGGCAGCAGGGGCAGACGAGACGGGGCGGGATGGACACGTCCACGGACAGCCGGGAACGAAACTGCCACAAACAATGACCGGAAAGGGCTCTGTTGCTTGTTTTCAAGGAACCTCCCTTCCCCTCCCCTGCATGTCTGTGCTTTTGTTCTCGGAAACCTCCGGAGGCTTCACCCGCGTGAAGTGCCTGAAGCTCATGGGGACCCGGGTTCCGTAGCCGCTGCCCTGGCGAAGGCAGAGGTTGGTGGCTCCCCCCACTTCACCCCTCCCCACCTTCCCAGTGAAAGAGGAATTTGTGAATTACAGAGAGAGAGAGAGAGAGAGGGGAGCCAATAAATGCAGTTTCCTTGAGAGTTTAAATACTTGACTTCTTATTATTAAAATATTCGCTAAGGCATTTAAAAATAATCCATGCTTTCCTTCCGCTTACCCTGAGTCTGCTGTAAGTTATTTAAATGGCAGCAAATTCATGAGCAGCTGAAAACTGGGGATGGGTCGCGGATGAGGCAGCCTGAGGTGCAGGGAGACAAGCTTTAGTGATCTTGTGCATCTGAGTCTTACCTCACAGACTTGCACACTTGTCTCACAGACGGGCTTTACGGGCACCTGCGTGGCTCGGTCAGTTGAGCATCCGACCTTGGGTCAGGTCATGGTCTCGAAGTCTGCAAGTTCAAGCCCCACATCGGGCTCGCTGCTGTCAGTGCAGAGCCCGCTTTGGACCCTCTCACTCCCCTCTCTGCCCCTGCCCAGCTTGCACGCTCTCTCTCTCTCTCGCAAAAATAAACAAACGTTAAAAAAGATGGGCGCACAGTGAACACCCCCCTGCATTACAGACACCCACAGATGGTTGCCCAGCTGTTCCCCCCAAACTAAAGGGTGATGATGAAACGAAACAACAAGAATTCATGAGGAAGAGAAGCCAGAGGTGCGGTGAATGACATCCCCACACACTCGGGACAAGGCCAGGGGGTGTGATGATGGCAACGTGTCCTGCAGAAAATCAGGACGGTCCCGCCTGCTGTGCGAGGCCCCTGCCCTGCGCCCCAGCAACACTGGCTTAGAGCCTCAGCCGTATGCCTTTAACTGAATTTTTTAAATGTTTATTATTTATCTTTGAGAGAGAGAGAGAGAGAGAGAGAGAGCCCAGGTGGGAGGGGGCAGAGAGAAAGGGAGACACAGAATCCAAAGCAGGCTCCAGGCTCCGAGCTGTCAGCACAGAGCCCGACATGGGGCTCGAACCCACAAACTGTGAGATCATGATCTGAGCCAAAGTCGAATGCTTAACCGACTGAACCACCCAGGTGCCCCCAAACTGCACATTTTAGTAACCCCCTAATAATCTCCAAAAAGCCCTGAGTAGCACGTAAACTGAAATTCTGTGGAACGGACTGCTAGAACAGGAAGTTTGACCTGGCCGTGCCCCTCGGGGGGGCCCCTGACTTGGGGATGACCCCTCCTGCTTTTGTCTTCTGGTTTTTGCTGCTTCCAGCGTCCATAGAAGGCATGCAGGGAAACCGCGTTCTGAAGCTCATCCCGCCTGTCCCCGGGCTGTCATGGAGGACGCACTCAGGGAGCCCCGAAGGAAGCTCATGTGAAAATGTAATTTTGGAGCTGAAGACTGGAAAATGGGTTTTAGGTGAGGAGGAAGAGGGCATGTGGTCTCCTCTGACATCCGCTAGTCATGGCCCATATTTACCATTTAACTTTGGCTGGAGGCTCAGAGCTTAATTTGAGGTGACACATTACAGCGCCTTTACCTCCTCCCTGTCCGGGCCCGAGCAGGGTCTTGCTTATAGTCCCTCAGCTGCCGATTTGTAAATTTACCGTATTTCACAATTACTTCACCGTATTAGACTTAGTCGTTAGTCACCCCACCACCGACCAGTAAACAAAGAAAAGCGAGTGCGTACATGTAACACTGAAAGAAAATAAGAGAGAGAGGGAGAAGCTGTGTCAATTCGCAGGTGTGCAGGGCACAGCGCCCCCAGAGCCCAGAAACAGAACGGGACCTTGTGAGCACAGTGATGGGTGATCAAAGGACCCCCGAGCAAGAGGTGGGGATGTGAGCACGCGAGAAGTGTGGCCGCGTGAGCACCGTGGAAGGTCCCCGAGACCCAGACCGTCCTCAGTGTCTACAGGAAATGGTGATCCCCAAGACCGGACAAGATGGCGAGCAACCGAGCTGTGGGAGGCAGGGAGGCGGGGGCCGGCTCTGCTGCCTTCTCATCTGGACCCAAATCTAAGCCTTCTCTCCTCCAGCCCATTCCCTCCCCAGCAGCCAGAGCGACCTTTCTCGAAAAACGATCTCATCTTGCCATCGTCTGCAGAAAAGACTTCAAACACTTCCCATTGCCTTAAGGTTTTCAGGGAAAGCGGTGAAAGACTCGGACAAAATTATGTGCTATTGTAGACAAACAAACAAACAAAACCATCAAAATGAAAGAACTGAGAACCAAGTGGGGAAATGTGTTTATTATAAATGGAGCAAAGGGCGATGGGTCAAGAGNAAATACTGAATAGAAACAAAGGGTAAGTGTTCAACTTCATTAGTTAAGGACTGAAACGTAAGAGAATTAGCTTTCTCACCTAGCAAATTAGCAAAGAATTTTAAACGACTCGGAGTGAGAAACGAACTCTTTTAGGCTGCTAGTGCAGACAAAATTCACGTCCACCTTCTTTGACAAGTACCGAGAGCCTGAAAGATATTTATATATTTCAATCTATTTATTTCATTTCTAGAGATCTAACCTAAAACACTGAGATGTGAACTAATATTTAAATATAAAGTGGTTCACATGTGATAACTGCAAAAAAATTACACATCTAAACATAGAGAAATAGTTAAGCAAGTTATGGTAGACTGTTAGGGGACCATAAAAGGATGTAAAATAGGCAAATTTCAGGAAGGTAGAAAAATGCTCATAACAGAATGAAAACTCAGCATATGAAACTATTTGTACAGGGGCGCCTGGGCGGTTCAGTCGGTTAAGCGTCCGACTTTGGCTCAGGTCATGATCTCACGGTCTGTGGGTTCGAGCCCCGTTTCGGGCTCTGCGCTGACCATCAGCTCAGAGCCTGGAGCTGCTTCAGATTCTGTGTCTCCCTCTCTCTCTGCCCCTCCTCCACTCATGCTCTGTCTCTGTCTGTCTCTCAGAAATGAATACATGTTAAAAAAAAAAAAGACACCGTCTGTACAGCATGAGCCAAGTAAATTAAAATGTTAATGAGGATTATCTTGGGGTTGTGACATATGGATTCATGATTTCACTTCCTAAACTATTTTGTCTTTATATTCTTAGTGTTCCAGAACACACATGCTTTGGTTTTTAAGCTTTAACAAAAAGCAATAAAAGCTACAAATGGTTTTATCATAAAGGAGGGGGAGGTGGGGACAGAGACAGGAGTGCTCCTGGCCACGCTGAGGTGACAGAGCTGATATTACCTGGCCAAGGTGAACCTAGGGAGATGCCAGGGACGGGGTCCAGCGGAGGGGAGCTCAAGTTCACACGGCTCACTGGGTGGTCTTAGCAACCAGGGGTGAGAGGTGAGGGGTCAGCAGAAGGCACGTCGAGGGGACTGAACAGGTGTGTAAGACCAGTGTGGGCAACACTGAATGTGAGGTGCTCTCGCGATCGCTGGTGAAGGTGACTGGAAGGACACTGGCCATTGGCAGGTGGCGGCAGGAATGCACCCATCTCCCCGCAGGGAAGAGAATCCTTGAGTGGAGACCCAAGGCAGTGCCTGCCAACTCTAAGGACGGTGGCCGTGGGCAGAAACTTCTAGAAAAGGTTGCCTGGGGGAAATAAGATCTGATCTCCTAAAGCAACATCATAGTGCAGGTGGGACAAGGGAGAATATTCCAGGGAGAGGCCAGGGGAGCCAGGCTCCCAGGTAGAAATCAGGGTGTTTGCAAGCAAATGTCAGAGCCGGGCGAGGGTTCTCAACGGAGAATAGGAAATCCGGAAAATTCCATCGGACCCAGGTTGTGGAGAGGCTGACAGTCAGAAGTGACCGCCTCACACTCCCTTGGGACTCTATTCAACTCAAGGCATTCTCGCCCCTGTGAAACCTCACAGAGAGCGTGGCTCCCAGCAGGGACAAAGCCTTTATGAAATGACCTAGTATCTATTTCTGCTGTTTTCTCTTATTTTTATCGTATTTGTAAGCGGCTCTTTTCATTTGTTTAATAAATGAAAGGAAAAGAAGTATCTTTTCGTTAAACACAAACCTAACTAGAAAGCCTACTGAGAAGCAGAGAAGTACTTCATGGCAAGGAGACCCCTCACTCTTAGGCGGCTGAGGCTTTGGGCCTCCGTGGTCACATTATGAGGGGATTTCACTGTGTTACTGGTGTTCCAGCCCTCACTGGGCAGACGGGGGCTGGGGACACATGCTGGCTGCCTCTCCAGCGTTATCCCCCTTCCTTCTATAGGACCCTGAGTTTGCTAGCCTATCCCTACCCCTAACCCCCACGGCATGGGCCGGATTGTCCCCTCCCCCGCCCCAGAGGTGGGGCCCTCCCCAATATCTAACACCAATCCGTTATTTTGTCCCCTTGGCTGCAGGGGACAGGGCTCAGGTGGGCAGGTGAGTCACTGAGCCATGAGGAAATACATTTGGCTCAACTGCAAAGGGGACTGTGTCGTCTACAACACGAGCTGGGCAGGTAAGGTGACGCAGGAGATTCTCCAGGAAGGAGAAGCCTCCAGCTGAAACCCCAGACACGTTCAATGTGGTCCTTCAGCGGGACAGGGGTGTCCTGAGACCACAGGCAAAGGGGGTCCCTGACCAGCAGCCACACCCGGGGAGCCGGCACCCGGACCCCGTGGCATTTAATGGAGTGGGTTCCGAGGCGAGCCCCAGCTCTCCACGCCGAAGGAGGAATTGCGTTCGCGGAGGGGGATGCCTGGTAAAGGAAGGAAATGAGGCTGGAGTTTTCCAGCATCATTTGCAAGGTTTGCTCACTGGCCTCATGCCCGGCTGAGGGGGAAGAGAAACTCCCAGGAGATTACGCCAACGTCATGTCCTCTGCTCCAAGCTTCTGGGTTCAGCCCCTCAGAACCCAGAATGATCCTACTGGAATTCTTCTGGGAACAAGAACAAAAGCCCGACAGGTTCCTGGCTCTGGCTTCCCCTGGCTCTGCCGGGAGGGTCAGCTGGCCTCTCTGTTTTCTTTCGAACATTCGCAAAATGGTGATGATCCATCACTTCATGTTATAAATTCAGAGCCTGAAAGGCAACAGGTTTTTAAAATTCCACCTTCCCCCCAAGAGAGAGCAAGCATTTGCTGAGCTCATTTGTAAAACGGAGATTGGTTACAGATAGCCTTTACTTTTGGGGTTTAAAGAACTTTCTTTAACACACACCTGTGGTTATTTGGGATTGATCTCGATATTTTAAGTGACATAAAATTCTTCCCATGGAGGTCTGTCATTTTGATGATATATGTTCTTAGAGGAGATATGAAGGGTGCATTTTAAAACTTAAGTGTAAACAGAAAGTTGTCCACCCCTAAACGTGGGTGATATAAATAAGGTTAGTTTTTCCCTTTTTATTTTGCTCGCAATTCACTGAAACACATACTCGGAAGGAAAGCTGGTAAGTGCTTGAAAATAAACTAGGCATTCAAGACTGGATTTTTAAAAATATTGACCGTTTAGGAATTCAATGTGTGTACATGTTTTAAGACTCTGTTAAGAATTATAATAACAGGGGCACCTGGGTGGCTCAACTGGTTGAGTGCCGACTTTGGCTCAGGTCATGATCTTGCAGTTCATGAGTTTGAGCCCCGAGTCGGGCTCTGTGCTGACAGCTCAGAGCTGGAGCCTGCTTCGGATTCTGTGTCTCCCTCTCTCTCTCTCAATCTCTCTCTCCCTCTCTGTCTCCTGCTAATGCTTTGCCTCTCAAAAATAAACATTAAAAAATGTAAAAAAATTATAATGAAAATTCTGTGGTTCTTTTTCTTTAAAAAATTTTTTAAATGTTTTATTTATTTCTGAGAGAGAGATAGCATGAGCAGGGGAGGGTCAGGGAGAGAGAGGGAGACACAGAATCTGAAACACCCTCCAGGCTCTGAGCTGTCAGCACAGAGCCCGACGCAAGGCCCGAACCCACGAACCGTGAGATCATGACCTGAGCCGAAGTCGGACACTTAACCCACTGAGCCCCTCAGGCTCCCTTGTTGTTCTTTTCCATAAACGGAAAACAAAAGACACATATAGGTTCCTTTTATTACCAGCCTTCCCAGGGGACCCAGGGCAGGGGGAGCAGCCCTGTTCTCCGAGCCCCTGCAAACAACCTTGCGCGAGAAAACACATTACGTGGTTTTCCTGTAGCACGAAACCAATGCGGAAAGAAAAGGAGCCAGAGCGGCTGGTTGCACGGTGACCGGGGAGAGGGCGTGACAAAAACCACAGCAATAATCACACCTCGCCCGTGCCCTTCTGGCTTTCCAGCTCCCACACCTGCACTTTCTCCTGTGGTCTTCTTCAAACCGGGTTTTCTCAAATGAAGGGGATTCATAGTCGGGGGTGATCTAGCTAACAACTTGCTTCTGGGGAAAACTCATTCCCCACACAGAGGACAATGGCTTGCTTGGCATTAGGAAGAAAAAAAGTTCAGGGGCACCTGCGTGGCTCAGTCGATTAAGCGTCTAACTCTTGGCTTCCACTCAGGTCATGATCTCCCACTTTGTGAGTTCGAGCCCCGAAATCAGGCTCTGCTCTGTCAGCACAGAGCCAGCTTTGAATTCTCTCTCTTTCTCTCTCTCTCTCTCAAAATAAACTTAAAAAAAGGAAAACAACGTTCAGCTGGAGTAAGTTCTCAGATCTGAGATTCAACTCTGGAGACACACTAACCACGGCGTGAATTTGTTCTATGAAATCACTTCTTCTTTTGTGCAAGATGAGAAAGGCGGTATGACTAGGTTTGTCAGAAATGGTCATGAGGTGACTATGAAACAGTTCTAAAATAAAACCATCTATAAATGACGGTGCTGGTGATGAGTGCGAAGTGTACATTTTACATGTTCTCTCAATATGGTTTTGCAAAAGTCTGCCCAGTCCACAGTATTCCCGAGTGAAATGAGGAGGTGGAGGGGAAATGTAAATATATCTCAAGGTCCTAAAAAATTTTACCGAGGGGTACCTGGGTGGCTCAGTCTGTTAAGCCTCCCACTTCGGCTCAGGTCATGATCTCACGGTTCGTGGGTTTGAGCCCTGCATTGGGCTCTGTGCCGACTCCAGCGCAGAGCCTGGAGCCTGTTTCAGATTCTGTATCTCCCTCTCTCTCTTGACCCTTCCCTGCTCACGCTGTCTCTCTCTCTCTCAGAAATAAATAAAACATTAAAAAAATTTAAAAAAAATTCTACCGAATTCTCAGTGGCGTATATGAGTTTCANGGCTCTGTGCCGACTCCAGCGCAGAGCCTGGATCCTGTTTCAGATTCTGTATCTCCCTCTCTCTCTTGACCCTTCCCTGCTCACGCTGTCTCTCTCTCTCTCAGAAATAAATAAAACATTAAAAAAATTTAAAAAAAATTCTACCGAATTCTCAGTGGCGTATATGAGTTTCAGCGTGACGCACTCGGTCCACCCTGGGATGTCAAATTCCTTCCCTGGAGCAGACCCCAAATTCCCAAAGGCAACTCATAACCTTGTTTGCTCCCTTGCCTCCCCAGGGCTCCAAAGCAGACGGGTACTTGGTCCAAGAAAGGACACTGGTTGGGGTCAGTAAGGACACTGGTTAATATCAGACTGGTCAGTTTCCTGGAGAGGAATAGGAAGCAGGAAAAAGGACTTAAAAAGCAAAGCAGGGTGCACGATTTTTAAGCTAATGCAAAAAGGTGAGCAGAGACAATCTTGAAAGAAGGCTTGCTTGCTTGGGGGCGTTCTGGTGTGGGTCGAGGTCAGCTGTTCGAGGCAGACCTTACCCCGTATGTAGTCAATAAATCAGTATCGTCTCTAATTCTTCCAAAATGATTGGTTTCTGACATACCTGTGTGTGCACTCTCGATATTATCAAGGCGACATCAGGAGGGTAGGGACCCTGTGTCTCTTTCCCTTGACTTAATCCCCATCATGGCTGCGATCTCTGTATAAAGCAATAGAGAAATTCACGAAATACCACACAGGTTACATTTCTTTGTCATCCGCCATGGCCAGCCCGCCAGATTGTAGACGGATGCCTGGTGTCAGTAGGTGCCCAGCAGTTTATGTGACTGGCTCACCTTCACGCAGGGATATCTGATAGCCTCTTGGAATGATTTAAGTCCTACAGATGGATTTACCCTACTAGCTTTCAAAGAATTAAAACTTCAGATCCTCACTGACCAACACAAGATGGAAGCCATCAGTTCTAGAAGTGTTTACTCAGGAAGCTACTCTAGGCCTAGAGGCTGACGCACGCGCTAGCTTCCAGCCCTTCCTTCGAACGCAAGCTTGTTCTTTTTTCCGTCATCGTTAGAATGGAGACAATTCCCTGAGATGTGTTTGGTTTTTGATTTCTAGAAAGATCAGTTTTCTTTTGCTGTTTGGTTGTAACCCAGAGATAGTTCCTAACGAGATGCTTTCTAATTGCTCTGCCTGCCTCCGCTGTTGGCTTTTAAGAGTGGGGTTTGAATTTGGGGGAAACGAAGTGACTCTGTGGTGGAACAGCGATAAAGGGCAAAGCAGGGACTGGAACACGATACTCCCGAGCGATCCCAACGCACGGCAGCAATCCACTTGTGCGAAGTGGCTTTTCAGAGCTTTCACGGATAACATGAGATGGGCCTTTGAGTTTGGAAGCTGCAGTGAGAATTTAAAATGACTCCCACAGGGGCATCTGGAGGCTCAGTCGGTTAAGTGTCTGACTCTTGGTTTCAGCTCAGGTCATGATATCATGGTTTGTGGGTTCGAGCCCCACATCGGGCTCCGTGCTGACAGTGTGGAGCCTGCTTGGGATTCTTTCTGTCCCTCTCTCTCTGCCCTCCCTCTGCTTACTTGCTTGCTCTCTCTCTCTCTCTCAAAATAAATAAACAAAACATAAAATAAAATGACTCTCACATATCTGGATATTGCTTAGAAACTTTTGAAGTAATGAATCCGGCACACATTCATTGTGTGTCTGATATGCGCCTAACCCCAGGGACTTGCTGGGCTTTTAGGGCCATTTCAACACAGCCGGGCTGCCCCAAGGTCGGGAAGCTAGCACGTGACCCAGGACACAGAGGGGCAAAAGTGGCGAGAGAGGTCTACTTACAAATGGATACGTATATTTGGTAAAAAAAAAAAAAGGGCAAGAACATTCAGCGATGAGCCCACTGACTCATCGCCGACGGCGTCAAATGAAGAAGAAAGGATAATCTAAGCATCACTGAATTCAGATGCTGGCACGTGTCAAATAAAGGCGCATGTCACTCTAATTCAAAGATGAATTCCCCTCTCTTGGAAGGAAACCTACTGTCACGAATTAAACACTCTCACTGAAGCCTCAAACAGTGCAAATCTTAGCGGGGGAAGAAAACAAGCAAAAATGGGAATGAGGTTCTTTGTAAAAAACTGACCATCCCGATCTGCAAACCGAATAACCCAGAAATCAGGTAGCAGAGCAAATGGATGTATCGCTCCCAAATATTTCCCATCAGACTCTTCCTCTCCCCTAAGTTAGAAGTCGCCGCGGCAGGCGCAGCACTTCGACGGGACCTTCACGGTTAACAAGCACCAGCCTTCCGGCTCTCGGGCCTCCTGCCAGAGCATGTGCGTCACGGAACAGAAAGGACACAGATGACCCTAACATCCCAGGAGAAGCTGCAGACGAGGCTCCGAGCTGCGGTCTGTCTGCCGGCCCTTCCGCCGTCGCACGGGGTCCTGTGCCGGGAGGTCCAGTTGAAGCCCCAGAGCAGGGAGGGGCGAAGGGAGGAGCGGCCACAGGGAAGCCACGAAAGGCTGACATTCAGGACGTGGCCTCCGACTGTGGCCACCGAGCGGCCGCGTGGCCGACTGCCTCTAACCTGGTGGGTTTCAGATGTGCGTTTCAGCAGCTGCATCTAGAAATCGAGCAGCCAGGATTCCGGAGCAAAGGTGCCCGCTGCTCTCCCGCAGTTCACGGAAAAGAATTTGAAAACAATGACTTTTGTTTCCCCCTGAAGTCACTGTCTGCTTTCACAATGACTAATTGTTCTCACTCCCGTTGGCTCTGGGCGCTCACGACTCACAGATGGAACCTCACCGTTCTTTCTCCTTCAGGAAATGAGATGCGGCTTCCTGCGCTGGCTGTGTCCTCTGGTCCCTGCGGCTCTCAGTCCTGGTCCCTGCTCACGCCCAGGCCCCCCCCTCCCTCCCGCTCACTGTCACCCCCACCTGCTCCTCCCAGCTCCCGCTCACGTGCTAGTGGCCGAGGGTCTGTAACAGCAGCTCAGTCATGCTCTTGAAATCTCACACTTGCACACATTCTAATGTGACGCCTTTTAAAAATCGCTTTTGAAATTAGAATCTCTTAAAGATGAAAATCCCACCTACTGTAACTTTTCACAATAGTTTTATAAAATTAAATATGCTAACGCTTATTCCCTAAGAGTTTTCTATGTGCCCGTGACTGAGCTGAGTTCTTCATACATTATCTTATTGAGCCTTCCAACACAACGTGGAATTATTAGCCCTATTTTATGGAAGAGGGGAAACAAGGACTCAGAGAAACTACTTAGTTTATTTAACTATTCAGGAACGTGGAATTATTAGCCCTATTTTATGGAAGAGGGGAAACAAGGACTCAGAGAAACTATTTAGTTTATTTAATTATTCATTTGTTAACAATTATAACTTAATTACTTAACATACTTACAGTTTTTAAATAGAATTAATTGTATTTAAAAACTATATTATATTTATTAAACAGAATTGATTACATTGATTAAATATAATGTAAGTGGATTAACTTTTTAAGTTTGCCTAAACACCACACACTTAGTAAGTGGTAAAGCCAGAATTTACAGATGTTTCCAAAGAAAATCCCATGTTGGTCATTCTGGCCCAAAGGAAAACTGTCTGACAGACTCCATTAGGCATCAGTGCCCAGTTTCCTGGACAAAAAAATCTGCCTGATTTTTGAGAATGAGATTGAAACCAAAGCAGAGATGCTTTGGTACTTCAAGATGTAATTAATTTGTCTAAGATTACAAAGGTAGTAAATAAATTTTACCTTTAAAATGCTGCTTTACCCTGTGGAGGCAGCTGAAGGTGGGCTCTGTGGGAGGGGCTGTAGCCACCTCTCTGGAAGGTGGAAGGTGGTCTGTTTGAGGTGTAGACGTGTGGCTGGATTCCTACAGAGAATGGCGGCGTTTCCACCCAGTTTGTGCAGAGGCTTGGGAACGGGGTGGGAGGGGGTGGAGTAGATGGAACAGGAGGGGGCGTTCAACTGGGCTCTGAACTCAAGGGGCAGAGAAATCCAAGTAACACCCGAGTTACATACGGTGAACCCTCAATGGACAGTCAGAATTGTTTAAACCCCCCAGAAAACCTCACAGAGAGAAATTCTGGGTCTCCCATGCAGATGCTCGCCTGTTCTGTACGAAGTTTGTCATCAACAATCTCCAAACCAAGTTCAGTGTTGAAATGGAGGCTGCTTCTGAGTGTTCATTGATAGATGAATAGATAAGGAAGGTAGGCCATATATATGTACACACACACACACACACACACACACACACACACAGGAATATTATTTGGCCATAAAAAAAGAATAAAACCTTGCCATTTGCAACAACACAGATGGACCTAGAGAGTATTATGCTAAGTGAAATAAGCCACTTAGAGAAAGACAAATATCATATGATTCCACTCACATGTGGAATTTAAGAAACAAATGAACAAAGGGAAAAAGAGACAGAGACAGAGAGAAACCAAGAAACATACTCTTCACTATAGAGAACAAACTGATGGTCCCCAGAAGGGACGAGGGTGGGGTCCGGGGCAAACAGGTGATGGGGGTTAAGGAGTGCACTGTCCTGAGGAGCACTGGGTGGCGTATGGACGTGCTGAGTCACTATATGGTACGCCGGAAACTAATGTAACGGTGTGCTTTAACTACACTAGAATTGAAATTCAACAATAAAAAATAAAAGCTTGGAGGGAGAAAAAAGACAAGGTTTCTTTGAGAAATAGCAAGTTTGACTACATGAAGGTCTTAGGAAAAGTGGTTGGAGATCAGTTTTGGGAGGGGAAACTCGCAAAGGACCTTGAAGGCCAAATTTGGGGTTTGAGGTGTAGACAATAAAAATTCATCAAGAAAAAGAAAAGTTGATGCTGGTTCAAGTTCGGTGTTCAGGCTGACTTTTTTCTGTGCCTTTATCAGGTCAGCGAGGGTGCGGTGCCGATAACCATGCTCGAAAAAGCCATTCGGGTTAATGACCACGCGAGTAGGTGATAATGGCAAACCCAAGTCACATCCTTTGTGGTAGACGGTTCTTTCTTTTCCAATCTCCCTTTTCAAAATAACGACGGTGCGGAATCTGTAGAACCCTTCACACACTTCCCAATAATACCATTTACTTTTTTCTTTGAAAAGTTTATTTGTTTATTTTTTGAGAGAGACAGAGAGAGAGGAGCTGAGGAGGGGCAAAGAGAGAGGGAGAGAGAGAATCCGAAGCAGGCTCTGCACTGTCAGCACGGAGCCCAGTGCGAGGCTCGAACCCATGAACCGTGAGGCCATGACCTGAGCAGAGATTAAGAGTGGGACGCTTAACCCACTGAGCCCCCTAGACGTCCCCCTAATAAAACCATTAATGGAAACACAGAGTAAAATCCTGAACTGTCTGACTGCCTTCTTGACTCGAAGAGCTGGACCGTGCTATCATTGCTTGAGCGGGTTTCCGGGGACCGATCAACAAAACTGCACGGTAATAGGACCACCCCCGCGTGCCCCCCATTTCTGTTGCCACAAGCTCCTTCTTCCTCCACCTCCCTCCCCACACGGAGGCTCAGGAGCTCCCGCTTTGTCTCACAATATCATGGCAGGCTTCCAAACCTCACAGCCCGCACTGAGGAGTCAGTACCTCACGGTCCTCTCCTCCACAGGCTGCGTTTTATTTTGACTATAAAGAGTAAGATCCTTTCTGTTTTTAAAACTATATTTAATATTTGTCTCTGAAAAGCTTTGTGGAAAAGGCAAGACTAAGAAATCAAGAATGAAAGATTAATGGTGGGCAGGAGAGTGGGGAAGATATCTCAGAACTTTTCTGTCATCTCGCACCTCACACAAGGTGGGAACCTCACACCCTGTCTGCAGGTGAAGTCAGCCCTGACTAGTCCAGGTTCATAAAGACACATTCCTGGTTTAGTTAGGGACATGTTGGAAATTAATAAAAAGTGTCAGGGGTGACATTTGTTGAGCACTGACTGTATACCAGACACTTTTCTAGGCCTTCAGGGGCACCTGGGTGGCTGTTGGTCAAGCATCCGAAGTTGGCTCAGGTCATGATCTTATGGTTCGTGGGTTCGAGCCCCGCATCGGACTCTGTGCTGACAGCTCAGAGCCTGGATCCTGCTTTGGACTCTGTCTTCCTCTCTCTCTGCCCCTCCCCCACCCATGCTCTGTCTCTCAAATACCAATAAATGTCAGAAAAATGCTAGGCCTTCAGATAGACTATCACAACATTGCAGAAGATTTTACACACAGAAGGGAGATGACGTGCTGGGTCTTATTCTAGCGAGCGGGCATGAACACCAGCTGAGGACATGCCTTGGGCCCTTCATCCCCTGACAGCCCTGCTTTGGAAGTAGGGGTAGAGTGAGTGTCACTAAGTACTCTTCACTGTTCTGTGCTCGGTCATCGTGGCTCCAATTAGGTCTCTGGCAGCACTGCCGTGTCTGAATTTCCCGTTTAGATGACTGTGTGGTGTCTCTCGCCTGGCCCGACCCAGTCCAATACAAAACTTCTCCTGGGAGTGGGGTCTGACTGTACGAGGACACGTGTCCCTGTTCCCGACGGGACGCGTCTGTTTTCAGAGGTCAAAGTGAGACATTGTTGGGCCACTTGCTGGATGTGGGGAAGTCTTGTCTCCTCATTTCATCCTAGACACCTCCGTTTTTCTGTGAGATTTCTAACTTCAAAGTTCTGTTCCTGGGCATGCGTATTTCTACCGAAATGAGTCTTCTTACATTTGAGAAACGGTAGGGTCCTTCCTAGTTTTGTCTCTTCCTGTCCCTGAGCTTCTCTGCCTCAGCTGGGCCCAGGCCTGTTGACGCGCACTGAGCCGTGTTTCTCCGGTGGAAATGTTCCTGTTTCCAGTCCTAAAACTGCACCTGGAGAAGACCTTCCGCCGGGAGCAGGCTCCAGGCAGCGGGGTGCGTCCGGCAGAGCACTCCGACGCGCTTGTCAAACTTTCCGGACCCAGGAAACCCCTCAGCACATGTTGCCAAGTACTTTCCCCCCCTAATTTCTAAATCCGTGTGCCTTTCAAGGGAAATTTAATCCTTGTGTGCCTCATTCATTCACACTCAACTCATCATTCTGTCATTTCGCAAGAGCTTTGATGTTGAAGCTTCCCATGTAAGTTTCACAAGCCTGTCTTTTTGTTCTTTAAACTACCAAAGCCACATTTTTGAACAACAACAAAAAGAGCAAACAGAATCCAAGGCTTAAAAGACTCACGATCGGTGGCTGTCCATTCAGAAAAGTGGAAGGACCTTGGCCGGGTTCCAGGCTTCTCCAGTGAATTTCACCTTCCGTCCGAAGCCGGAATATTGGGCAATGAGCTGGCTCACAGGAATGGAAAATTTCAACCAGCTTCAAAAAGTCAGCGCTTCAGGACCAGGAATATTTAAGTAAATCATATCAAAATTCCATCCAGCAAGCAGTAAAACAGTCTCTGAATACACACAAATCACATCCCTTAGAAATAGCTTCCTGGCTGGGGCCGGAGTAGCAGGCCGTCTCCAGCTCAGGGGCCACGTTGTCTGACACACAGCGTGAAGGAACAGTGGCCGCACCAGCGCCAGCAGCAGCAGGTGAGTGGGTGACATCTTCCCTCTCGCGGCCTCTCCCAGCGCCCCGCCCCGCGTCAGGCAGCTTCACAATCGTCCTCGCTGTTGCACAAGTACGCGTCATTCGGGAAAACACTGCCAGGGGTATTCTTTGTGCCTCAGGCAAAATGTAGCAGCTGAGGAGAAGAGTTTGCCAGATGGCTGGGTGCCCTGGACCCTGGCTGGCACCCGCGGTGTGGNCCCCCCGGCCCCCTGCACCTGCATACATCACCTCATCTCATCAGATCTCAGAGCCCGGCTGGGAGGAACGAGCCCTGTGGCCAAGAGACCCGCTGACCTTGGCGACACAATTCAGCTTTTTAAGAAAATGTTTATTTATTTATTTTTGAGAGAGAAGGAGAGAGAGAGAGGCAGAAGGAGAGGGAGCGAGAGAGGCAGAAGGAGAGGGAGCGAGAGAGTCCCAAGAAGGCTCCGCACCTTCAGCACAGAGCCCGACCTGAGGCTCAAACTCAGGAACCGCAAGACCATGTCCTGAGCTGAAATCGGGAGTCAGACGCTCAATCCGCTGGGCGCCCCTGACACTATTCAGCTTGAGATAAACTGGCAGATTTGCACTCGTAGCGCTCACACCGACCTCGTTAGGGGAGTCACCCTTGACTCTGAAGGTCGCCTGACAGAGAACATCTTGTGTTTCGTGGCGCTTTTCTGTCTGTCCCAGCAACCAGACTGCGGGATCCTCAAGAACACCTGTGTCCCTGCCCTGATCCAGATGCTGAGCCCACAACGGCCCCTCTGGGTGCTATGTGAGCAAATGCATGAACATCAGTCACGAAGGGTGTTGAGTATTGTAAGCCGGAGCAGGAAAGCCGCGGTGAACTACGTGTAAGTCAGGGAACCTGGACCCGGGATAGGCATACGCCAGGTGCGCCTGCCCTCGGTCTGAAAAGCACCGCGCGCCCAGCTGGTGCGTTCGCGCCCGCGTTCCCACCCAGGGTCAGAGGGAGCGGCGGGGGCGCCGGGAGGCCGGGAGGGGGCTGCCAGGCCGGCCCCACCGCCGCCCCCACCGACAGGCAGATGCGCCTCCGAGACAAGGTGGCCTGGGGCCCCACAGTCACTGGCGGGGCTCAGGGTCGCCGGCTGCCTTCTGGGGAGCCCGGATGCCTGGCGGAGGGAACGCGGAGGGCGGAGGTCCTGGGGTCGCCGTGCCCAGCACGCGAAGAAGGGTATTTTGTGGGAGAAGTCAAGTAGCTGATCTGGTGCAAACACCCAGAGCTCGGGAGGTGTGGCCCCAGCTTGAAGAGGCGCCCTGGCCCCCACGACTTGGCCCTGTGGCTGCGATCCGGTGCGGCCGCCTGGATTCCTCATCCTGGAGGGGCTGCTCATGCCCCCAGAGCGCAGACCCCGCAGAGGAAGCCAGCGTGATTCTGGAGCAGGCTGTGCCTGAAGGGGTCCCTGCCTCCACCCCAAACAAGCCACCAAAGGAGGTGAAGAGAAGGACGGGGAGGCGTGGGGAGAAGCTTGCAAGTGGGGGTCACGCGCGTGTCCTGAGGATGTGGTGATGGGGGGCCCATCGGAGAGCGTGGGAACCCCCAGTCACAGAAACCACTTCCAGAGAAGCAGGAGCCGAGCTGCACAGTGAGTGTGACATCTACTCCCTGGGAGACACGGAAAAGCACCGGTGGGGGGGGAGGGTGCTGGCAGAGGAAGGCAGAAGGACCCGGGGACATGCATTTAAAAGGGCATCTCTTCCTCAAAGTTCCCTAAGGGCTTCGATTGAAAAAAGCCTCTTCGATCAATTTCTGGCAGGTGACAGGGAGACAGCCAGGAGCCTGGGTCCCTTACCCCCACCTCTGGCCCGCTATCCTTCCTCCAAGACTTTCAGCTATACAATTTTTATTTTTTAAGTTCATTTATTTATTTTGAGAGAGAGAGTGAGAGAGAGAAAGCACGAGTGGGGGAGGGGTAGAGAGAGTCCCAGGCAGGCTCTGTACTGTCAGCACAGAGCCCACCGTGGGGCTCGAACTCACAAACCATGAGATCATGACCTGAGCCGAAACCAGAGTGGGAAGAGTAACCGACTGAGCCCCCAGGCTCCCACTACTGTACGATTTTTAAAAAAAAAAATACACCATGCACATAACTTCAATCTACCCGAATCACATGGGTTTGTTTGTATCACTCAAAGAAATCTAAAGTTGATCTAAATGCCTTAGTCTCGATGTTACTGAACGGGATTTTAAGTAAAATGTCCTTTCAAACAGTTAAGGAGGAGCCCAGAAATTAACCCACATCAAGGGTAACTGATCTCCTTTTGATAAGCACAATACTGGATCGGGTTAATTGAACACCACATTGTGCTAGACTTTCAGAATAAGCTATTGCAGGCGTCTTCAACTGTGGGGGCCTAGGGGATAACTGGAAAGTGCACAGCAAAGAACTTCGGAGAAGGAAAAGCACAGAGGGAGGGACGTACGGCGTGTGTAATGACGACGTTTGGAAACGCTGCTGTGTGGGGGTGTGAGCGCACAGTTCTGCGGGGGCCACGCCGTGAGCTACTATCTGCACACTTACACAGCAGGTAACCACTAGGTGGAAGTAGGCACCAAGCAAAGAAGCCAGGCCGGAAAGCTAACTTGAAATTTTAGGGGTGTGGGGGAGGATTTTTCAGGCTTATTATTAAGATTTCGAAATCCATGTTAATATCTCTTTTTAAAATCCAACAGAGACACAGGGAGGATACGGTGGGTAAGGCAGGGGCTGGAGCAAAGGAAAGGTAGAGATTTTCCCCCAAGTGGAGAAGACCTAGAAATGAACAGAAGGTTCCACCTGACTATGCATATGGCGGCCTGAGTGATGGGATTTTAGGCATTGGTGGCCTCTCGGAATCAGCTGGAAACCCCCTGGAGGGAGTGGACATCAGCCAAATTACAGAGACAGAGTTCATGGGTCCAAAGGGGCGGATGTTGACAGACTTTTATGACGCTCCCTAGGCTATTCCAATATACCCTCTGCTCTCACACTGTGTGCGTCAGGGAGAGGAAGTGCTGAGGGAACAGTTAAGCTCTCCTGTTCTCTTTTGGGTCTGTCATCTCCTGTAGATGGGGTTATATGTATAATAATGTGCAGAATGTCGGGGCAGAAAGACCAGATGCAACAACCTGTTATGCTCTTTTATGTCTCTCTCTCTCTCTCTCTCTCTCTATATATATATATATATATATATATCCTTGCTCTGATATCTCTACCTAGAAAAAGAAATTATTCAGATAACCAAATTTGAGAGTTTCTATATTTATATAACTTTGTGAACGTGTGCTTATTCACCTCAAATATTTATTGAATACCCAGAGTAAGCTATACACGATGTAAGTGTGCTATAAAGATAAAAAAAAAATTGCAATCATCTCTGGTAGCTGTTTGGGCATCTGCAGATAGCCTGAAAAGTCTTGATAAAACCCAAAGCATTAGAGAAAATGCTTTAAAAATCCTTGAAATGGTGTAGTTGAGTTCCTCAGTGAAGTCGTAAGTGGGAGTGTGGATGTCCCTCAGGCCCCAGGGCTCTGGAGCTGGGAGCCACCCCCAATGGGACTCATGGCCACACGGGAAGTTGGGAGACAGGCGTCTGTTGCGTGTGCAAAGTGAGTGGAGGGTCAGAGGCCCCTGGGAGCCAGAACCAGGAGATCCTCAGTGAGAGTGTGAACGCGGGTAAAGTCGGACCTAAGGAAAGGGACAATGGAGTGGTCCATCTTGGCCTTGGTTCTTTGGTGGGGGGCGGGGGAATACTCGTCTGGTGAGAATCTGTAAGCGTCGGTTGCCTGCTCTGAGATTCAGATTTACACCATGACCACAAACTGAACAAGAAGGGTGTTTTAAATCATTGCCGGGTTGGTAGCAGCATCGAGCATCAGGAAAACCCCAATGAATTTCACTAAAAAGCAGGTGTAGTGTTAGGGAGGGGGGGATACAGGGTCTAATGCAGTAACTGGGGTCCCAGAGGGACAAGGGCACCAGTGAAAGACAAGCAAGTTGAGCCTTTGAGAGGCGCCAAAACTCAGATGGAGGTCATACAATGACCCTCCGGTAGAGTGTGTAAATAATGAAAACATGCACACTTACAAATGTGGCAGAGGACAGGCCATAGACCAAGCCCTGCAGTGACGGCCACGTCTTCACCACAGTCTCCTAGCCCTGATCTTGCACATTCATGCATCTTTCATGAATTCAGTGTCAACACTGCATATGTGATACTCAAGAAAACCCGATGAGAGAATGAAACACGAAGAAAAAGGTTTGGCTGAGTAGGGTTCAGCTTTGGGGGGGCACAAGCCATGGCAATATCTAACATTTTTCCACCCTCCACAACCAACCGACTCTTACTCCCTTGGAGTCAACACCACCTCTTCGAGAAGGCACGATCGTTGGGCTCCATCACTAGAAATCACCATGCAACTCTGCCTATTGACAAGGATCGACTGCAGGTACCACTGATAGGGAGAGAAAGCTAGAATCGGATAAACCTTTGCACAAGTGGACGTAGACAAAAGCACACTCTTGTTTCCTGGAGCTTGTGCAACATACACCAGAGCAATGACACGCCTGCCTCTTGGTAAAATACACAGATGGAAGATAAACAAGTGTTTCCCCGGCCAGACCCGAGGGCCACCAAGCCGGGACGCGACCTTGTTTGAGCTGCTGACCCCATCGAGGCGCACACTGGGACGTTTGGATAAACCTGGCCGCTCCCTAGGTTCTCCTGTCCTTAACTTCAGTTAATAACAATCTCAGAAATTCTCTTGCATTTCACCTCCCACATCAGAGTCTTCCAGATTAAGACTATTTTAGGGAATGAGAGACTTAAGGCCGCCCTACGCCCGAGGGCCCAGTTGTTTTTCTTCTCAAGGGACCCAAGAGGCACGTGGTTTCTCCCTCCCCGTCCATCCCCCCTGCGCCCTCCCTGTGCCAGATGCTAGCTGCTGTGTCCTGAGGGACAGTGACGGCCACCGACATGGGGCTACGTCCCCTCTGACGGCCTCTTCAGAACGGTGTCCCGTGACTTCGCTGAATGCAATTTAAGGAAGCGTTTACACAAAACCAGAGGGGCCCCGCGTTGTCCTGACGCGAATGCAAACGTCTCCCAGAAGAGGCCGTGCAAACACCGTCGCTCCTTGTTTCCACTGGGTGGCAGCAAACTCTGGGAAGACGTCCCCGGCGACTGATGACGGGAAGGAGCCAGGACGCTCCTCAGTGGCGATGTGCGGATGCAGGTAGCAGGCAGGCCAGAGGGACGGCAACGAGACACCAAGCGCGCCTGCGGTGACGCGTTTTGCTCTTTCTCAAGTTCTGAATCCTCAGCTTTTGATTCTAACGGCTTTTGTCTCCGTGTGGAGACCTCATGAGAAGTTCATGACCTTTACCTTCTTTGTCTGTATCGCAAAACCATTAAATCCAGCGGGAATGACTGAATGATGTGTCAGCTTAGGTTCAAGGGCTCTGACAAAGGCACCCCGTGGGGAAGGCAGGGGGGCGGGGGAGGGAGGCGAGAGTCCATGGAACCCTTTGTACCTTCTGCTCGATTCTGCCTGCACTTAAAACGGCTCTAACATATACAAGTTGTTAATTATTTTAAAAACAAACAGTTTCGGGTTATTCCTTTTCCTCCAGGCAGGTGGAGCCTCAGGGGTGCGCCACGCTTCCCGTGGGTCCCTGGTGCACACAGAGGGCTCCCCCTGTTCACCGAGGAAGTAACCAGCAGCTTCCTCGGAAGGTGGAACAGGGTCCGAGTGAGGAAGGTGAAGACTAAATGGGGTGTGAGTCGTGATATAACGATGTCAGCTCCCTACTACATTGACAGAGCGCCATCTAAAAGTGAAGAGGTGTCACTAGTTTTCAAATCAAGGAAATAGGGGTTTAATCTGTGCATTTCTGGCAGGATCCTCACCCTGCAAGGGACCAGGCAGGTGGGTCAAAAAGTTCAGGGTCACTCATCACCCTGCCCCATCCTAAACTGTCACACCCCCTTTCAAATTTAAGAACAGGACACCACCCCCCCCCACCCGTCAACAGTTTCTTTCTAATAGACTGTCTTTCTCAAGTAACAAAATCGTAAGCATTTTGTGAGATCAGGGGCTCTGAGGCTGAAGTTGGAATTTTCAGGCCCTTTTCATGGTTGATAAATAACATGCCATCCATTACGTTCTATAAAGAGTCATGAGTTTCGGTCTCATTTAAAAAATATTTGAAAGGGTTTCTGCAGACAATTTGAAGGTACTTAATGTCACAGCAATTCTACACTTAGAGCCTTTTTCCTGTGTTTCTTATATTTGAGAAAGTATTAATTCATGTAAATGTAAGTTCATGGTCACAGCTGCAGGTGTGGCTGGATGTGGAGCTCAGGTGCCACTAGCCAGGTGCTCACTGTCGCTCAGCTCTGCTCCCAGCGTGATGGTGCTGGAGGCGGGGCCTTCAGGAGGTGCGGTGATGAGGTCGGAGAGCCCCTTCCGCCGGTGGGGACGCGGTGAGAAGGCGGCCATGCGCCGCCCCGAAGAGGGCTCGAACTGCAGCCTGCTGGCGCCCTGCTCTTCTCCTCCAGCCTCCGGAGCTGAGAGACATAGATGTTCGCTGTTTATGAGCCGCTCCATCTCTGGTGCTCTGTGCCGGCCGCTCAACGGGGGTAGGGGTGGTTATCAGTAGTGTCGTGGTCACTTCAGTAATCACGGAGACTCTGAGCGGGATCACTGTGGTTAGAGAGACAGACCCACTGGTAGCCCCTTCCTTCCTTCCTCTCTCTTTCTCCTTCCGTTTCCTTCCTTCCTTCCTTCCTTCCTTCTCTTCTCTTCTCTTCTCTTTTCTTTCGTCTTGTTCTTACTCTTTTTCTTTTTGTTTTACCATGACAAGGTCTTGCAGCTGCCAATATTCACCCACCCAAAGTCCTAAAAAGCACAACTCCCCCTACCAACCCCTCCCCACATGCTCCAGGCATGGAATATCTGGAAAAAAATGTTTGAAGAAGAAAAATAATGGAGGAAAAATATTTATATATGCTCTGTGTATTTATATCTGCTGTATGTTACAATCGGGTTGTCTCACCTTTTTCGCCCGCACCACGTGCTGTGGCATGGGGACCTCTGTCCTCTGTGTGGTTCTGAGACTCCCTCATTCGACACCTGTCTCCCCACTACGGCTGGGGACTCCTAGAGAGCGGGATGGACAGCACACTAAAGGAGCCGATGCCTACATGTGTCTACCGTCACGCTGAAACGACTGCAGGAGGTCGCAAGGACAGAAGGTGTTCCCAGGAGTCCTTTCCACACGCTCGGGGACTGCGGTGCGATGACCAAAATCAGGGAGTCACATCCACGCAGCTGGTAACCACACTGTCGCCGCTACTCAGATTGGCCACTTGTCCTCCTGACCCTCACTTTCCGGTTCCGGGTCACAGGGTACATTTACTTGTCAGACCTTCTTAGAAAATCCGACTTTTGGGGGCACCCTCGTGGCTCAGCGGGTTAAGCATCCGACTCTTGATTTTGGTTCAGGTCATGATCTCAAAGTTTGGGAGTCCGAACCCCGCATGAGGCTCTGTGCTGAAAGTGTGGAGCCTGCTTGGGATTCTCTCTCCTTCTCTCTCTGCCCCTCCCCTGCTCTCTGTCACTCTCTCGCTCTCAAAAAAAAAAAAAAAAAAAGGCTGACTTTTTGACCCACAGGCTCTGTGCTGGGCTTGCTCCTGGTACACTCTTTGGCCACACATCATTCTCTCCATCTTGTTAGGTGAGCGTCTATCGTTGCCAGCACTTAACTGATGGCTAGGATGAGGCTCAGAGGACCTAAATGACACTTTGGAGGTCCCACAGTAACCAACTGCCACACGGGTACTGGAGTCCGATCTGTCCATCCCAGGAGCCCGCCCTTCAGTTCACGCAGCCACACTGCTGTGCAAAGCCAGATCTCCACCAGATCTGCCTACCCATGATCCTTAGTCTTCTCGTCCCAGACAGCCACATGTCGGGCCACTCAGAGCACCCAGCACATGCCACATGTGCAGCTGGAGTTCAGGAAAGGTCTTCTGATGGAGCTGAACATTCCAGGGGTCACATGGAACTTCAGTAGGGCTTGGAATTGCAGCAAACACCACGCTCGGGCTTCTAGTTTCAAAACTCACACTATATGGGTTTTTCAAATTTGTTTCTCAGCACATGGTCACTTGGTGCTTCGTTGACTCACTGGTTGCTTTGGGTGTAACGTGGACGATACAGCTTCCTTGTTTGTGGCCCCAGGTGTTTTGCTGCAGCCCAACGGAGGTACGTGTGCCCTGGCCAAGCTCACCTGCCACTCTTCGGCCCTCTTGCCGTGTACTTTAAGAACCAATTATGAATCTGTGGCAATTCCTGCATGACTGAAGTGTCAAAGAATTCTCTGTGAATAAAATTCTTCAGTAAGAGTCGGTTGATAAGACAGCTAATTTAGGAGCTACATACCCAAAGTCTATTTGCCAACAGAAGTCAGTCTCTGGAGGGATGTCATATGTCTCCCCCTGTGACATGTTTAGCCAGTTTTACAGCAATTTGGGGGAAGCCAGAAGAGACGTGTGTATCAAATCTGCAGATGACAGACTTAGGAGACGTAGCTAACCATGATAGATGACAGACTTGAACTGCAGAAGGCCTCAACAAGCCAGAACACTTGACTAAAGCCCAAGATGAAATTAAACAGTGATGTGTGTCAAGGCTTGCTTTTAGGTTCCAGAAGTCAATTGCACAAATGCTGGAAGACTGGGATTTACAGGCATTCATGTGAAAAGAAGGAGTTTGAGAAGGACCATAAAATCAATAGGGGGCCAAGGGCAGATGGGCCTACAGCGAAAGGGACCCCCTCCCTATGCTGCGTTCATGAAGGAGGAAGACGAAGAGCAAACTTGGCTGTGGCTCCTGTGCTCAGACTGGCCACAAAATAGCTTAAGGTTTATGTGCAGTTTTGGGCCACAATTTTGGATGGAAACGCTGGAAAACACTCATACATCATGTTCAAGATCTCTAGGCTCCTTACAACTGACATCATAAGAAGAGAAAACCCTTTAATAGATTCGCATTAACCAGATGAGTGGCTCCGAGCCCTAGTTCAGTGTCAGAAACCCCTGGGGAGCCCTAAAAGTTTCCTGCGTGGGATGACTACGATTCCAGTTTGGTGTAGAAACTGGGTGTCTGCCTTTATATAATATTTCCAGGTGTTTCTGATGAACAGCTGGGATTTAGAACCGTTGGCCTAAGGGACAAAGGCTGAACTTCATAGCTTGGCTTTCAGACAAGTACAGGTTTGCCTCCAGACCACACTCTCTACCTAACGTCCACTACCCACCTGCTGCGGCTTGAACTCCGTGCCCCCGGAAGCTGTATTTGAAGTCCTGACCTCCTGCGAACATCACTTCACTGGGAAATAGGGACTTGGCAGATATCATCAAGTTAAAATGAGGTCATATTCCACTGGGGGCCCAGTCCAATATGGCGGCGGCGACCTGACAAGAAGAGAAAACAGAGACACCCACCCACAGAGGAAAGGGGGCCACGCGAAGACATAGAGCCTGGGGAGAAGCTGCCACAAGCCAAGGGGCCACCAGAAGCTGGGGGAGGGGGTGTGGAAGGCTCCTCCCTGGACTTTCAGAGAAAGCATGGCTCTGCTGACACCTTCATCCGGACTTCCAGCCTGCAAACCCGGGAGAGAATACATTTCTGTGGCTTAAGCCCGGTGGGGGTGGGGGGAGGGAGAGGGGGACTACAGTAACCCCAGGGAAGCATACAGTCCCTTTATCTGGTCCTCACTCACCTAAACTCTTCTGGCCTGGCACCCGGGACCCTTCTGCTTCTGGCCTGTGCCCAGCGCTCTCTCAGCCTCCCTTGCCTCCAGGTGTCTGAGTCCTGCCAGCCCTCCACGTTCCTGCT
>NW_027529531.1:699050-707253 GCF_008692635.1 Crocuta crocuta
CCCCAGAACCCCCAGCCTGTGAAGCCACAGCCCCCAGCCGGCCCCAGTGCCTCCCCACAAGACCATTCATGTCTTCAGGACCCTGGCTTTTCGGGGTCTCTGTCCTGCGGTTGCAGCTGGTCCCCACTGACACAGGCCCACCCGCATCACCCCTGCTGAAGCGGGAGACGCTTGAGGACGGGCTTTGTGCCAAAACACCTAGCACAATGCCGTGCACACCACGCAAATGAAAAGAGACAGAGGTGCTATCTTGAGAAGCACAAGCATCAGTTGGGCAAGAATGCGGGCGTGTTTTTGTGGTTCTGGAACTTGAAAGGGAAGCAGAGAACCCGAATGAAACTCCCCACAACTCAGGGTGTCCCAGAATTAAACACAGTGCCCGGAAAAAGGCTGGACCCTCTGTGCTTGGAAGCCTCATGCAGAAATAGTTGACACGTGGCCAGTTGGTTTATATGCTGGAATTCAGAGGCAGAGTTTCAGAATGATGACATGAGTTTGGGAGACATTCACGTATGGATTGTATTTAAAAACACATTTCTGAGAGGCAGTGAAACCATCCAGAGGGACGTGGTGTTCGTAGCCAAGAGGAGAGAGGGAAAATCCATCAGCAGCCTGGACGGGTGGGGCCTCCCTGTTCAGCCGCAGGGGGGATGAAGAGGGTCGGGGAGGAGGATGGGTGTGCAGGGTGGAGAGAGCCCAGAAGGAGAGAGAGCGGGGCAGCCTCTTCTCAGCCGGTCAGCGGCCCTCCTCTGGCTGTGCTCCACAGACCGTCCTCTGGAATCCCCGTGCTCCCTGTTCTCGCTCATGTGAGCTGCAGGCCAACAGGGACTTTGTTCATCTGTGTGACGATTCCCAGCCTCCAGAAGAATGTCTGACAGAACGGTGATCAACAAATTTGTGCGCTGTGAATGTGAGCATGTTGGCTAATTTTTGGAACACGGCTCAATTATGAGCCCCCAGAATGTAGGCGTTTTATTATTAAGAAAGACTTCTGTTAGCAGCTTAAAGAAACACAGTTGAGATCATGACCTTCTCCCATGTTCTGAGCAGAGAGGACATTTAGTGCCAATGAGATTCAAACCAGTATATGCCATTCTCACCATGTCCACTAAATGTTTATATTTGGGGAGGGGGTCATAGAGAGAGGGGGACAGAGGATGTGAAGTGGGCTCTGTGCTGACAGCAGACTGCCCAATGCGGGGCTCAAACTCACGAACCTCGAGACCATGACCCGAGTCAAAGTACAAAGCTCAACCCACCACCTTGTCCATTAATTCCCTCCTCAAAGACTGGTTGAGACTGGCTGTGTCCCAGATGACACAATGTGTGCTGGGGACATATGGGCTAAACAGAAGCAGGCACTGTGCTTACCTTTGGGGCAACCTTCCAGTCTACCGCACAGGGACATTTTTCATAAAAATAAGAAAGTCCCTTGATAAGTACAAATTCTGACATGTGCAATGCAGACAACGCCCAGGGCACTCTAAGGGACATAATTAGTGTGGAGTCCTTTCGGAAGAGGTTGCATTTAACCGGAGACCGAAAGCAGGGTGTGCGGAGGCGTGACCCCCACGGACACGGAGGATGTGCGTGTTGGCCAAGCTCTGCGGCTCATCCCCAGATCCTCAGGAGGTCATCCCACTGGCTGAGGCCGGGACTCTGCTCTCTCAGGAGTTTGCTACAAAACCAACCGCAGCCACCTTCTCCGTGTAAAAATAGCATCTGCCTCTGCTTACGGAGTCAGGTTGCTGAGCAACCTGGTTTTTTCCTTTTTCTTTTTGAACCTCCTCGTACACTAATGTCTCATTGGCCCTTTGCGTAGTTAGTCTGGGAGGGCTGATTGGCCAGAGCAATGTGGTAAGTCATGCTGGCAAGGGCTAGGGCGACTGTGACGCCACGGGGGAGGGAAGCAGAGCCCGTGTGAGCTCGCTGCTGGAGCCGACGACCCAGGCGGAATCCGGGGGCTTCCTGCCCATCCTCAAGAGAATGGCGGGGGCTGATGGAAACCACAGGGAGGGCTTCAGGGACACGTAGGGGTCTTTCTGGTTGTGACTCGAGTAAAGACATCCATCTGGCTGGCAGGCATAAAGCTTTTCTCTCCGTCTCTCTGTCTTTGTCTCTCTCTCTCTCACACACCCACACACCTACCTAACTGGAAAGGACTAGAGACTAAAGGTGAACACCTTTCTTCCAACTCAGAGGGTATTGGCTGATAATGGAAATAAGGTTATAGGACAAATCAGTGCAAAGATCAGTCTCTCCTCAAGCTCCAGTCTCAAGGCCAAACTCCATCACTGGTCCATAAAGCCAAAAGGCCAGCTGCGCGTTTATTCAGTACAATTTCCATGCAGACAGTTGGTTATGAGATCACACCGTGCCTACCACATGGAGTAAAATATGTGCTATTTCCCAGACTAACCAGAATATTCACAATAAAATCTGGAGAAAGTACTGAGCAAGTCCATGAATGAAACCAGACCTGGGCCCTCTCTTACTTGGTAGAGATATTCTGTCGCAGGCCACTCTCACCTTGCATGGTCGGCCGCAGAAGCGGAGAGCCTGGAATGCACAAGGCCGAGGGTCTAGAAGCCCATCATTTTCCACATTGGCATACATACTGAGCTCTCAGCCTAATTCTGGATGAACATATTCAGATGATTCCACAGGGAAATGTTCACCCAAATGGAAACACCTTCTGCCCAGGGCCTGTTTTCAACTGCATCTCCAGCAAGGGGCCAGGTAGCCTGCACAATGCTGACGTTCCAAAATACCAGTCGAATGGACCATGCGTGCGCAAATGAACGGACGTCCACACCAAGCAGAAGGATGGGCTTTCTGTCCTCTGTTATTCTCAACTGCCTCCCAGGCATCTCCTCAAACTCAGTTTGCAGAGCACTCAGTCTAACGTGCAACAAATGGCCTCATCTCTCCTCAGCTAGAAGACAACAGCATGGCACGTCGGGGTGCGCTGGGCCCTTCTGTAGTGGTAGAGGGTGGAGAGCAAGGCTCAGGCTGGTGGAGGTGGGGCCAGGCCATGCAAGGCCCACAGCTTTGCTGAAGACCTTGGGCTTTATTCTGTGTGCCCTGGAGCCCCGCGTGTCTCCCCGCCCCCACCCCCGCTGTCTATCGTCTACCACTACCCAGTGGCCTGGCGCTCCCTCAGCAGGCCTTCTGCTTTGTGCAGCCGTGTCTTTTTTGTTTTTTAAGTTTATTTTTTATTTGTTTTGAGAGAGAAAGAGGGAGGGAGGGGGCAGAGAGAGAGGAGAGAGGGAGAGAGAGAATCCCAAGCAGGCTCTGCACTGTCCGCACATCACGAACCATGAGATCATTAACTGAGCCAAAATCAAGTCAGAAGCTTAATCAAGCCACCCAGGAGGTCCCGTGCATCTGGGTCTTGATTTTGACTCTCTTCTCTGCCTGGAACGCCCTTCTGATTTTCTCAGCTTTAAGACTCAACTTTAAGACTACCCCCTCCCAGGCAGCTTCCCTTTTCCATTCGACGGCACCCCAAACAGGACTTCCTACTTAGACCTTATCCAAGGGCACTGCAATAATCCATTTTTATTCCTACATCTCTAGTGCAGGCATTTTTTTTTAATTTTCTTTTTTGCCGCCACTAAGCATAGTCCTGTCACCTAAAAGTCCAAAATGTTAGCTCATCTGATAGTCACTGTTGAGGACTGAATATCCAGAGATATTTATATGCTCCATTGTCAAAGTTGCTTTCCAAACCGTCTGTCTGTTATCAACAATGGACCTCTTTCTTCTTACATTTTTGTGGGAGCTATAGGAAGTGGTGATCAATAACTATTTCCAAATTGAATGGCATGAAGACAAGTCTTTTTTTAAACCTGCACTGACTGTAGATACAGGTTACACTCCGTCTTAGAAGCTCACGGTCTTTCCAGAATCTGTGTTCAAGGAAGCCCACCCAGCTCATCACGTGCCCGTCTTTCTGACCACTGCCCTGGTTTCTCAGAGATCCACGAAACGTGCACCAGGATTTGACCCTGAGTCTCGGTGGCTGAGTCTGTGCAGTGCTGGGATGGCTTCTGAGAAATGAGTTTTTCCTTTGATTTGGGTTTCTGGCTTCAACTTCTCAAATTATCAATTGACTAATTCATTTTTATCTAAATGGACTGGCAGTCATTGGCATCCTATGTATAGACTGCTCACCCTGAAACATGCTCTTCTTTTTCTCCCTTGATGGATGCCATGTGAATTCACGATGTCCCTTCATAAAACTGGCTCTGTCCGTGCTCCGGGTCCCCACGTCAGAGAGTGGTATCTGTGGCAGAGCTGGTTAGATGGCCACCGGAATTTGCGTTCCCCAACCACAGTAAAGAGTTGTAGAAAGTGGCTTCCCCCCAGGGACGACATTTCCCAGTCTTACTTTGCATCTAGATGTGGCCTCCTGGCTGGCCCTTGACAGCGGCCCAAGAGCAGCTTATACATCTGGACCAAGATGTATAAGCAGATGTGCCTCGTTCTCCTCCCACAATCTGGATGCACAAAACACGAGTCCCTGGGGGTGGTGGGGCCACAGATGGAAGGCGCCTGGGCCCCTGAATCTCTGAATGGGGGAAATCTGACTGGACCAGAAACACACATCTTATACTGGCACGTGAAGCGGAATTAAACCTCTATTGTATTGGAGCCCCTTTTTTGCAAAGTATCTGTTACAGGGACAAGTGTGACTGTGACTAATACCCTATCAGATGGAGCGGGGAAGCAGCAGAGGTCATTCTTGACTCTGCTTTCCTTGAATCCTGTATGCAACTCATTACTGAATCCTGTTGCCGGACTTCCTAGTAAAGCTGAGGCGGGACGAAGGAGGAAACGAGGTGCACCCCAGCTCCTCTAGAATTCTGTATAGAGCAGTAAGGTAAAGAGCTGGAATCTTCTTTCTCGTGCATTGAGAGATGCACGAGAATATTGATCAATGGAGTTGTGGTTTCTTTTTCTTTTTTTTTAAGTTTATTTATTTTGAGGCAAGAGGCAGAGAGAGAGAGGGAGAGAATCCCAAGCAGGCCTCACACTGTCAGTACAGAGCCTAATGTGGGGCTCGAACTTTTGAACCACGAGATCATGACCTGAGCCAAAATCAAGAGTCAGAGGCTTAAATGACTGAGCTACCCAGGTGCCCCATGTCGTTTCCATTTTTTAAAAATTGTCTCTGCTCTGACCACAGAGTGGGGGACAAGGAGCCAGACACCGGAAGGAAAGCTAATTTGAGTGGAAGGTAAGCAGGCTGGCAGGCGTGGAGACGAAGAGCAGATTGATTTTGAGAGTAAAGGCAGCAGGATTTCTTTAAGGTTTGGATGCGATTGGTATAGAAGGGAGAGAGATCAGAGGTGACGGCTAGTTTGGGCCGGAGGTTAGCGCACAAGACTGGAGAGAAAAAAGCAATTAGAGGCCAAAGCAGGAACTCTCCTTTGGACGTAGAAAAGTTCGAGATTTCAATGAGACGTCCGCGTTGGAGAGGTCCAGAAAACTGCTGCATACCACAGTCTGGTACTCACTGAAAATATGAAAGGTGGAGGTCAAGCTTTGGAAATCACTTTTGGAAAGACGGTATTTAAAGCTTTCATCTTGAATGAGATCCCCTGGGGAGAAAGTGCGGCTACAGGCGAGGGCTGGAGTCCCCGGCACGGAGCACAGAGACGTTGGATGGAGAACACCAGGGAAGAGGAGCACACAGGAGGCCAGACGTCACAGGGCCCAAGGGAAGAGTACTCTTCAAGGAAGAGGAAGTGAGCGCCATGTTGCGGACTCCAGGAGGGACGCCAGCCCTGGCTCTGGCAAGACAGAGGCGCGGGGGAGCTTTCATTGGGTGTAGAGAGAGGAAGGGGCCGTGGAGCTGAAGACGTGGGACGGGGATGTCTGCTTCCAAGGGGGCCAGAGAAGCAGGGCAGCAGCTGGAGGGGACTGTGGGATTTAGGAGGGTTGTTTTGTTAGAGACGAAAAACACAAGAGCAATGTTTTATGCGGAAGGGGATGATCAAGTACGGGAATAATTGGTGGCACAGGGGGAAGTAACTGTGAGGCAAATCTTTGATATGAGAGAGAGAACAGGGCTCCTGAAGCCCAGTGGGAAGGGCAGGGGTCTCAGCTGTCTTAACAGAAGCGACGGAGGGCCCTCTATGGGTATGGATGGTGCAAGTTGGGAGAATGATCAAGAAGGGTCGTGATAAATTCTTTTTTTTTTTTAATTTTTAAAAAAATGTTTTCTTTATTTCTGAGAGAGAGAGAGAAAGAGAGAGAGAGAGAGACAGAGAGAGACAGCATGAGCAGGGGAGGGTCAGAGAGAGAGGGAGGCACAGAATCCGAAGACAGACTCCAGGCTCTGAGCTGTCAGCACAGAGCCCGACGTGGGGCTCAAACCCACGAACCATGAGATCATGACCTGAGCTGAGGTCAGACATTTAACCGACTGAGCCACCCAGGCGTCCCTTCCATGATAAATTGTATTCTATTATTGCAATAATCAATAAGGGGAGGTCATTGACCAAGAGTAAGGAAAACTTTCAGAATTAACACGAGATTGAAACGAATATCTAATTTTTTTAGAATATAACATATAATGACTTACTTTAAGTTTTCAAAATAAAATCTCACTCAGAATTGCCCCTATTTACAGTATGATTTTAGCCCCCGACTCCCGGAGAATCTTTAGGAGGCCTCTCCCAGGCTTCAAGTTTCCTTGGATGGCAAGGGCCTCCTTGGTGGGAATTTGGGTTCTGGGAAAAGCTGCTTCTCTATCTCCATGAAAAGCTCTGTCTTGACAGTTCCGTGGAACGTTGAGATGACGGAACACAAGCTCTCAGAGTTGGCTCAGGCCAGTCTGGACATATTGGAAGGAGCCACATCCACTAGGTGGAAACTGAGTGTTGCTATTGCTTCCGAGAGCCTTGCTTTTGCAGGACACGCAGTCCCCGGGCCCTCCGGTGGGGACGGTGCCAGAGAGAGGAGAGGAAGGGCCCAGGGAAGATGCCTTTCAGTTCTCTAGGGTTTGAATGACCCTGCGGCGAGGTCTTGAGTTGATGGTGGGAGAGAAGTGGATGTGACATTTTCCAAAGTGACGTCCATCCCTGCCGGTGAGACGTGGACCCTACGGCTTCGGGCAAGTGGGGAATGAATTAGAAACTGGGTTCCTGGCTGTGGCTGTGTGTGTTACGGCTTCAGGATAAAAATTAACCAGAGCAACGGCCTGATGCTTTACAGAGGTCTGGGAGCAGCATTAAAAAGGCATTTGTAACTGGCCACCTCCTTGTTCCCGGTGGAAACTGGTGGCCAGCGAGGCCACGGGCTGCTCCCCTGGGCTTGCACGAGGCTCGGAAGGCGCGGGCGGGGGCCTGAAGGGACCGCAGGTGGACTCTCCTGCTAGTGCAAACACCTCACTTGAGAAGAACGGCAAAGCCCAAGACTGTCCGCAGGCCAGGCCACTAAGCCGCCCAGGGTTAATGGGAAGGGGCCGAGCAGGGGCGCGAAGCTTTGTCCCCTCCCCCCCCAACAGCGTCTCTGAGAGGGACGTCCCACATGCTCTAGAAGGTGTTAGCGGGCAGAGGTCGAGGTGGTCAGGGGCCCGCCTCCTCAGCCCCCTGAGCGTCTCTCTCTTACAGATGGCCTCCTGTGTCCCCTCCCTCTGCCCCCTGCTCTGTGCAGCTCCTCCCCCTTTCCCCCCCCCCATGCTCCGTCCAGCCCTGGACAACCTGCCCCAGGGCAACGGTCCGGAAGGGGTGGCTTCTCCAGATCCCCTCTCAGCCCTGGGGCTTGGTCCAAGGGTCCCCCCACTGCGACTGCTCTTGGCTTCCCAGGGGCTCACCCCCAGGCACCCGGTGTGGGGAGGACGCAGGATGAAGAGTCAGGGCCCCTAAAGCTGCACAGTCTAGCAACCGTGGTCACCGGGGCGGGTTCTCACACGGGGTTCTGGACACAGAGGGGGGGGATGGAACCCTTGCCGAGAGTATTCTCACCCCATCGGTCAGAGTAACGCGGCTGAGCGTGCGGAGCCCGGAGCCAGACCGCCCGCCCTTCCCGGCCGCGCCCGGCTCACGGGCAGAGCCGACTCGGGCGGTTCAACGTCCGGTGTCTCCCTCCCGGCACAGCAGGCCCGAGACCCCGGGGCTGACTTCACACTTGTCACGAGCGGCAGAGGCGCTCACTCGGCGCCTGGCCCGCGGGACGCGCGCGGACGCGGCCC
>NW_027529531.1:707328-765778 GCF_008692635.1 Crocuta crocuta
CATGTCACCTCCATGTCACCTGCCTCCTCCCTGTCACCTGTCTCTTCCATGTCTCCTCCATGTCACCTGCCTCCTCCATGTCACCTGCCTCCTCCATGTCACCTGCCTCCTCCCTGTCACCTGCCTCCTCCATGTCATCTCCATGTCACCTGCCTCTTCCATGTCTCCTCCATGTCACCTGCCTCCTCCGTGTCACCTGCTTCCTGGCCACACCGCCCACTGCCTGCTCCTGGTTGGTTCTCCCAGACACACTGGGGCTTCGCTCCAGTCCCCCCAGCCCAGCCTGCAGTGGCCCCTGTGACCAGTGCTCGCCCCACCTTCCACCCGCTCCGTGACACCTCTGCCTCACTCCCTGGCTCGCCCTCGGCCCTGCCTTGGGGCCATCCTGCGACCCTTCCATGGCCTCTTCCCCACAACACTGTCTCCACGGCTGCCCCGCTGGCCGTCTGGCGTCCTGTGCCCTCCGCCCTCTCTCGCCACCCCTCCCTCCTGCGGCCGCAGACGCAGATGGGCAGCGCCGGCGGTGGGTGGGGCTCAGCAGGCCCCCTGCGCAGCCCACCGGGGCCCCTACTTCCCTGCCGCGCCTCCGCCTTGTGCCCGTCCCTTTCCCCATTTCCTTCCTGCCGCCCCCACACCGCCCGACCTGAAAACTGGGGGGACAGACCCCCAGCCTCCTTCCTTCCCCGTCTACACCCCCTCCCCATCCCATGACTTCAAACAACATCGGGGTGGGTGACCCCACATCGTACTTCAGCCCGAGCCCCCGTCACAGACATCCCCCTGCGGGCCCCGCTGTGCTCACCCTGCGCCCCCCAAACCCCTTCTCTGGGCTTCCCGCCCCAGGGAACCCTTTCTCCTCGCAGCTCGGGACTTCGATCTTGGGAGTCCCGACGCCCCTCGCTCTCACACCCCAGCACATCCTGCTGCCTTTAGCATCCAACCCTTCTCCTGCGTCCGAGGCGCTCGGATGGACCGTCACCTGAGCAGGGGACCCGCTGGTCTGGGCCCTCCCACTCTGCCACCGTTCCGCTCAGGGCCTGACCCGCTTCCTGCTCTGCCCGCTGTCAACCGCAGGGTCTGCGACAGCCCCAGAGGCCCCCAGGCTCCTGTGCGACAACACCGCCCCCCCTCACCTCTCCTCCCGGCTGTGGTCCTCAGCGGGGGTCACTGGGCTCGCTCCCACGTGGCCCAACTCTCGACCCGTGTCCCCACCCCCTTCCCTCCGCACCTCCTTTCCCTGCCTTATTTTTCCTTAGCACTTAACCACTGTTTGAAAAACGTATTTTTCTTGCTCATTTTCTCTTTTCTCCACTACGATTCAAGCCCCGGGCAGGGGTTTTACTGTAGTGTTTTCTTCGCTCTGTCCTCAATGTCTTCAAGGGTGTCTGGCATGAATTAGATGCTCAATGAAGACATGCTGGGTGAATGATGAGATGTGATAAGATAGAACAATCCCCTCTTGGATTGGGAGGCGTGGAGACACGCCAGTGTGGTCGCAGGGAAGGCTCTGGAAAGTGCTGAAGCCTCCGTGAGCAAGATGCTGGGGACAAGGCTGGGAGCCGGCCGAGCTGGCCGGAGGCACAGGAAGCCAGGCCCGGGGCCGCTGAGCAGCAGGGCGCGCTTCCATCCCCATCTTCCCCTCGAACAGATGGAAATGTTTTGATTGCTCATCAGATAGTCAAACTGCCTCTAAACAAACTGCTGACAAATTTGCTAAGTACGGTGCTTTCTGTTCAGAAGACTCGCAAGGCATCTGATACATACAGTGTGTACCAGCTTAAACGCAATTCTGCCGCAGTAAAAACTATATTTGAAAGTTTCTTTTAATAACATCTTGAGGGTGGGTTTTTTTTTTTTTTTTGGAAGTCTAATTTGGTTCCCCAAAGAGATGAAGCTTTGGTTCCTAACAATGAATTTTCTTCCTCAGTTTCTTTGTTCCCATATCCTAGAGGATCCTATAACGGTACTGGAGCTAAATATTGTAAAAAAAAAAAAAAATGTTTTTTTCTTCTAAATGATATGAATAAAATCGAACACAAATTTAGAGTGTTACGCTTTAAAGCCAAAGAAAAGAGTGCGGGTTATGGAATCACAAAGATCCAGATTTGAATTGCTGATCAGACACCTTCGCTATTCTGAGCCTTGGTTTTATCATCTGCAAAATGGGACTCTTGCAGGGCTTTGAATTAGAACTGCTGTAATTACAGTAGCTAGCACGGTACTCAACACATAGTCCATGCTCTGAAGTGACTAACAATATATGTCTTTTCAGTTACTAAAAACAAAAACAAAAACAAAAACAAAAACAAACAGGGCCACCTGGGTGGCTCAGTCGGTTGGGAGTCCAGCTTCGGCTCAGGTCATGATCTTGTGGTTTATGAGCTCGAGCCCCGCGTCGGGCTCTGTGCTGACAGCTCAGAACCTGGAGCCTGTTTTGGATTCTGTGTCTCTCCCTCTCTCTGCCCCTTCCCTGCTCAATAAGAAACATTAAAAATTTTTAAAAATAAGATAAAGAACAAACAACAATGGACTAACTGTGACATTATGAAAGCATTGTTTAGAGTCACAGTGCTTTCACAACTCAACTTACAACTTCTAGAAACCCATAGCATCAGCATAAGCCATCAACAAACCTTCCCCCCAAAACAGTGCTTTCTGTGAAAACACATCCACCTCTTGATGGAGAACAAAAAATACATCTGCACCGTTCCCTGAACACCCGAGGAGACGGGGGCTCCATACATGACGTGCAAGGACGCGGTCCCATAACTCCATTTGTTTCTCAGAACTACATCATTATTTTTTCTCCTTAAAAGGGCTTTAAAGCCACAGAGTACCCCTAAATAAACGACCTCGTTCTATAGACGAGGACCTGACGACCAACCCCCATCTGGTCGTCGAGATGAGCTGTGGCGTGGTTTCTAGGCTTCTGACCCCTTCCTGTTGGGATGGCCGGGACAGCTGGAAAACCAGACACGTGAACCGTGGGAAAGAGAGACGCAGGCTGACCAGCATCCTCTCAGAGGCGGCCTTGCTTACCTTCCATTCCCTGGCATGTGCGATCTGTGCCAGTCACTCCCGTATGTGGCTCAGTCCCCAGGTGCAGAGCACGGTCACTGGGTGTGGGACACGTGTCTTGCCCTCCGCGTCTACACAGCTTAGAAGGGATGACATATGCGGAGAACGCATAACCAGTCGGGCGTGCGGACTGTCGTGTGACCAGGATAAGAGCCAGTGCCTGGAAAGCCCAGGAGAGGCGAGCTCCTTCTCAAGGTGCCGCCACGGGGGCTTTCGAGGGACAAGGTGGCACGTGTTTTCTCTCTGGGGAGAGGGGCGTGTCCTTAAACTTGGGAATGGCTGACCAGTGGGTCTTCTGATGGGCGATGGGCGTAAGAGTCTATGTAGATGCTTACAGCCCATCCTCATTAGTCATGGATTCCATACTCGTGAATTTGCGTACTCGCTGAAATTTATTTGTAAACCTCAAATCAGCACTTGGGGAGCTTTTGCTCGTTTTCGAACACGTGCAGAGAAATGAAAACTTCGAGTTTCTTTATGCACATGTCCCCAAGGAGGCCCGATAGGGCAATGCTTTGCCTTCTTGCTTCAGCTCTCATACTGTAAATAGGTGTTCCTTACGTGGTCTACTTAGTGCCACATTTTCTACATTTTTAGGCTGTGTGTGTGGTGTGTGCTAAAGCACTGTCTAGCGCCTTACAGAGAAAATACATGTGTTCGATAAGCTTTGTTCAGGCATGCGTTAGATTGCTGGCCATGCATTCAATGTTACTGAATCAATAGTATGTAGTAAATAAGGTGTTTTGGGGGTGCCTGGGTGGCTCGGTCAGTTAAACGTCTGACTTCGGCTCAGGTCATGATCTTGCGGTTCTTGAGTTCGAGCCCCACATTGGACTCTGTGCTGATAGCTTGGAGCCTGGAGCCTGCCTTGGATTCTATGTCTCCCTCTCTCTGCCCACCCCCCACACTCTGTCTCTCTCTAAAATAAACATTAAAGGGTTTTTTTTAAATAAGGTGTTTTTAATCAGAAACACACATAAAATAAGGTTTTACATTTATTAGTAGACAAAACCATGTGAAGAGAGGTTTGCAGGAAACTAATCCTGCATTTCCTCTAGGAGCCATGGCCTTGGGTTCACTAATTTGGTGTTTGTGGTGACTTTATGTGTGTTTACAAATGTATGTATATACACACACCCGTATTTGTGAATATGTAAGCACATGGTGGGGGTTACTGCATAGGGCTCAGGTCATGATTTCATGAGAGACTCTGTCCTGATTCAATATATAATGTATAGCGTGAAACCCACATTCTCCGGAGATTGAAGATGTGAAGTCAGAGAAACGCATCAAGAATCTGTGCATAAAACACTCAACAGTGGCCCAAATTCAACACAATACTCGCATGAGATGAGGAGACGAGCCACACGCCATGTCTGTGCTTCCTTTCGCTTTGGAAGGAGATTCTATATCTTTCTTATAACAACTCGGACTTCGCCAGGCCTGTGAGAGTCTCACGCACGAAGGCTTCCTTCAGTGTAGCTAGACGGGAGGCTTCTCCAAGAAATGTCAATATTCTAAATGTTTTCAGTTTCGCCAATTATTGATCTCCAAATAGTTTATATTAGTAAAATTTAAATGTTAATATTTTAAACAAACCCAGCCCCCATATACACACCCTTGTTGGCTTCCGTAAGGAAAAGGAGGCTTTTCCAGCTGTCAAGGTTTTGAAGCACTGTTATCAGACAGATTTGAGGTTCCCATAGCAACATGCTCCATCGCCTAGGTGATAGTGATATCATGACGTCATCAATGAGCTAAACTAACTCGGAAAACAAAGCGAACATTTCCTCCTGGGTGTCCCCATCTCCGTCTCACCCTCCAAGGCTATGAGGGCAGGCGTTCGGGGCCCAGCGTCATGGACGGTCTTCAGCCCATTTCAGGAACTTAATTCCAGGATTTGCCTGTCACAGCACCTTTCATCTTCAAGGGGCTCACAGCACTCACCCAGCTGCCCGTGCAGATTTCTCCCAGCTGCGGGACACAGGTCGAAAGTGGGGCACCAGCACTTGGGGGGGGGAATAGGCAAGAGCTGTGCGCAGGCATTGGGGGAGATGGTAAAATGGAAAGCGTCCAGTGATGTTGTCACCCTCGCAGGCAGCAGGGGCCACTCTGGACACAGCCAGGGAGAGGCAGGAGCCACAGCAGAGTTCCCTCTCAAAGCCGTGGGACAGCCCCCAGGCGGGAAGACACGCCCATCTCTGTTCCCTTCCGTCACTATCTCCACGTGCGATTGCATCCGGGAAGGTGTCAGCCACAGGACAAATGGGTAGAAGAGACAGTCAGGTGAGTGCAGGCTGTCTTAACGTGCACTGAAGACCTCAAGTTTGGCCTTGGAAAGGAGGTTCTGCGCTTCGCTCTGTTTTATCGCAGGGACGGTTTGTTTGAAGGCAGATGTGGTTCAGGATGTGCGGAGAGCAAAAGCGAAATGAGAGAACGGAGCGCCACTCAGCTGGTTTCCAGGGGTGGAAGCACCACCTAATGCATATTTCACTTCCAAAATAATCAAATATCATTTAGGCACTTTGTAATTAACCCGAAGGGGGCTTTTAACAAACAGCATGGAGTTCTAACTTGAAAATGCACAATTACAGAGTGTGTCCAAACCCAATTTTCTTTTGCAACCGGAAATGTGTCATCTAACTGCCTGTGTTCGGCTAGAAGTGCTTGTGTTCAGCTAGAAGCTTAGATGAAGAGGCCTGGCTAATCTGGCGCCCGAATACGGTTATGAGCTGGGGCTGGGGGAGAGGACGAAACAGGGCTCCTCCTCCCACAGTATAATGATGAAAAAAAAAAAAGATTAACCAGCAGCTTTAAAAATTATATAATAATAAAATGAGAAATAACTTGAGAATAATACAAGAAAATACAATGAAATCCCCAGATCTGATTCAGACCATACATTTCATGACAAGGCTAGAATGCATCATGAGAAATCTCAGAGGGTTGGGGTGCCTGGATGACTCAGTCAGTTAAGCGTCTGACTTCGGCTTAGGTCATCATCTCACATTTCATGAGTTTGAGCCCCGCGTCGGGCTCTGTGCTAACAGCTCAGAACCTGGAGCCTGCTTTGGATCCTGTATCCCCTTCTCTCTCTGCCCCTCCCCTGCACTCTCCCTCTCTCAATAAACATTAAAAAAAAAAACACCTTTTTAAATAAAAAATTTTAAAAAGAGATCCCAGAGAGCTGAGGTCAGAGGAGAGGCCTTTCCACACCTGCTGTAACTCATCACAGTTCAGCCCATGTTTTCTCTACAGCGGAGAAGCAGCCGCACAACAGGGCGGGAAGAAACACCTAGTTCAGAGCTCTCCTCTCTCCTCCCGACTTTCTGATTCAGGTGACCCGGCTTTCTGCCCTAGAAGCTGCTGCACATAAAATCAGAGTGACGCCCGCTGTGGCATTGGATCCCGTGGTCCAATGCGCTCTCCCTTTGCTTTCCTAAAAGCCAAGATGACCGCTAGCAGCCTCGATCATGGCCATGTGCGTACTTCAAAGCTTCCCCGTTTCTTTCAACGCACCCCTCGGTATGCTCAAACACTGGGGTGCACACATGCGGGCATCGGTGCCATTTTGATGATCACTCTTTTCAAATCCTATTTTTGGTCAACCTTCTGAAACAGTTCAAAATCTGAGGTAACTAAATATGTGAGTCCCCCAGAAAAAGATATTTTGATATGAAGGCATTCCTAAAAATGCTTGATTCAGCCCTATCACTAGGTCTGCACCTCATTAAGATGTAAGCAGCAATTGACGGGTAATGACTTCTGCATAAGGTGGCCATGCTGGCACTGCTATGGAAACATTAATTTCGGAATGTATAATGATTCTGCTTTATACATCCTAAACCAAATTGTCATCAGCCATTGTCGGAACAAACGCCTGTTCTGAATTTGCAATCCGTCGATGCCAACATGTTTCTGCAAGATGGGCCAGTATCAAAAAGGTAAGACGTCTGTCAGCGTCATGAGACTCCATGACCTAATTCCAAGTTTGATTTCCACATGTTCCTTTCTGCCCAAACTGGGTCAGCGAGTACACAGAGTCAAGCCAGGAACGTAAGGTCAAGTCTTATTGCGAGCTACAGCTGATGTGACCACACAGCAGCCCAAGCTGACGGCAAAGGAGAAAAGAAAGCATGCCTTTCCTTCCACGCCTGTCTCTCCCCCTCATGCCAGATTCACAGGCATATACCAAACTTTCGGTTATGCCAAGTGTGATATTGCATGGCTCTGGGTAAGGGATTGTAAAAACAAATAAAAAATGGACTTCTTTTGGTCTTCAGCAATTACCAACATTTCTGTCTCTGCTTTGTAGCTGTCAAGCAACTGGAATTTTCACTCGCTCTGTAGGATGTGTACCGACTGTATTGTCATTATGGTCAATTAAAACACGAGGGGCACCTGGGTGGCTCAGTCAGTTGAGCGTCCGACTTCAGCTCAGGTCATGATCTCACGGTTNGACCGACTGTATTGTCATTATGGTCAGTTAAAACACGAGGGGCACCTGGGTGGCCCAGTCAGTTGAGCGTCCGACTTCGGCTCAGGTCATGATCTCACGGTTCGTGGGTTCGAGCCCCGCGTCGGGCTCTGTGCTGACAGCTCAGAGCCTGGAGCTGCTTCAGATTCTGCGTCTCCCTCTCTCTCTGACCCTCTGCTGCCCATGCTGTCTCTATCTCTCTCTCAAAAATAAATAAAACATTAAAAAAAAAAAAACCACGAATGTCCTCTGTTAAATGACACTGTCCAGTCCTGTATTTCTTCCCACCTGCTCCTGAGAGACCAGTCCTCTGAACCCTCTTGATGTCACACCTCTTTCTTCTCATCCCCCCAGTCAACACTCAGTAAGTACAGGAAGCCCATAGGAATTAACTCATTTATACTTCAAAATGGGAAATAATTGTGTAATCCAACAGTACCAGGTGCGGGACAATGCAGAGGAACACAGTACGTTTGAACGCCACATATTAGAAGCTGTGGGCACTTTTAACTCCAACGGTCTCATCATGTATAGAATTCTCTGGAAGGTGGGCTCAAACATGGAAGTACTCTTTTTAATAGCCTTTGTTTTTTAGGGCAGCTTTAGGTTCATGACAAAATCAAGCAGAAAGTATTGAGTCCCCATCTCTGCACTGTCCCTACTCACGTATATCATGTTCTTAAATTACCAATAAAATTGCTTGAATGACAAATTGACTTTCACATTATTTGCATTTGAAAACTATGATTGTATATTAAAAACTATTTGCATTTGAAAACAGATTTAAATATTCTGATTTTATTATGTACCTATAGTAAAACTAAAACATGTTAGCTTATTTATTTATTTTTATTTTTTCCTATTTGCTTATTTTTGAGACAGAGAGACAGAGTGCAAGTGGGGGAGGGGCAGAGAGCTTGGGAGAGACAGAATGTGAAGCAGCTCCAGGCTCTGAGTTGTCAGCACAGAGCCCGACGTGGGGCTCAGGCTCACAAACCATGAGACCATGACTTAAACTGAAGTTGGATGCTTAACCTACTGAGCCATGCATGTGCCCCTAGTTTATATTTTTGAAACCAATTTGCTATGGTGTCAGATATTAGAACATTTCCTACAAACACACCTGTCCACCAACATTTCTTCTGCATCTGAAGCCAGGCCTGCGGGGGGAACCAGTGAGGGCACCTTGGAAGTTAATGACACTAATGAGTGACAGACTCTCACATTCTCTGTACAGATGCGTTTGTGACCTTGTGGTCTGTTACAGAGAACCATTTTCAATGACAGATGACGGAAAATCTGCTCCTACCAAATGACAAAAGTGTGGATGCAAATCATATTCTTTGGGGAATTGGGGCAGGGTAGGCTGTGCAGATGCACTAGGCCCCACACTGGGACACGGGATGTGCAGACACTGTAGGTGACATGTGGCCCAACAGTGAAGGCGTGGCCTGGGCCCACACTCTCCTAGAATGAGCTGGCCTAGTCATGTTGTTAAGAGTGAGTGCTTCGTCACTCCACAGACTCAGTTTCTTCCCTCAACATGGTCTTTCCATTCTGCAGCTGGGGGTCGGCAAACCTCTGCAAGTGCCAAATCGTAGAGTGTAGACTGTGGGGGTCACATTACGATCCCTGTGATGTTCACATATTCTCCTCCTTCGTCTTACTCTTGCTGTTTCTGTTCTTCTTACTCTATCCTTTCCTCTCCTCTCCGCTGCTCTTCTGTCCTCCATCTTCCTCCCCTCCCTCCTCCCTTTCCTCCCCCTCCTCTTTTAGAACCCTTTAAGAACCATTCTGGGGGCGCCTGGGTGGCTCAGTCAGTTAAGCGTCCGACTTCGGCTCAGGTCATGATCTCACCATTCGTGGGTTCAAGCCCTCCGTTGGGCTCTGTGCTGACAGCTCAGAGCCTGGAGCTGCTTCCGATTCTGTGTCTCCCTCTCTCTCTGCCCCTCCCCTGCTCACAGTGCCTCTCTCTCTCAGAAATAAATAAAAAACATTTTAAAAAATTAAAAAAAAAAAAGAAAGAAACTGTTCTGTTGACCGCCCATATGGGAACAGGCCCCGGGCTGACTGGTCTGCCATCTGTAATTAGCAAACCCAGGCAAACTATCTTGGGCTATCTTTACAAGCCCACTTCAGAATGATAATCACTTTGTGGCTCCTCGATCCCATCTGTTCAACATTCCTTGAACTTTATTGTGCAGAGGAAAGCAATATGATGTTCTAGTAAAAGTCCAACCAGGCCCGAAACCTTGCTGTTGATGGTTTTCAGAAACCTCATGGAAATGAAGATACCTCCCTGGCGATGCATTCTCTACCTGCCTCAGAGTCTCTGATATCGTTATGGGTTTGGCATGCATCATTACACATCGTTAGCTACTCTTCAATCACCGTAAAAAATGACACTAATCAAGAGTGGTCAGATGATACTGTCCACTCTCGGTCCGTCTGGTAAACTGTTTCGGGTGCAGTCACACTCATGTGTATGCATGTGGTCTGTGGCGGCTTTCATACCACCAGGGCAGAGCTGAGTAGTTGCAATAAAACCACGTGACCCACAGATCCTAAAATATTTACTGCCAGCCCTTTACAGGAAGAGTTTCCTGATGCCTGATCTAAAGGACAAAGCAGATGAAGGCCATTTATTTATGTATTTTCTGCTTAGTTACCTACCTTCCCTCATGCCTACCTCATGCTCATTCTTTCCATCAAAAATTCTTACTGACAGTCTTCTGTGTACGTGACATTGTTGGTCTGGAGGGACAACGATGTTACAGAAAAAGAACCCTTAGCTCTAAGAATGAGGCCCTTGGTCTTCCCATCCTGGTACAATTGTATTGAGCAACTATCAAAATGCTTATCTTCCATGGTTGGGGTCTCAGGTGTGTATGTGAGCGTGCATGTGTGTGCGCACACGCGCACACACACACACACACACACACACACATACCTGCTTACTATAGATTCCAGGACAAAGACCCAAGTCAGCAACAGGGATGATCAACCTTGGTTATATTTTAAAGTTGATTTAAGAAATTGTTTTTGATGTTTCCACACTTTCTTTCTGTGCTCATAACTACTCTTAGGAGTAGTATCTCATCTCACTCTGACTATCATTATCTGAAACGTTTTTATTTATATGTTTGTTAAATGCTTGTTCACATTATCACAGGATAATATACCAGGATATATTCCATGGGCCAAGGATTTTATCTTCTGCCACCATGGCCCCATCACTGGGGACCATACTCAGTGCTCAGTCAATATCAGTTAAATAACTACATTCAAGACACCAAAAGGACCTTCTCCAGCCTCTCTATGTGATCAAAATCTGCCTGAAGAAGGGAAGTTATGTGCTCACAGAATAACCTGAAGGCTGACTTTGTCGCTGCTCCTGGCCTCGAGTGCAGGCCTGGGCTTTCTCATACGCACTGGCAGGCACTACAAACCAACTCTTGGGGATAGAAAAGCCAAGAACGGGCCTGCTGGTGCTGAGGTGTGCTGTACAGACACCACCTCTCCACGGAATGACCCTGGATCACAGACTTCCCCAGTTAGCCTTCCCCAGCTCCTGCTCACCCGCCTTGTCACCATTCTGGAATATCTCCAACAGCTAAGAGGTAAGAGCCAAGGTAAGTGGCTGTCAGGTGCAGAGAGATAGATAGAAACCGACTTAAATTTGGAGGCATTTAGTCCTAGACGGTCAGATTAGAAAGCACAAAAAGAACAATCTGGTAGTGGTGGTGGTTTATTTACCCAACAAACATATCACAAAGGCATTCTGTTGGTCTGTGGGTAGAATTCAAGAGGCCTTGTATTTTCTCCTATTTATGCCTGTCTTTTCTCATTTTTCTTTCATTTATATTATTAAAGAGGATAGAATATACTGAACACATAGGATACACCAGGCAACAAAAATGACAATGATTGCTGCCTTCAGGGAACTAGAAGGTAGTTCACCTTCTATTAGCTGAAGGTGAAGTCAAATAATAAGTACAACACAATAAACTTAAAAATCACTGGGTATCGGGGTGCCTGGGTGGCCTAGTTCCTTGAGTGTCTGACTCTTGATTTCGGCTTAAGTCATGATCTCATAGTAGTGACATTGAGCCCCGCATTGGGCTCTGCACTGAGCATGAAGCCTGATTGGGATTCCCTCTTTCTCCCTTCCCCTTCTCCTTCTCGCTCTCTCTCTCTCTCTCTCTCTCCCCCTCAAAAATAATAATAAAAAATCACTGGGTATGAATGCTTTGGATAAAGGAATAGGGCAAGGAAGAACAAGAAGAGGAATTTGGGAGGCACAAGTTGAAATTTAAATAATGTTCTAGTTCAAATAGTGTAATAGTTCTCATTAAGAAGGATCGCATTTGAGCCCAGGTTTTAAGGAGGTGAGGGAATGATACATGGAGACTCCTGGGGAAAGGCTAGTTCAGGCAAAAGGAATATCCAGTCTAATGTCCCTAAGACAAGGGAGGCCTGGGTGTGCTCACAGAACAGCAAGGTGACCAGTTGGTCCTAACGGAGTGAACCAAGGGGTAAGCAGCAGGAGGTCAGTTCAGAGGCAGCGGCAGGCCACATGGGGCCGTGTTGGCACTTTGAAGGACTTTAGCTTTTACTCTTAGTGAAGTAGGGAGGATCGACAGACCTTGAGCTGGGAAACAAGACGTGACTTACATTGTAATGGGCTTGCTCTTGCCATTGTGTTGAGCTGGGGCTATAGGGAAGCAAGGACAGAAGGAGGGAGCCCGGGGGAGGACGGCAGTGGATGGGTTGGGGTAGTGGCAATGGAAGCAGGGAGAAGTCGTAGGATCTGGGTGCTGAAGGTGGAGTGGACAGGGTTTACTCAGGGGATCAGATATGGGATGTGAGGGAAAGAAAGGGTTTGAAGATTACTACAAGATTTTTGGCCTGAGCAACAGAAAGACTTGATTTGTCATCAGCTGAGATGAGGGAGCCTGAAGGGTAAGAAAGTTTGGGGCGGGGACAGGTCAGGGACTCGGGTTCAGATATATGAGTTTGAGGTATCTGCTAGGCATCCAACTGGGGATGCCGAACCGGATACACAAGTCTGGAGGGGAGGACAAGAGTCTGGACAAGAGGAACCAATCTGGCAATTGATGGTGTGTAGATATCATCCAATGCCAGGAGTATGGGTAAGACCATCCAAGGAGGTGAGAACAAATTGAGAAGGAGACAGAGGAGTGAGCCCTGGGGCATTTGCACGTTAGGGGGCCTGGGGCAGAGGGGTAGCAGCCATGAGCCTGGGGGGACCAGTGAGTCTGGAGAAAACCCGGCAGAATGTGATGTCTTGGGACCATGTGAAGTAGGGGCTGTGTGTGAAAGAGGGGGAGCATGGACGGCTGGTCAGAAGGGGAGCATGGACTGCTGGCCAACCGTCCAATGTGTTGACAGAGCAGGAAGGAAGAGGGCCAGGAGCTAACCGCCGGATTCGGCCACATTGCCGTCATCGGTGACTCTGACCAGGCAGTTTCTGTGGAGAACTGTGGGTGAGGGTCTGACTGGAGCCCCCCCCCCCAGAGGGAAGCACAGAGGAGAGAGACTCAAGCTTGTGAGCACAGATGAGTCATTAAAGGAGTTTCCTGCAAGAAGAAAATAAATCGTGCAGGAGGTAGCGGGAAAGAGGGCTCAAGAGAAAGTTTAAGATGTCAGAAACACCAAAGTATCATATGCCACGGGCTGCGGCTCAGACACAGCATTCGTGACATACCCCTGCCTTCCCAGTTGTGGGGCAGGGGTGCTGTTGGGAGAAACCCATACTGTCATGCACCCACTGCCCCCTCCCTCTGCTGAAATCACGGAGGTCTTGGTCTGCCGCTTTCTATATTCAGACCTGCTCACAGTGGCAGGGTTACCAACTCTGACTGTATACGAATGTTTGTGGGGGGCACCTGCAAGCCGAGCCTCCACGGCTTCTCCAAGGGGTCAGAGGGAAGGTTCTGAGACCCCAAACACACCCCCTGATAAGGTACAAGGTTACTTGTGTCCAGGTAGGATAGTCGTAGGATGTAGTAGTTTTGGCTTCTTCACATCTGTGACACAATTTGCTCTTCATAATCGGCCTTTGGGGAGGCACGGTGGATACCTGAATTCTTATTTCACAGTTTGGGTGGTGGGGACAGGGGCAAGCCAGATCGCTGGAGTGGAGGGCAAGACTCCCCGATACAAAATCATATCTTGAGCAACCATAAGCTAAAGGGAAAAGAAGAAAAAAGGAACCTGGACCCAAAGCTCATACCTTACACAAAAAAATCACTCAGAGTGAACCACAAACTTACATGTAAAACATAGGGGTGCCTGGGTGGCTCAGTCAGTTAAGCATCCAGCTTCAGCTCAGGTCATGATATCACGGTCCGTGAGTTCGAGCCCCGCATCATGTTCTGTGCTGACAGCTCAGAGCCTGGAGCCTGCTTCAGATTCTGTGTCTCCCTCTCTCTGCAACCCCTCTCTCTTTCTCTCTCAAAAATAAATAAACATTAAAAGAAATTTTTAATAAAGACTTTCAGAAAACAACAGGAGAAAATCTTTAGGACCTGGGGGTAGGCAAAGACTTCTTTAGCTTGACAAAAACATGATCCGTAAACAGGAAAATCAATAAAATGGACTTCACCTAAATTAAAAACGTGTGCTGAGCAAAACCCTTGTGAAGAGATCTATAAGATGAAGACACAGAGAGGGAGGAAATATTGGCAAAACCACATAAACAACAAGGGTCTGGTATCCTGAATGTATAAGGAATTCTCAGCATCCAACAGAAAAAAAGATTTATCAAATTAGAAAATGGACAAAAGATAGGAGCAGACGTTTCACTCGAGAGGACGCACAGATGGCATTTATTTGCCCAGGACAAGACGGCCGACATTATTAACCATTAGGGAAATGCAAATGAGAGCCACAACAAGTTGTCCTTACCCACCTATCAGATGGCCAAGTCCAAAGAAACTAGCGATAACACCAAATGCTGGCGAGGACGCAGAGACACTGGGTCATTCCCACGTGGCTGGTGGGGATGTGAAATGGCCCAGCCCCTCTAGAAACATGTGCCTGCATCTTTCAAAACTAAACGTGCCCTTGCCACATGACCCAGGAATTGCACGCCCTCCGAAATGAAGACTCAGGTTCACACCGACCGGCACCTGTGTGCGAATGTCCACAGCGGCTTTACCACCAATAACAAAACTCCAGAAAGGATGCAAGTGTCTTTCCATGGGTGACGGGTTAAGCTGTGACCCCTCCTCACCTTGGGCTGCTCCTCAGCAATGAGCTCTCGGTGTGGGTGACTCTCCAGAAAACTGTGCTGGAAGAGCCAGTCTCAAAGACTGCACCTAGAAGATTCCATGCCCACTGCGTTCACGAAATGATAGACCTGTAAGGATGGAGATCAGGTAGTCGTCGTCAGGCGATGACGGGCCAGAAGGTAAGTGCTGGGCTCTCCAGGGGTCTCCGTGACAGAGCTGCTCTGCACGCTGGTTATGATGGTGGCCAAACAATTGCATGTGTCTGAGACAACTGCACGGACACACGTGCGTGCGCACAGATGCGTGCATGTGAGCCTGACATGCGAGTAAGGTGGAGGCATTATGTGAATGATGCTGCCAGGACACTACCTTCCCAGACGCCTCCCAGTGGCGTCCATCTGGAGAACCCCCAACAGTGAAGTGAGGACCCCGAGACACATGGCTGGTGTGTAGTCCTCGGTCTTATCTGCAGGGGACGCTGGGAGCCAAGGCAGGATGTGACTGAAGCCAGTTACACTTGAAGTCTCACAGCTCTTGCTTGTGAGACTTCTTGCTTATCCCTTCTTATCTTGCAGACGATACCCTTCACCCACAGTGATCTAGAATTAAATGTGCATGTGTCCTTGAGCGTCGAGAAAGCAGTCCTATTTTGACTTCTTCCACAACGTTTGTGTCAGTGTCTACAGCCTCCTTAGACACAAAAGTTCTATTTGAAATGGAAAAATCAAACAAAAGAGTCAGGCCTTTAAAACACTCGAGAGTTTGCACTTAATTCGGAAACCTTGGCTGTGGGTTTGGACACACTGACTCTGCAGGTCCCTGCACCAGAGGCAGGAAGAAACAAGCCGCGCTCCCAGCCCCTGGCAACCAGAGCGCAGCACCTAACGCGCGAAGAATCAGGCTTTCCACACGATCCCACCCAGGGCTGACCATCCACAGCGTGTCGGATACTCGGCTGTCCTTACCCTCGCACGGCTCCATCGGTCATCGCAAAGATCTTCCAACATCAGAGCTACTGAAAATAATTCTGTTTTCTAATTAAGATGCTCGACTTGACATCAAAGAGGATTTAATTGTCTAACAGAACCGTGTTGCATTTCGACAGATTTTACAGTTTTATATAAGCTTGCTCAGGGCGGAAGAGAGGCTGCTGGATTTTCCCCCAACTATTAGCTACCGAGCAAATTTATCAGAAGTATGCTAAGATCCTTCAAAAAGTATGGGCCAGCAGTTAAATGATCAAGACTTCAGTGTAAGAATATAACTAAGGATGCCATTAAAGATTGAACTGTAAGGATTTCTGTTACACTACTGTTAGAAGGAACTAAAAGTCAGGGTGCCTGGGAGGCTCAGCTGGCTAAATGGCTGACTTTGGCTCAGGTCATGATCTCGCAGTTTGCGGGTTCGATCCCCTTGTCGGCTCTGTGCTGACAGCTCAGAGCCTGGAGCTGCTTCGGATTCTGTGTCTCCCTCTCTCTGCCCTCCCCTGCTCACGCTCTGTCTCTCTCTCTCAAAAATAAATAAATGTCAAAAAAATTTAAAGAAATTGCTAAAAGTCAATGATAAAAGATTGATTATGTGAGTTATTGACAGTTATATATTAAAACGATAGCATAAAATAGTTTATAAACTAACTGTAGTAAAACATTACTTTTAGAAAAAATATAAATGTACAAATGACTTTGTGCAGAAGGTTTGAAGAACAAACACAAAGATATTCCATACAGTGGTCTATGGGTAGGATTCAGGAGGCCTGGTATTTTCTCCCAGTTTTGTCTGTCTTCTCTCAGTTTCTTTCATTCCAGTTATTAAGGAGGACAATATATTCATTAATTATGTTTTGTATATAAATTATGTTTTTGCATAGATTATAAATTTGTACCTAAATTATACATAATTTATAATACAGTATTTAAAATATCTAGTTACTCTTTATACATAATTAAATATACAATGTGTATTACATACGAAAAGTACATGAAGGTGCTAGCTACATCTTACTCAGACGCAGGTGCTAGAGGGAGTGCAGGGCGCACATGGGTATTCTTACAGACGCTTGAGTAGAGGCCTTCTTTTAAGTCAGAAGTGAGATCTCAGAGGTACTCTGCAGGAGAATCATTCTTACTTGCACTTGACTTTTTTTATGTAGACTTCTTGGAGGATCAGACTAAGTAGGTCTCAAGGAAATTAACAGAGCCCAAGAGAAAAGGGGGCTATACAAGGTTGCCACAGAACCTTCTGGAAGCTACTTGGTAGAATCCGAGTGGGCCCTCAGTCCACCAAGTGTTTGGACACCCATCCCCTAAGTGCCCGAGCACAGAGCAGTAAAGCTCAACCTCTACCCTTGACGTACCAGGTGCCCCTGAAACCTTGTCAAACCTGCTAGAATTAAAGATGGGAAATGTTTTCAGAATGTCAAGCGGGACAAGTGGGGACCTCCCGCCCGGCATTCACTCTGCAGGGAAAGAAGACAAGCCTGTCTGCATCTCTGAAAGCTGGGGGTGCCAGCACCCCGTGGTGTTGGTGATGCGGGTTCGGACATCACTGGCTCTCTTAAATTCGCTCTCAACACACGCTTGTGGGGCAGTCTTCCAAGTGTTGGGAACCATGAGAGGCCCTGGGACCCCCAAGAGGGAAGCAGTGTTTCCCCAAACAGCGATTACTCAGACGGGGCCCAAGAGTGTGCTCAGGGGAACGGGGCAGGAGGAGGGGAGGCTAGGGGCCTCGTCGCTGAGGGCTTGCTGGCCCCGCCTCGCCGGAGAAACGGAATTCAACACGGAGCAGCCCTGTTCTGGTTTCTCTTCCCCCTGAAGGTTGTGTGTCCTTAATCAAGTGAACCAGCCTCTTTGAGCTTCTGATTCTCCGTCTGTCCGGGGAATAATCCCTCCCTCATGCAAGGCTGCTGGAAAGACAACATCAAATCCTGTGTGTCAAGTCCGGGCACAGGGTAGTCCTTGACCAAGAAACCAATTTTGTCCATGGCCTTCCTCACTGTAGACATTCAGTAGCTATCAGAAAAGTGGTTGGTGTAGGAAACAAAATTAAAGAAAATGAGACGTTTGTAAGGCACAAAGCAACTTCCCCACACATAGGTTATATTTGGTGATGGCACTGGAAAGGTCTGGAAACTGGGAAGGATTCAGGATGGGACGCACACCTTCTCCCTCCTCACATCTGTGCGTTTGCTTCCAGGAAGGGCAGAGCGGATAAAGATCCGAGGAAGATTCTTTTCCTTGCCCTGGGATTCTGGATAAGTTCCACATTTTCCCCACGGGATTACGCAGACATTTCTTTATAGCGCTGCCAAAAACACTCTGATAATGCATGTTCAGCCATCCTGCTCCGAGTATGGGCAACCTTGACACACCCCCAATGTGGCGCTCCCCACTCCCACCCCCGTGAGCAGGAAGCGGGGTAGGTGCCTTGAATTTGCTACTAGAAGATCATGAAGTCAAAGCATCCTTGTTTAGTGGCATCCATACTACCAGGTTTGGATAAACATACGTAAGTTCAAGGTCCCAGCACCATCCTAGGTCCCAGCACCATCCTAGTGCACTTGCTCACAGGAAACACTGATCTAACACAGCTAAGAATTGACATGTCCAGATTCAAATGAAAGAGAGGGTCTCAAGAACAAAGAGGGCCAAAGCAAGAGTTCTTTCCCTGCTTAGATTGAAAGAAAATCCACTCCACACGGCCGCTCAGAGATCCAGAACCTCCCCTCGCGAGGCTGTCATGCCCTGGGTCTCTGCAGCCCCAACGGAGGATCAAAGAGCATGAGGGGCTGCAGGGGACGCTTCCTGGGTCAGACCCAGAAGTGGCGCCCTTTCCAGTGGCAAACACCCAGTCCCTGGCCCTCACCTGCCTCTACAGGGGACTCTGGGACATGCCTGGCTTTGCATCCTGGAAGAAAGAGAAACCAGAATTTGTTGGAGTGTAAGGTGTCTGCAAAACTCTTCCCAGAATGCTCTAAGCCAGTAACCCGTACAGGCGGTTCCTCCTAATCATTCAGTTCTCAGGAAGAAAAAAAAAAACCAAAAACTGTCACCTTCTCTCAGAGGCCAATATAACAATCCAATTTTATTTTTATTTTATTTTTAAAATTTTTAATGTTTATTTTTGAGAGACAGAAGAGAGAGAGAGCATGAGTGGGGGAGGGACAGAGAGAGAGGGAGACGCAGAATCTGAAGCAGCTCCAGGCTCTGAGCTGTCAGCACAGAGCCCGACATGGGACTCGAACTCACAAACCATAAGATCGTGACCTGAGCCCAAGTCAGACGCTTAACCGACTGAGCCACCCAGGCGCCCTATAACAACCCAATTTTAAAAAGTGCCCCCAGGGGCACCTGGGTGGCTCAGTCAGTTAAGTGCCTGACTTCGGCTCAGGTCATGATCTCGCGGCTCTTGAGTTCGAGCCCCGCATCCGGCTCTGTGCTGACAGCTCAGAGCCTGCTTCAGATTCTGTGTCTCCCCCTCTCTCTGTCCCTCCCATGTTCATACTCTGTCTCTGCCTCTCAATAATAAATAAACATTAAAATTTAAAAAAAAAGTGCCCCCATCATATTATAACAGTCATCACTACCTGAAATTACCTTATTTATTTACTTGTTTTACTTGCTCATTATCTGTCCCTTCTCATTCCCACCTGCTGGCTGGGCTCCACGTCCTGCGAAAGCGGACACTCTTTCTCACTCCCCAGAGAAGGTGTCCGCTCTATTGTAAGTGTTCTGTAATTACTGTCTGAATACACTCGAGGAGGCGGAATTGAGCCATACTGATGCCCAGGCAAGAACATCTGAGACTACCAGGTTATCATAACCACCCAACAAGCACCCAGATGATTTGTAAGCAGAAGTCTAATCATGTCACCTCCCTTCCGTAAAGCACATTAACAGCTTCTCCTGGCCAACAACAAGTGGAACAAATCTAAACTCTGAGCAGAGCCTGTGGTCTGCAGCCCTGACTCATCCAACACCCGCTAAAGCTTAGTCAGGTATTTATTGAACATCTACTTGGTGCTGGGCAGGTTGAAGGCTATTTTTGAAGGGCACGGTGGGCAATTCAGATAAATAAACAGGCAGTTACAAAACACAGTGGTAAGTGTCCCATTAGAGAAAATATGACTTGTAGGGAACACATGGGAAGGCCAATTTCACTCCTGCCTCCCCTGAAACTTCCTCTTTATTCCAGTTGTGTGGACCCTCTGACTGTTGCTTGACGTGCCAATCAGTTTCACACCTTTGGCCATGACTTCATATGCTCTTCCTCCATCTGAAATCCCTCTTCCCTGCTACTGACACTTGAACATTCACTTCAAATCTTTTCCATTCAAATTTGAATTTTCAATTCCAGCTCTTTTGTGACACCTTCCTGGGTTCCTCATGGAAAGTCAGTTGTCTTCCCCTCTGCTCATGGACCCTGACCCACGTTTATTAAAATCTTCCTTATGCTGTGTTATAATCACACACTTCACGTCTGTCTCATACTAGACTTTGAGTTCCTTTAAGACAGAAACGAAATCCTACTTCTCTTTTGAAGCACCTTACAGAGCAACCAGCATGTAGCACAGAGCCGTTGTTTAGCGAGTGCAGAAATTACCAGGAAGCCTTGGTTTTTCTCACATCGGCATTCTAGACATGGGGGGGACAAAGGAACTTAGAGCAAATAGATCTTTAATATTACTTCCCGAAAATACACGAGTCCACTACGAGGAGAAGAATATATTCGAAAAGAAAGCATCGCTGTCCATTTGTTATGTACTCACATGGGGATGCAGAGACTGGGACGTCATTTAAAAACATAAAGACATGAACCCAAGGAAGACAAAGGACTGTCAGAGCACTTCTTTGTTTTTATAGCCCAAACTTCATGGAACGCACAGATTTTTGAGCAGAATATTTCTAGCCTAGTATTTATATAGGAAAAATTTATATTCAACCAGTATTCAAAGACTCAATAAGACATTCTAGGCTAGACATGCAGGGCGAGACCTCGGCTTCCGTCCTGGGTGCTGTAGGCAGAAACTCAGAAGTAGGACGGTGGCTTTGCAGAGCGCACATGGCGTCAACAGCATGGCCTGAGGGGCCCACAATCAGGAACTCTGGGACACAGGCGAAGCCCCACATGGCCATTTTTCATGCGGAAACGATTACCTTCTCTGAATAATTCTCACCACCATCCTGTTCCCAGATCCTCAGCTGCAGCAAAGTGGCAAAGATCGAACATCCACTCCTCTGGGTCTGAATGTGCTACTTTGCCTGAAAATGTGGCTTCGTCCCCCCAACTTGGCCACACCATCAATCTTTCACAAAACTGGTGACCAAAAAATGACTCTAGATGCGTCTTTCTCAATCATCTTTATTTTTTCTTTGCACTGCTTTTCTAATTAATTCTGCATTTATTGTTATTGCATCTTGCTTTCTTGCACATCTCTGTGAATGGCCATAAATAGTGGCCACTGACACATGTGCTTATTTAGAAGTAGTGAAAACAGACTCTGTAGGAGTCCTTCTTTCCTGGTCGCTCCGCCAGCTCATAAGAGCACAGGACCGCCGTGGGGGGCTCTCACTCCCCCCGCCCCAACAGTCTCCATGATGACACGTCTGCCTCACAACATGATTTTGGATTCACAACCAGCTGGTAGACTAAAACAACAACAATGATAATATCTTGCTTTTGGATATAAACTTCAGTTTGAGAAATTGTCACATATACCGTCACATGTTAGTCGCACACCCCGCGAGGTGGAGGACAGGCCGTGTTGTCTCTGTGCCACTGAAGTGGGAAGTATGTTTGCCAGGGGCTCCCTGATGAGCATCTAGACACGGGCACTTTGGAAGCCCAGGAAGTTTCCTGAGTCAGATGCCTGCTCCCAGGAAGCTACAGCGATGGATAATGTGCATTTCTTCCCTGCGGAAGTGCTCACCATCTAGTGGTGAATGCAGACGTGTACATCAAGAAGCACAGAGCAGTATGCAAGGGGCCCGCTCCCCCTCCCCGAGATACACAGGAGGTTGCTCAGAGAAAGGAGTAGCTAATCACTGGCAAGAGAGGACTGGGGAAGGCTGTGTATGTGAGGCCGTGTTTGGGTTGCTTCTTTGTTTTGGTTTTTGCTGGGTTTTTTTTTTTTAATGTTTATTTATTTTTGAGAGACAGAGACAGAGTGTGAGCAGGGAAGAGGCAAAGAGAGAAGGAGACAGAATCCGAAGCAGGCCCCAGGCTCTGAGCTGTTAGCACAGAGCCTGACATGCGGCTCAAACCCACGAACAGTGAGATCGTGACCTGAGCTGAAGTCGGACGCTCAACTGACTGAACCACCCAGGTGCCCCATTGGATTACTTCTTTGAAGAGTAAGAAGACCACAGGTAGGCTAGGAAAGAGGGGAGGGATAAGGGTAAGTGGTTCCAGAGGAAGAAAAGGTGTGTGCAAATGTCCAGAAACATCAAAGCACTGAGGGTGCCTGTGCATGTGAGGGACGGGCCTGAGACCGTTGGAAAGCAGGTGGGTAGGTGACAAAGGGCATTGTCCTGACTTCATCTCATAGTTAACGGGCAGCCACTGATAGGTTCAACCGGGAGAAAGACAAGGATCAAATGTGAGTTTGGAACGATTTGGGCAGCAGAGAGGAGACGGACCTTTCAGGAGATTGTGGGCAAGACACCCAGGCAGGAAATGAGAATGGTCTAAACTAAGGCAGGGACAGTGGAGAAGGGGTGTGTTTGAGAGCCCCTTCTATGGCAGAAAAATAATGGGTCTGGTGGTTATTCGGATATAGGTAACGAGTGAGGGCAAGCAGGCTGGAAGGAGTCCGGATCGTCAGCTCCTACATGGTAAAGAACAGCAATACTGTTAACATGAGAAGGGAAGAGATGGATGGGTCAGGGAGGGCCGAGGAGGAGGGAGTGGGCATTTGCTTCGGGGCAATTGCAGAGGCATGAGCCTTCCTTCGGAACGTCAGGTGGAGCCGATGGATGGAGTTGGGGACACAGGACGGAGATTAACTGAAGCACATGGAGGAATGGATGTGAACCATGGACAGAATACAGATGAGAAATACAAAGGATAGCGCCTTCCTTTAATGGACAGACAGAGGAAAGGATGCTAATGAGGGCGCAGAGGTGACAGATTCCTGAGAAGGGAGAAGGGTTGGTCACGAGGATCAACACGGGGGTAGGGCTAGGGGTGGAGGCAAATGACTGGGGAGGGGGGGGATCCGGCTGCGGAAGGGGGAGGCCAAGCCCCCCCGGGGGACAGGCTTCTTCAGTTCTCCTGTGCAGGGAGACTTGACCATGCTGGCCAACTGAGGAGGAGCAACCAAGGGTAGAGATGGGTGAGCAAGGCTCTGCTGGGGGCGGGGGGTCGCGGCTCCCAGCACCCTCCCTTTCAAGCCAGCAACGCTCGGCCCTCCTCTTCCGGGGTGTTTCTGCAGTTCTCCCCTGCTGGGACTGAGGAGGGATGGACGTGGGAGTAAGACCCTGGCCATGATGGGAGAGACAGTTTGGTCAAGGCTAAACAGACTGCGTGGTCAGGGAAAGGTCTGTACAAATTTCAGAGGACCACTTACCGACGCCGGACCGAAGTCCTATATACCAAGGAGGTGCCCGTGATCTCCTTGGCCCCCACAAGTCCCCTTATAGCACCCCGGAGGCCACTCCCCCAGCTGCCCGCAACAGTGGCCCAACCTCAGCGCGGGTTGGAGGCGGGGTCCCCGTGGCGCCCTCTTGAGATCTCGCAAGACTTCGACTTGCCTTTTATTATTATTATTATTATTTTTTTGCCAAAGTACAAGATAAGAAGACATCAGCTAACATTCCTATTTTGTTTGTCTCTTCTCATCTGCGACCTACTTCTATGAATCCCTGAAGTAACTTTCCTCCTAAGCCAATCAAATGAAGAGATGTTCACATTCTCTTAAAACAACTTTGCACTGGAATTTGCTCTCACATTACACCCAAAATAAGCATATGTATTTAAAAAAAAAAAAAAAAAAAACACCCTGACCTTAATAGATCCCTTCTTTCTTAATGTCTCTGAATAACACTTTTTCACAACTTATGAAAGAAATGTTTATTGGAAGGGTGGGCCCAGGACACGTCTAGACATCGTCATAGGCCCTCCAGTGTTTGGCACACAGTAGGACTCAGTAAATATTTGTTGGAAGAAGGCAGAATCAATAGTAATCACTCCATGAGAGAACAGTGAGCAGTTATGTTGGCAAACAGATAAAACCAGGCTGAGAATGAGCTGCTGTCAGTTACACAAAGCCTGTTGTCAAGAGCAGCAAATCACAATTAAAAAAACATTACTCAAGTTCTATAAACAGGATACAATTAAGAATTTACTTGCTCTAAGCCAAACTGGCCTTTTAATAAGTGCTAATCCAAAGTGTCTTGTTAATTTCAGACATTCTTACCTGTCAAAGCTTAAATTCGGGACCCTACAAACCAGCTCCTGATGTAGAAAATAAAGCCGCTTAAGTGTTTAAAAATCCAGACATCTGCACAAACCCTGCACTAGGGAAGGGTCGTAGATGGGTCTGTCCCTCATCTTCTCGCTCCATGAAGATTTCATAAGTAAAATAAGCTGGATTGTAAATTTCAAAAGTCTCAGTATATGATATCCCCCCCTCCCCAACAAGTCAAGGGCCCCTGTAAATTGAGTGATGGGCTTTGGCTTTCTTGAACCACAATTGTGAGAACACATCAGCGACTCAAAAGTAAAACACCTGGATGAAACCAGGTCAAAATCAGAACGACTTGATGACATCAAGAGAACAGCTGTACGTACCATCAAAAGCTAACACTTTTTTTCTTGCACCACACACAAAAAATAAACTCAAAATGGATTAAAGACCTAAATGCAAGACTTGAAACCATAAAACTCCCAGAAGAAAACATAGGCGGTAATTTCTTTGACATTGGCTGTAGCAACATTTTTCTAGATAGGTCTCCTAAGGCAAGGGAAATAAAAGCAAAAATAAACTATGGGGACTATACCAAAATAAAAAACCTTTGCACAGTAAAGGATCCATCAACAAAACAAACCATCAACAAAACAAAAAGATGACTTACTGAATGGGAGAAAATATTTGCAAGTGATATATTAAATAAGGAGTTAACATCCAAAATATATAACTTATGCAATCAATACCAAAACTGAAACCAAAACAAAACTTTGGATTTAGAAATGCGTGGAGAACCTGAATAGATATATTTCAAAAAAAAAAAATCCAGATGGCCAAAAGATGCATGAAAAGATGCTCAATATCACTCGTCATCAGGAAATACAAATCACAACCACAGTGAGATGTCAACTCACAACTGTCAGAATGGCTAAAATCAAAAAGACAAGAAATAACAAGTGTGGGCGAGCATGTGGAGAAAGAGGAACCCTCGTGCACTGTTGCTGGGAGTGCACACTACTTCAGCCATTGTGGAAAACAGTATGAAGGTTCCTCAAAAAATTAAAAATAGAGCTACCCTATGGTCCAGCAATTTCAGTACTGGGTATTTACCCAAGGAAAATGAAAACATTCGTTAAAAAAAGATAAAAGCACTCCTATGTTCATTGCAGCATTATCTACAATAGCCAAGATACAGAAGCAGCTTAACCACCCACCGACAGATACCGGAATAAGGAAGCCGTGGTATATATACAGTGGAATATTACACAGACATAAAAAAGAATGGGGTCTTGCCATTTGCCACAAAACGGATGGACCTAGAGGGTACTGTGCTAAGTGCAATAAGTCAGAGAAAGACAAATTTATGATTTCACTTATATGCGGAATCTTAAAAAAAAAACGCAAATAAACAACAGAAAGCAGAAATAGACCCATAAATACAGAGACCTAACTGGTGGTTGTCTGAGGGGGGTGGGTTGGGAGGAGGCACGGCCAAAATGGGTGATGGGGCGAGGGAGATACAGGCTTACAGTTAAGGAATGAAGAAACCACAGAGATGAAAGGTAGAGCGTAAGACTATAGTCAAAGGTGCCTTAATAGTGTTGTGTGGTGACAGACGGTAGCTACTGTGAGCACAGGATGACATACAAACGTGTGGAATCCGTGTGTTGTACGCCTGAAACTCCTGTAACATGGTACATCAACCATACTTCAATTTTAAAAGAGCTTTCATAAAACTAGAGTATAGAATTCATTGGCAGTTATAGGCGTCCCTGAATACACTGTAGAAATATGATTCAGTCTCCTACTTGAATAAAGAGGACATCATCAACTTGTATCTTTTGAAGTGTTCATTTAAATGGCTACTCAGTATATAGTCTACCAATTTTATTAAAACGCAATATGGTTTTTTTTTATGGAACAATGCCATAAAGATGACTTTTGGCTAAAATGCTACTCAGCGTGTGAGAGTGTCAGGGGAGGGCATGCACATTCCCACTGCTCTCTGGACAAGGTCACATACCCAGAGGACCCACCTAGGGCTTTCTCACTGGAGAAAGTTCCAACACACAAGTCCCTTGTTAAGTATTTCCTCAAGACATAGATATAAAGAAGTCCAGAAGCATTCAGGCGATAACAACAAAAACAACAATAAAACACTTATTATAAATAACCTGGTGTGTGTGTGTGTGTGTGTGTGTGTGTGTGTGTGTGTGTGTCTAAGAGTGGATGAAATGAAATGAAAATAAAATTCTGTTTAGAGATTGCAAATAAAATTTTATTTAGAGACGTCAAATCGTCAGTACTTTGAATGTCTGTACAAGAATATTTATTGCAGCATTATTTATACCCTCAGAAAATACCCCTAGAAACAAAATAAATGCACTTTGATACGGGAATCAGTAAAATATGGTCCAGCTACACCACAGAATATTATTCAGCCAGCAAGAATTAGGTAGAATATATATCAATTGACTCAGTGAGGTTTCTAGCAAGTACTGCTCATTGAGCCAAGGTATAGAAAATATGTATAATGTCCTTATTTTGTAAAGAATAACACAGAAGCCATGTGTACTTTATACAAACATCCCTTCCCTCCAGCCCTTTTGTTCTTGAGTTCAGACAGCAAGTTCAGATAATGAGATTTCATTATAGTGAAAGACCCGCACAGGCACACCTATATATACGTATACCCATAAATCCCCAAACAGCATTATTCCGCATTTCTGTGTTTTTAAAAGATTGCCACATTTATAAAAGTATTTCTGCAAATACATGCAATAAATTTCTAACCACAATTTTTAAAAGGAAGAAATGAAGCAGGTGAGTTGTTTTAACTTGGATCATTTGGGTTCTTCCGGTATTTCCGTAACGGCATCTACGGTGGGGGTGAGACAACGATGGAAACATTGTGTGTATTGCCTTGCCCTTGTAATGACCTTCGGAAGGAGATGGAGGTGAGGAAACTGGTCCTCCTGAGGTTAAGGCACTTGCCTGCGCTTATACAACCCATAGCCAGCAGGGCTGGCCTGACCTCCTGAGTCTGTCTAACTCCCGGATCCTGCTTACTACTCACAGGAGCCTCCTGAAATCCTTGACTGGTTCTGTGCCATCAGACCCGCATGGGGAATCAGATTCAGCTCCAATGATGGACACATTCTTTGCCACTAAACGCTTTGGTTACTACAATTACCACCCACCCCTGAGCTCTCGGGCCCCGGGACTGAGGACACCACGGAATTCTCAGTGCTCGGCAATCCCACACCCAACAAATGGAGGCGACTGGTAAACCCCCAGACGTTGACAGCACCTACGCCTTTGAGTCAGAGAACCTCAGCACACGGGTTCCAGCCATTCTGTTACCCAAGAATATTTACAAGGGGTCCCCTCCACACTCAGAGTAAGATTCTTTGAGCAAATGTGGTAGTGCCTTTAGTACATTTCCCGTCTGTGGCACCTGGACTCAAAGTTTCATTAGACTGAGACTTTGCAGACAGGGTTGGCCTGAGTAAAGGTGGAAAACGGAAGGCTGTATTAAAACACACGCCGTGGAAACTCATCAAGAAAGCACACAGACACCCCGGCAGCCGCTGGCCAGCAACGAGGCCAAGGAAAAAGTGTAATTAGGGAAAATCTACCCGAACCATTTCCTATTAGAAGGGGCAACCTACCGGGAACAACAGCCCGCCTCTTATACATCTGCTCGTGGAAAGTTCACGTGGGCCCCCGTGCAGTTTTCCATCATGATGAATCTGCGGGCCCAGGGCTCTGCTTCCGATGCTCACTTCTCCCTTCAGCCCTGATCCGTTGGGGTGATCAATGTCCGAATTCACATTGTCACCTTCTGCAGACTTTCCCCACGCCCTGTTGAGCACCCCTCTCCAGGGGCCGATCCTCCTCCTAGACAGGACTTAGTCTGTCTTGTGCGACTGGGAGGTTCTCCCTCAAGCTCCTACCATTCCACCTTCGACCCGTAGCCGCCATCTTTTCAAAGGTCTCCATAAAGTGAAACGTGATTAGTCATTGGGAATTAACTAATGACATGACAGTTTAGTAACCTCTGTTCTGGATGAGATATGGAAATAAAGGTAATTTTCTCCAAATTCTGTTGCAACCCTATCTTTTTTTTCTATAAAGAACACAGAGCTTAAAGCGTTTCATCTTCTTTGAGTCTTTTCGGGAAACATGTCCACCATAAGCTCTGGGACGGCCTGCATGCACATTCTAGCTCTTCTTGGCATGGCCTGAAGAAGAGGCAGTGGAGTGAGGAGGTCAGGCGCTTAGCCTCCAAGTCAGCCTGGGATGTGCACCCAAACCCGAAACTCAGCAGCCGCGGGACATTACACACGTTCCCTACACTCTTCCTGTCTCAGTTCCCTTATATCGAAGGGGAATGGCAGTATCACCTGCTCCCTAGATCCTTGTAAGGATTAAATGAGAGGCTGATCACTCAGAACTACGACCAGCAAGTGAGAGCTTTAATAACTCATTAATAGTGAACCTCTACTAAGGAAATTAACACAAGCCAACGCAAATCTCCCTATTTCCACTGCCATCGAGGCACTGTCCTGCGAGAGATAACAGAAATGCCCCTTCGTGAACTGTCTACCTGGGACATCAGTTAAGCGTCCAACTTCGGCTCAGGTCATGATCTCACAGTTTGTGAGTTCAAGCCCCACGTCGGGCTCTTGGCTGTCTCACAGAGCTTGCTTGGGATTCTCTGTCTCCCACTCTCTCTCTGCCCCTCCCCTGCTTGCTCTCTCTCTCTCTCTCTTTCAAAAATAAAACAATAAAAATAAAAATAAACTATCTGCCCAAACCAAACGTCTCCCAGTCCTTAGAAAATGCTCCGTGCTTTGCCGCCCTTCCACTTGGGGTCTATTTCCCACCTGCAATGCCGCCTACACGTCCATCTCCTGCAAGGTCCCCGCTGGCTCAAGGCCAGCCTCCCATCCCCATCGTCAGTGAGACTCCAGGCAGAGGGGTCTCACACGGGCTTTGCTCTTGCCTCCTCTCACCATGCTGTTGACACGATGCTGTAGGAGTAAGTTTTACCCCCCATGCTCGATGGCAAGTACCATAAAAACTCGCACATTTTGGTTTTCCTCACAAACACCTCGTTCAGTGAAAGTCTGCTAGTGCCTCATTTATGAAATACCCCATTGAGGCTTGCCAATAAGCACGCCACAGTGAGCTGTGCTGGCCCTGGGGTTGGCAGGAGAGTGAAAACTGACAACTTGGGGTGAAAACACACCTTCACGGTATAATTAAAGTCTCCCTAGAGCTTACCGTCATTCTCTGTTTTGTTTCTACCTTGAAAATAATTACAGAAGATGCTAAGAATGTGTGACACATTTGGTGTCTCTTCGCACCCCCAGGGGATGGGAGAGGGAGAAGTGTTCCAGAAGTTTCTACACCTCTCTCTGTGTGCTCACATGGGTGAGCTCACCTATGCTGGCCCCTCTGCTCCGGCCCCCAGGGCCTCTGCTCACCTGCCGTGGCCTCATCTACCTTAACTGTCAGATTGTTCCCTTCGAATCCCCCTTGACCTCCTCCTGGGAAAAGTGCTATTCATTCTGACCATTTATTAGCCACTTGCTGTATACCAACCACTACATAAAGTGCTTTATGATCAGCAGGTGTGCTAGTAGCTACTGAGCCGGCCCTGCAGGGAGAGAAAGCCCCAACTTGGAGAGTTTGCCGATTTCCATGGTGTAAATACAGCCAGCTCTGCTAAAAGCCCGTTTTGAAAATGAGTATTTGTTCCAGCAGGATTGTACCTGGGGAACGATTTGAGGGGAATGGGAATTTCGCCTGCACATGCACGATTCCAACCCGGAAAAGCCAAGTGAACGTAGCAGGGATCCACAAATCACACACTCGCTCATTTCCCCGGGACCTTGAGCCACTCCCGCTTAGTCTGGGGACACAGCCTTGGGACTCTGACCCTCCTGTCTGCCCTTCTGCAGAACAGGAAGCTCTGGGCCTTACCCTGCATTATCCTTGTCCTCCTCTACGTTATTTGCCCTGTTTTCTCTTCCTTTTCTCCTGGTGCCTCCCTCTTGGCTCACCATCCCCGCCGTTCTCCTCTTCCTGCAGACAGGGGGGCCCACGGGCCCCACAAATGCGTGTACCGCCTCCAAGGCAACATTCAGGTCTTCTTCAAGGTGACCTTCTCAGACTGACATGCTAATTGCAGTGTTTATGCCTTTTTTTTAATGTTTGCTTCTTTTTATTTATTGTCTTACATGTTGTATTTATTTCTGAGAGAGAGAGAGAGAGAGCATGAGTGAGAGAAGGTCAGAGAGAGAGGGATGCACAGAATCTGAAACAGGCTCCAGGCTCCAGGCTCCAGGCTCCGAGCTGTCAGCACAGAGCCCGACGCAGGGCTCAAACCCACGAACCGTGACATCATGACCTGAGCCGAAGTCAGACACCTAACCGACTAAGCCCCCCAGGCGCCCCTGTTTATGCCATTTCTTAACCAGGGAGCATGTACAAACTACCGTTTTTACTGGGCTGCTTGCTGTCCTTTGATCGTGTGGCACCCATCCAGTTTCTGAGCACGGTGGCCCCAATCTGTTTTCCCGTGGGTCCTGTGGTTTTTTTACCACACAGTTTTGCATGACGTGCTGATTTTTAGGCAGACGGATGTTGTGTTAGGACAGAAGTAACTTGGGTGCAATGCCAGAGCCCCTCCTTCATCAAAAGATGATGAATAGTCTTTCAGGAAAGTGATGAAAAGGATTTTTTACCAAAATGACCCCATGTGAATACTGAGAAATTCTGTGAAATTCTTATCGTTGGTAGCTATCTTTTGAGTTCCAAAATAAGTCTGCCTACTGCTGTTTTTGATAAAGAATAAAAAGTGGGAGAATAAAAATGTAAAATATTATACAATTATATCATAATAATGTGGGCTAAAATATGAGAATAAGATTATTGATCTAAGAGAGTTTTTAATAGTACTGGGCTTTTTTATTTTTTAAGTTTATTTTTTCATTTAGAAAGAGAGAGAGAGAAAGGGATAGAAAACACTCCCGTGCAAGTAGGGAGGGGCAGAAAGAGAGAGTGAGAGAGAGAATCGCAAGCAGACTCTATACGGTCAGTACAAAGCCTGATGCAGAGCTCGAACTCATAAACCATGAAATCATGACCTGAGCTGAAGTCGGACGCTCAACCGACTGAGCCACCCAGGCGCCCCTGATCTAACAGACTTCTTTAAAAAAAATCACTATTATTTTGCATGAATTTAGTCCAATCTCTCCTTTCCCTTTCATCCTTGTTATGGTAGATCTCCGTGTTGTTGTTACATTATCCTCCTTAAAAAGCAGTCAGACTGACTTGAAAATACATCTTATTTCCTTTACAGATTTCAACTTTCCAAAATTAAAACTGAAACAGAATATCCTCTGCGATCTGACTAGGAAGACCCAGAAAATGCTACTATGCTTAATCACCCTACTTCCACAACAGTACAATCTTTGCTGAGTGTTTTAACGGGTTTATGCGGTTTGATACTGACAAGTTTTTAATCCAACATCATTCACTCACAGTAACAGGGTTCATAGTTTGTTACCACCTTCGGTTTGCATACTGAGCCCTTCTGTAGTTTCTATTATGATTTCCATCAAACGGATGAGAGATGAGCTTCCTGCCTTTCAACCCTACTTGAGCGGCAGCATCCTCGCCCTGTTTTACGTTTGTCAGCGCCCTGGATGGAACACCCTGTCAGGAGTGTTCATAAAGGCCTTCCCCACAAGTGCTTCTTTCTCCTCGGAAACTTCTCTTGTGCACAGAGCTCTCTCTCTGTAATGCGTGATCATGGGAGCCTCCCAAGACTTGGGACCAACAGATCCATCTGGGAGGCAGAAAGGGAAGGGCCTTTCCCATGAGGAAGAAAGCAGCGAGTCTGGAAGTGGTTCCCTGTGGCTCATGGGAACAAACACGATGCCAGTCTTCAGCTGAACCTTAGAAGTCCAGAGCACTAAAAAAGGGGCAGGGGAGGAGTCTGTAGCAAAGGATGGAATAAAGGATGATTCAAAGCCTGATCTAACTGAGTCTTCACACTCCAGAACTACACATAAAACAAAATTGATGGCAAAAAAATTTAATGAAATAATGGAAAACTAGAGAAAAAGTTTGGACATCTGGTCTCCTGCACTGATTCGATGAAGTGTTTATTTATAATAAACAGTTAAAGTTTGTCAACAATTCACTGCACCAGGCAATGGAAGTCCTTCCCAACGTGTGTGCTCTTGTATCCTCCTTCTAAATGGCCTTCTAAAGTAGGGGCTGACATTATTCTCAATTGCCCGTATGAGCCAACAAGGCACAGGGAAATGAAATAATTTTCCCAGCCAGGAGAAAAATTGGCGTTCTGGCTCCAGAAGCCCCCTCAGCCACCACGCCTCTCTGCCTCCCACCACATGGCGGGATTCTGCCATGCACTGTTCCCCACCATTCTCGTGTTTTCACTCGTGCGTATCCTGTCTCCCCAACTTTGCTTTAACGGATCCCGAATCTCTCACTGACCATAACCCTGCAGCTCCTCGTGAATCCAGGTTCACAAAACCAGGATGAGAGTCTGCCGTAATTAGATGTGGGAACCACGGAAATGTGCCTATGACATGAACTGATGTTTGACAGTAGTAAAACCTTAGATCGCAAGTAACTTGTTCTGCGAGTGTTCTGAACGACGAGCAAACATTTCTAATAAATTTTAACTTGATAAGCGAGCAACGTCTTGCCATACGAGTCGTTCGGGATGCAGAATGTCACATGATCACAACTGAACCAACGGTTCTTAAAGTTCGCTTTGATATACAAGTGCTTTGGATTACGAGCCTGTTTCCGGAACGAATTATGTTGGCAAACCAAGGTTTTACTGTATTTGGAGGAAACATTGGAAAAGAATAATACAGCTCCCTGGGTTATACGTGCTTCCAAATTCGGTTCTGAAACTTGCCTACTCTATCGGGGTTTTCTCTCAATATTACTATTGCAATAAAATTTCTGACATTTCCCCCTTAGGTGTTAATTTTGTCTTCTCAGAGAAATAGGGAAACTCACCAGCAGCCTGAGAAATCTGGGAGAGGCAGGAAACCACACCTTTTAACTCCCTGAATGGACTGGGAGACGGGCTGAGGCTGCCTTGTCCTGTTCGCTCTGCCTCGTCCACAGCCTCAAGTCTAGAGGGGCTCTAGATGCCAGGATCCGAGACCGCTTCATTGTCCTTCCCACTTGGCTTCATTCACTTCACAAAGTCAAGTCTTTGATGTGTGTTTCCTCAGCCACTTTTTAGTTTCATAAAAGCAAAAAAGTGGCCACAGTGCATTCCTACCCAAAAGTTGTGGGCTTTCCACCCTGTTCTTACCGAAATGGGAAGCAGCCTCTCCTGCCCGCCCCAATATTGCATTTCAAACCCAGCACTAGAGGAAATGAGGAGCCAAAGCAGGGCAGGCCTGAGAAATGAAGAATCAGTCTTTCAAGTCTGCTGCAGAATGACCACTTCTGTGTTGCCCAGAACTTCTTAATTAAAGTCTACATATTAGATTTCGCTCTATGGTTTACTGTATGACTTTGGGGTTTTCTTCTCTCTGTTCTTCTAGAAATGCTTTTAAACTATTTAGTTTTTAGCACTCCCTACTTCTTGCTTACCATATTCAATGATGAATAATCACTTTTTTTTCAATTTTTTAATGTTTATTTTTGAGAGACAGAAAGGGATGGGGTATAGGCAGAGAGAGAGGGAGACATAGAATCCAACGCAGGCTCCAGGCTCTGAGCTATCAGCTCAGATCATGACCTGAACCAAAGTCGGATGCTTAACCAACTAAGCCACGCAGATGCCCCAAAATATTACTTTCTAAAATACTTACAGCTTTCTAGATTCCACAGAGGAGTGAAATCTGTTGTACACCTAAAACTAACATAACACTGTATGTCAACTATACTCAAGTTAAGCAATTTGAAATTTTTTTTCAAGTGCATTAAAAATTTTTAAGTGTATTAATATTTTAGAGCAGTTTTATGTTTATAGAAAATTGAGCAGGAAGTAAAGAGAGGTCCCATATTCTCCTTCCCCGCTGCCCTCAGGTCCCCTTATTAATGATGTGGCACAGTTCTTACAGCTGATGAACCAATATTGATACATTATTATGAACTGGAGTCCACAGATTACATTAGGGCCACTCTTGGCCCTATATATTCTATGGGTTTTACCAAATGTCATGTATCCACTGAGACAATATTGTACGGAGTCGTGTCACTGCCCTAAAAAGCCCTGTACTCCATCTGTTCATCCTTCCCCCTATTGATTCCCCCGACAACTACTAATCTCTGTATGTCTACAGAGTTTCGCCTTTCCAGAATGTTCTAGTTAATGCCATAACACTATGTGGTCTTTTCAGACTGGCTCCTTCCAATGATCAATATCCATATAAGTTTCCTCCATGTCTTTCCATGGCATGATGGTTCATTCCCTTTTAGTGCTGAATAATAGTCCATTGTCTAGAGGTATCATTTTATGTATCCATTCACCTACGGATGGACATCTCGATTACTTCCGGTTTGGGGCACTTATGAATAAAGCTGTTCTAAATATCCATGCGTAAGCTTTTTTCTATAAAGAAAAAATGTTTCAGCTAAACTTTAAAAAATAAAGGTCTCACAGTAGATGCCACTTTCAACATTATGACTGCCATGGTCTCTGATGGTATTAGCATCATGTTACCGAAGCTGAAAATGAAAGCACTGTGAACATGACAAGTAGAGCGTGTCTCATGGACCACCCAGACCCCCGGGACATTTTGTCCCTTTCTAGATACTCTGAGCCTGGCACCCACCTGTTAGGAAGTGCTGTGCTCCTAAGGAAGGACCTAGAAAGGTAAAATGCATGTAGGAACACACTCTGGACAGAAGACCTAACCACCAACAGAGCCTGAAACAGCAGAGCTTCATTTCTCCAAGATATCGAGACCCACAGGAGGCACCTGCTGCTGTTGTGATCAAAGTCACATGGTCTCCCCATTCCCTCCCACCCTCAATGCACACATGACGTCCGCACTCTTTGCCCTGTGGGCTCATGGCAGCGAGGTGGGTGCCACAGCCCTCTAGCCGGACGGGAGGGCCGGTGCCAGCATGCCTTTTACCCGGGACCACAGTGTTTTCCCAGACGCCTCTGCGAAGGCTTCTTTGGTTTGTACCTCACTGGCCAGGCAGCGTCCCGTGCCACCCCCAGCTAGGAGGGGGGCGGGAAGGCAAGTATTTTGCTTTTCATGGTTCTGTGCCAGAGGAAATCAAACAGGATGGCACTGAGAATGTGTTGGACTCGCTCAACCCAGAGGTTTTGCCACCACAGGGAATAACCAACAACAATCGACACACTCGGCTCAGCTCCGGCTCAGCCGTGCTCACCGCCTTCCAACCCCCAAGGACCTCCCTGCGGCCCACGCGGAGACCTGGCTGGAAAGAGACGCTAAGATGGGTGGCGGCTTCCAGGAGCTCTCCTCCCGGCTGCCGTCACAGCCGCGTGGCCCCCGGCTGGACAGCGTGGGCACAGAGCACGCCCGGGCCATCTTGTCTTCTGGGAGGCCCCCGCCATGCTGCCAGACCCGACTCTGGGCTCAGCTCGAGCCCTGAACGTCGAGTTGGAAGGGCAGGGGGAACAGAAGAGGCAAGAGCTCATTTTAATGGCATTTCTCGGTTTGTTTCCACGTTCGTTGTTTTGCCTTAGGCCTTGCTATCCTCTCGCTTAGGTCTTCGTGATAACTTCTCAGCTGTTCCCTCTGCCGGGCTCCCCGTATTTCATCCGTTCCCCCTAGTATGTCCAGCTGAGTCTCCCCGAAACACGGAAGAGGGTGCTCTCTTACTCGCTCCCAAGTCTTCGCTGCGTCCCCCTGCCTGCCGCGTAGAGCCCTGACGTCCCAGTCTGACACCCGCCACTCTCCACCGTCTGCCTGCCGTCATCCCCCGTCTGACCACACACCCTGCCTCTGAGCTTTTGTTCGTGCCCTTCCCTCTGCTTGTAATGCGATCTTCTTACAAAAATGCACTCTTTCCATGAACAAACCGTAGGAAACCAGACACTAATCCACATTAGACAGCTCTCATACAGCCTACATACTAAAACATTTGAAATGTGACCACAAAAGTTCTTTCTTTTTTTAAGTGCATCAACATTATATACATAAAAAGTTTTTTTAATGTTTTTATTTATTTTTGAGACAGACAGAAAGCAGGAGCTGGGGAGGGGCAGAGAGAGAGAGAAGGAACCAGGAACTGAAGCAGGCTCTGCACTGACAGTGAGAGTCTGATGCGGGGCTCGATCTCCTGAGCTGTGAGATCAGGATCTGAGCCAAAGTCAGATGCCCAACCAACTGAGCCACCCAGGGGCCCCCAGAAGTTATTTCTTGGTATAGATGTGCTTTAAGAATCATTTCAAGCACTGGGGCGCCTGGGTGGCTCAGTCGGTTAAGCGTCCAACTTCAGCTCAGGTCATGATCTCACGGTCTGCGGGTTCAACCCCCATATCAGGCTCAGGGCTGTCAGTGCAGAGCCTGCTTTGGATCCTCTGTCCCCCTCTCTCTGTCTTTCCCCTTCTTGCATTCTCTTTCTCTCTAAAGTAAATAAACGTTTAAAAAAAATTAAGGATTATTTGAAGGACTGAAACTAATACTATACTACATGTTAACTAACTAGAATTTAAATAAAAACTTGAAACATTAAAAAAAATAGAATACAGCTAAGCCAACTAAAAATTACTTGTAATCCTCCCCCACCAAAAGAATTATTTGAAGGAAAAAGACTAGAGAATTTAAAGAATGTGTGCTCTGGTCACATGCTATACTGCCACGTATATGAAAATCTCTAAAGCTACATGGAGAAGGGCGTAGTGTGCATTCTCTTTTGCTACAATTTTTTTAGCACATTCCTTAATCTTCTGGGCCTCAACTGTCACATCAGTAAAACGGGCATTTTCATAAACTAGACAGAAGATAGGCAGACAGAGTGGGAACATCACTGTGAGTCCTTCCTGCTTTAAAACATTCAATACTGTTAGATATTTAGAAGCAAAATAAAATAATGTTTCAAAAGCTATTAAATTGCTTCATAATAGTAACATCGTATTTTCCACAATCTCTCCATAACTCACATAAGCATGTGACTAACACACATGGGAACCCAGAATCTGGAGGGGGAGGTACACAGCAGCGTGAAAAATACGTACATGACTATTCTTTCTCCATTTAAAAAAAAATATTGATTTAGTTTGAGAGAGTGAGAGAGAGAGAGAGAGAGAGAGAATCCCATACAGGATTCTGCACTGACGTGCAGAGCCGGAGGCGGAGCTCGAACTCACGAACCACGGCCTGAGCTGAAGTCGGACGCCTAACCGACGGAGCCACCCAGGGGCCCCTTCTCCACGTTTTTTAAAAAGAGTCCAAGAGAAGGAATTGCTCTCCGTCGCGCTTCATCCTCTTCCAAAACCCCTATTTGGGTGGCTCCATCCTGCGGTGCCTTGTGGTTTCATCGTTTCATGTGGTTCCACCCAGTTCCAATGTGTCCTGGTGCCCAGAAACGTAGAGGAATGATGACAATCACTCAAGGCAAGCAATTCTTGAGGAATTTGGGCCCGGCCAGCTTGCACCGCCCCGTGATCCCTCTTTCCAGTGTCCACGAGCAAAGACTTCTCTTCCACCAGGTGTGAGGCATGTTTCATCTCTTTCTATAAACCTTGTGGTGCCTTCCACCAGATTCTGGCTCTTCTTACCGTTCTCACTCAACTTTAAAAACAACTGTTTATACAAGGAAGTAGTGAATGATAGTGTTTTCCCGCTCCGTACATTTCGATGTCCATGGAGCATGTGGGAAGGCACGTTGGCTGCGGCACGGGGCTCAGTCGTGTCACAGGAAAGGAAGAGCGGGGCCTCAAGACTGACACACCCAAGCGGCGGCACGTGCTCAAATGTATCTTCTCTTTAACTGATGACTGCACAATGGGGCGCCTGGGGGGCTCAGTCCGTTCAGCGTCTGACCTCCGCTCAGGTCATGATCTCCCAGTTTGTGGGTTCGAGCCCCGTGTCGGGCTCTGTGCTGACAGCTCGGATCCTGGAGCTGCTTCCGATTCTGTGTCTCTGTCTCTCTCTGCCCCTCCTCCACTTGCTCTCTCTGTCTCTCTGTCTCTCTGTCTCTCTCAAAAATAAATAAATATTTTTAAAAATGTAGCTTCATGAGACACGAATCAACCTCCACCCTCTCCGGGCATCTGATGAGCAAGGGGCAACCCAGAGGTGGACTAAAATTGCCATCGGCCACAGCACAGGGTCAGGAGCAAATCCAAAACTGTCCACCCCATCTTCATCTTCAGGGAGAGGAGCCTTACTTAGCCCCCATGCCGACTCCTGGTGCATCGGAGAGCAGGGAGCGCTCAGCAGGCTGTCAGGTTTGCGGTGTAGGGAGAGGCGAGGCATGATCTCTAACGCCCGTATCCTAAAAACTGCTCAACGGGCTCATTCAAGAAGCACATACCATTACTGAGAATCACAACTCACATTTACCAGTAGCTCCTCCGCGGGTCAACGTGCTAAGCTCTTCACACGAACTATTCTCTTTAAGGCAATTTGAGTCCGGCGCCCAGCAGGGTCCCGCCGGACACCACTTCGCTCTGGGACCTCCCTATTAATTAAGGACTCGCCGCCCAGGCATTGTGGCTGGGCATTGTGAGGACAAAATGAGTGACCTGTATGAGACAGAGCCCCTGGCCTCTAAGAGCTTAAAAGCTTTTGAAGGAGGAAAGCAAGTTCAGAGAACAATAAGAATACAAAAGCAGCGCCCGTCTTTAAAACAGATTTGTTCTGTCTTCATTAGACATCCTGCTTGAGGGGATGCGAATCAGGCCTGTGCCGTCCTGGAGACTCCGGCTTAAGATCTAGTTCCTTCTCCGGGCGCCTGGGGGGCTCAGTCGGTTAAGCATCCAGCTTCAGCTCGGGTCATGATCTCACGGTTCGTGGGTTCGAGCCCCACGTCGGGCTCTGTGCTGACAGCTCAGAGCCTGGAGCTGCTTCAGATTCTGCGTCTCCCTCTCTCCCCCTCTCTGCTCATACACTCTCTCTTTTTCTCAAAAATTAATATTAGAAAAAAAATTTTTTTAAATCTATTTCTTTCTCTCATTTCTGTGCTGCTGGGGCCGGAAGGTGGAGATGTGAGACAGGGGGCGGGGGGCGAGGAGTGGGTGCTTCCGCAGGGGTGAGAAGCGGCTGGATCCCAAGGCACGAAAAGGCCTTTCTCAGCTCATGTGCACACGATGCAAGAGAAAAGCCGAAAGGAACTCTTGTTCTACCAAAACAAGGTACGACAAATAATTACCCTTTGCCTTGTTTTATTTATTTGTTTTTTATTAAAAATTCTTTCTGTAATGTTTATTTTTGAGAGACAGAGCATGAGCAGGGGAGGGGCAGAGAGAGAGGGAGACACAGAATCCGAAGCAGCTCTAGGCTCTGAGCTGTCAGCACAGAGCCCGACGCGGTGCTCGAACTCACAGACTGTGAGATCCTGACTGGAGCCGAAGTCAGATGCTTAGCCAACTGAGCCACCCAGGCAGGCGCCCCTGGCCTAGTTTTAAAAGAAAAATTTGCCTCCACCCCAAATCCCTAGGGTCTTGTTTCCTAGCCCTGTGTCTTCCCTTTCTGTGCTCCAGCTGTTCTGAAACACTGGAGGCTGCCGCATAGAGAGGAAGCGCAGGTCCTGGCCAGCAGGGCGCTCAGACCGGGCGTGGCAGGCGACAGCGGCTGGGCTCGGGCGGCGTGCAGGTGGGGACACAGTGTACTTCACTTCGGAACGCTGCAGGATCTCAGCCTCGACACCTCTGCCTCCGGCTGTTCTTGGCAAACAGCGCACATATATAATAGAGCGGGAAGTTTGCAATATGCTCGGCGGAGCTAGAAGCCAAGGTGAGGCCATTCCTAAAAAATGTTCAGCTCCCCGTTTCCACCCAATGGTTTCCAGATTGGCGTGCAAGGGGCTGCTTTCTCCAGAGCGGGCGGGGTGGGGACAGGAGGAGCGAGGGACGGGACAGGGCTGGGAGGAAAGGAAAGGTCATTTCCAAGTTCTTGGCTTTTATCTCTGTCTGGAACGATTTGGTGAAGATAGAAGGAAAAATTACAGTGTTTGGCCATAAACATGTCATGAGCCCTTTATAATGAACCACGTCCTCCCCATGAAAAATGTGACATAGAATTCTATGCGGATTAAGTCAGGGAAACACGCTAATTGGCGAGAGTTTGCATGCATTTGGGGAGGTTGGCGATCTTCAGGGCATCTGGGGGAGGCAGCCTGGAAAGTGGGTTCCCTGAGTCATACTCCATCCAAAGCCTCTGTTTTTTGGAGAAAAGAACATGAAGAGGGGAGTTGAGCACTTCGGGCGAGGAGGGCCCAGGCTCGGCCCCAGGGAGAGACCGTGCAGTGCAGGGGGCCCTGGAGAGGGGCCTGGGCACATCCCTCCTCTCTGCCTGCTGCCCCCTCGGGTGCCCACTGCTGGGCAGAGCGGCCAGGCCTGGGGATGGGCAATGAGGACATGGACGGAAGCGGCCGGCCCCACACGTCCAGCAGCCACGGTCCCCTACAGAGCGGCGCGCCCTGGCCCTCCCCACGTGCACGATGGTCAGCGCGGTACATGCCCGCCACACGCAAAGGCAGGGGACAGTGCAGCAGGGAAGCAAGACCCTGAGATGGAGGAGGAGCAACAAGCCCAGCAGCCGGGGCTCCCCAGACTCGCGCGCAGCTCACGGAGATGGGGAGCTGGCGCCCTGGCCGGCCAGCAGAGGCGGGAGGCAGCAAGAGCGGGTCAATCAGCAAGAATCAGAGACCTTGCGCAAAAGAACAATCCACTTCCCAAAGTGAAACGAGAATTACTAATGGCTGACCGGCATTGAAAGGCCCAACCAGTGAGGCTCCTGAGGGGTGCAGTCGGTTATGCGTCTGACTCTTGGCTTCAGCTCAGGTCAGGATCTCACGACTGGGGAGTTTGAGCCCCACGTCGGGTTCTGTCCTGGCAGCGCGGAGCCTGCTTGGGATGCTCTCTCTCTGTCTCTGCCCTTCTCACTCATGCTCTCTCTCTCTCTCTCTCTCTCTCTCTCAAATAAATAAACGTTAAGAAAAATAAGAAAGACCCAATGCGCGTGGTGGGAGCCCAGGGCTCAGGGCATCCTGCCCGGGCAGGATTCCAGCCTCAGGAAGGAGACAAGAGGAAGATGCACCATCTCAACTGACAGCACCACCCTGTGTGCAGCTGAGGGAACGCATACGCCCTCGGCGAGGAGGTCTGCTGACCCCAAACGGGGTAACATGCGGAGCCCACAGTTAGATGCATCCTCATCCAGTTTCAGAGCCCCGGAGACGACGAGGAGGAGATGTCGTGGGAAGACAGGGCAGGAAGAGCCGCGCGTCCAGGAAGATGTTCAACAGAAGGCAGCAAGCCCGCGAGGCTAGACAGGAAGGGGGGGCACGAAGATGGGAGAGGAAAGGTCAGAGGCCCGGCCCCTGGGATGGTGGGGGAGACAGGTGCGCAGCGCGGGCGCAGGGCAGGGAGCAGGGGACGGCGGAGACACAGTGATCGTGGCAGACCCGCGTGACACCCCAAGAGAAGGGAGATGGGGCAGTGGGGGCTGAGCCGTTGCGGCGGCCTCCGGGAGCTTGTCCCCGCATCTGCGACATGTCTGCTGGGTCAGAGGACGAAGACGGGAGTGGGATTGCCAGAGGGCCCCGCGGGCGCAGGTGCGCGGCACCCACAGTTCAGTACTCGGCCCCCATCGCGGAGATGCTTGTCCCCCGCGCCCCCCCACCCGGGGACAAATCCCGAGTCAGCAACGGGACGTTACAGCCCGGCCTCGGGTCCTCCACACCAGCTGTTCGCGTTCCTTCTTTGCAAAACGAGGTCCCGTCCTCCTTGACGAGGGGGCACAGGCCGCCTAGAACAGTCGCGTGGAAACGCTGCCTGTCCCTTAACGGGAGGCGCCCATTGTCATAGCAAGTGAGTGGGGCGGGGCTGTGGCTTCTCACGGGATTAGAGCTTGACCCACAGACAGCGGTGAGGCTGCACAGTCAGCGGCCTCCCCTCCCCTCCCCCGTGTCTGCAGGACGGGCCCCCCCAAGGCTTGGGAAACTGCGAGAAGGGGGTCTACCACCCTGCGCACCCAGAGCCCCCCAGTTCTCCCCCGTGGGCCGTGCAGACGTTCCCAGGCTGGACGAGGGGGCCGAGAATCCGCAGAAGCTCAGTCCTCAGGGGAGACGCACCGTCCCCGGAGGGAAGCCCAGGGCCTGTCGTGAGTTCTTTCCAGAATTCCCCGCAGGTCTTCATAAAAGCCTCGATGCACGTCTTCTCTCTCTGGGCACAATGCGTACTGAGAAGGTGTCTGTGGGCAGGGAAGGGGGCGCCAGCTGCAGACGCCAAGCCGCTCCCCTGCCGGCCTGCAGGCCACACACCAGCCCGGGGCCCTTTATCACTGCTGCTCCCAGGGTATTGCCCTCCAAGACCCCACCAGCCACCTTACACGCGGGATTTCAAATCCTCACGACCACCCCGCGCCCAAGTATTATTCCACAATGGCATGGGGGGACAGGTGGGGAGACCGAGGCTCGGGATGTGAGTGGCCGGGGGTTTGGAAGCTGCCAGTGGTGTGCATGAGGCCTGGGCCCAGTTCATCTGCTCCGGCATTGCCGGGCCACACGGCTCAGGGTGGAGCATGTTCGGCAAATTCGTGGACAAGCATGTTTTCCAGTGGACCCTGAGAATGGAGGTGACCCGGTCCAGTTTCTGTCTTTCCAGACCACCGGACACAGAGATGAGACGTGCATGTTCCCTACGCTTGATGAAGCGTCTGGATGACGCCAGTCAGAACCTGAGCTCCCGGATGGGCTGTGGGGGTGTCCTGTCAGGTCCTGCGCGAGCCAGGTGAGGGCCACCATCTCCGTCAGCGTCTTTATGACTCCAGATGCAGACACCAGCGAGGGGCCCCAGGCAGGGACGACGAAGACCCAGCCCCAGTCCCTGCGGGAGAGTCTGCCTGCTGTAGGTCAAGCCCTTGCGCCCTCAACAAGCCAGCCGCCCAGTGCGCCCACAGTTTACACGTGTGCTGCGGAGTGGTGTTGGTTATTGGATGAGTTGAAGTATGAAACAAGCATGTATGTACAAGCACACACACACACCCACGCACACACACATCCCTCAGCCGTCACTGCTCTAACGACCCGATCCCAGATGTGAGGTCATGTACCGGCGACAGTAGTTTTTCAAATGTTGACAAAAACACAACCAACCTTTCTGCACCTCTGAGATGCAAGTTTTCGAGTAATTAATCAAGAGCTGGGTGGGTTTCCTCTCCCCTCAGCCCTGCCTCCACCTTCGTACACGGGGGCGCACACTCAGGAAGGACCCACAACTTCCTGAGGCTGACCCAGGGCAGCCCCACGTCTGTGGCTGTAGAACAAGGCTGTCTTGTTCCCTGCCTGGACAGCGCATCAGTCTCTGGGACGGCCGCTGGAGCCCACCCCGTCCGACGCGCCAGCAGGCCTGGTGTGCCGACTCGTCACTTTCTTGGGGGATGACTTGGTATTTTAAAACTTTTTTTTTTAATGTCTATTTATTTTTGAGAGAGAGACAGAGTGTAGCAGGGAAGGGGCAGAGAGAGGGAAACACAGAACCTGAAGCAGCCTCCAGGCTGTGAGCTGTCAGCACCGACGCAGGGCTCAAATTCATGAACCGTGAGATCATGACGGTTAACTGACTGAGCCCACCAGGCACCCAGGATGACTTCATATTTCAAAGGACAGCATGAGCCGCACAATTCCTGGTTCAAATCCCAGCTTTACTACCTGCTGGCTGCGGGACTTCACAGGTTATTTAAATCTCTGCGTCATTATTGTCTCAAATAAGTGAGAGGATAAAGCATAGCTCACATGACTGGTGAAAGCTTTCTTGGAAGCATCGAGCAAAAAAACAGTCAAATGGTTTTGCCAATAAAGAAAAAGGCCCGGAAGGTAAATGACCCAAAGCCTGCTGCCGAGGAGAGCTGGAAACACACAGGTGCACCTGTGACTGGCAGGTGACCACATAGACTCCCTCCCCCAGGTCTCTGACCCCCTGGGGCAGGCATCTCGCCTGACAGGGCTCTGAGGGCTGGATTCACACCCCCTGGGCCACAGCGGGTCGTCAAGGAAGAGCAGGACCCACACAGCCCAGGTGCGTCAGCTACACAGAGTTACCTGGTTTTCCAGCAGGTGAAAACGCACGCAGGCACAGACAGGGACTCTTTGTTTGAAATCTACGGACGCAGAGACTTCTCTTAGTCAGCTGTCTCACTATTTTCTCTCTGTGATTGCCAAGAAATTATTCATTTTATCTGTAAACCTTCCCTATAAAATTGAACTCACTCCCTTGTTATTAAATCTTGCAGGTGCACCTATGGGGCTCAGTCAGTTAAGCGTCTGAGTCTTGATTTTGGCTCAGGTCATGATTTCACAGTTTGTGGGATTGAGCCCCACGTCAGGCTCTGCGCTGACAGCATGGAACTTGCTTGGCATTCTCTCTGTCTGTCTCTCTCTCCCTGCCCCTCCCCTGCTTTTGCTCTCTTTCTCTCTCTCAAAATAAAGTTATTAAAAAATAATAAAATATAAGAAGAAAATCTGGGCCTAAGGTATCTGAAATAGTCATAATTAAAAAATTGTCAAGTCAGCTCCACTTGAGTGAGACTAGCTGTGACCCCCTCCCCCAACACCAAAGATGCACAACACACTATGTACCAGTTCTGGGCACAAGGGACATAAAACTGTGTAGGACACGGTCCATATGATCTAGTGGTGCCTAGTTTGCAAGGGGGCAGCCTTCTGCACAATCACTGGGCGGATGTGTAAATGAAATAATAGCTAAGGTATTTCTTCAGCATCTATTTTGATTTATTTTGTTCCGGACACACAGATCAAGATCAACTCAGGCAATAAGCAGAGGAATGCATTGGGAGCACCAGCCAAATGTAGGGAGGTCTGAAAACCCCCGCTGGAGGCGACCAGGACACCCTTTGTAAAGGAGAGGCTGCTTCTGGCAGAGAAGAGACAGCTGGAGCAGAGAGGTGGCGCCGGCGCCCAGGGGTACGGATCGTGCGACTGGGAGGCAGGCGGTGAGCGAGGAGGTGAGGGGGGCAGAGGAAGGACCCGTCCACCAACCTCGACCCTGGAGACCGGCCACCGCAGGGTTCAACAAGGGCACAGTATGGATGGGTTTTATTCGAGAACGGCCTGTCCGACGGCATGGAGTGTGGCCGAGAAGCACGTGACCCCGGGCCGGGACCCGAGTCTTCCAGGTGAGAGGTGGCAAGGGACAGAACCGGGACAGCAGGTGTAAGCGCCCAGGGAACGGAGCGGCGGAGGAGGTAGAATTTATATGACCGTCTCGGAAAGGGATGACCCGAGGTCTCTGGGCTGGGCGGTGCGGTGAAGGTGCCCAGGAGACGCTGAGCTGGGCAGACACAAGACAAAGCGCGCTGGCGTGAGCCCGGGGCGCGAAGCAGGTGCAGACGTACAGGACCGAACCTGCGACATGCAGTGCGTGGGGCGCTGCAGACGCGCCCGCAGGTGTATCGGAACAGAGGGAGCAGCTCCTGGTCTGGATGCCACCCCTCCTCTGGGCGTGGGCACGCTGTGACATTGCAGAGGGAGGAAGGGCAGAAGAAAGAGAAACGTCAGGGGCGTTTTCCCCGATAAACGATGCCTCTGTTTTTATTGTCAGACCCGGGCTCCAGCTTTGCCGGGAGACGGCCCAGCGACCGCGCTCTCTGATCAGCTTGTAGGCATTTACACAGAGGCGAAATGATGAATGATTCCCAGGTTTCAATAACTGTGTAAATGGGAGGGTGGCTGTGTTCTCCGCAAACTCTGTCTCCTCCCAGGTTTCACAACCGCATTCCCCCAAATCATACTCTGCCGACCTCCCCCAAACATGCAATATGTATGTGAGTGTCAAACGCGCAGACGGGACTCCTGGTGCAGATGCTTAGCGCTTAGAGCAGCCAACAGGGAAACCCCAGATTAGAACCCTCTTTTCCGTGTGGGAAAAGAGAATAGGAGTCACCCAAAAGCTAGGGGGAAGTGGCACAGAAAGACGGAGACTAAGTGAGTTGATCTGTGCCAACGTCCCTAATCCAGTTGAAATGATGGGGGAAGGAACAGCAGACGTCCACTCTGAAGAAGGCATCGGAGGAACACGCAAGGCAGGGGTGACTCACCAAGAGGCGTGACAGTCGTGGGGGTATTTACGGGGTGTACGAGCAGGGAAATCAGCTTAAGCAAAACAAACGCACACTTGTATTTTATAAAACATCCAGATCCAGACCTATCATGCTGTGTGGGATGGAGTCATTCCTACGGATGAAGCGCACGAAGAGAGCCTTGATAACACGCCCAAACGACAGTAAGTCCTGTCACATAACCCTCTGCCGTGGTGGCCTTTTCTTACCCAAAGGCATCTGCAGAAAATGGGCCAAAGATACCGTTAACTTTTTGGCCAAAGAAGAGCAGATTCAGATGTGCCACGCCAAGGTGTCTACTGTGGAGAGGTGTCGTGGCAGACAGAGAGGAAGGGACAGAGATGGGGGATTGTCTAAGTCGCCTGGCCTGACCATGTGGCATGGGGAACCTCAGTTGTATATAATTGGGGGCTTCCTTGTGAATGAGGAGCTTTAAAATGTTTTGAAGCAATTGGGGCGCCTGAGTGGCTCAGTCAGTTAAGCATCCAACTTCAGCTCAGGTCATGATCTCACGGTTTGTGAGTGGGAGCCTGGCATCGGGCTCTGTGCTGACAGCTCAGAGCCTGGAGCCTCTTTCTGATCCCGTGCCTCCCTCTCTCTCTGCCCCTCCCGTGCACCTGCTCTGTCTCTCTGTCTCTCTCTCTCTCTTTCTCTCTCAAAAATAAATAAAACATTTAAAAAAATAAAAATAAAATGTTTTGAGGCAATTAATGGATCAAAAGTAAAAACGCATATGAATACATCCATAGGAAATAGAAGGTCACTTGACAAAAAGTCTATGTCCGACGTCCACTCTCCGTGAAACTGTTAACAGAAGCCCCAAGGCAAAGCTGGGGGAGGAAGTGAAGCCCAGGCGAGAGGGAAGTTTCACGGTGGGTGGAAATCCCACTCATGGTTAGATACAAGTGAGTGATGTGATAAGGTTTGCATTTACCAATAATCACCCGATGAGATTTCCCTGTCTCTACCCAAAGGCCAGCACTTAGGTCCTTGCGAAAACAAAAGACACATCCTCACAAAGTCTTTATCAGCATTATTTAATGACATTCTGGAAGTATCAGGCAGCGCAGTCAGATGAGGAAGATAAAGCTATCACATTTGGGAAGAGAAGCTCAAATCGCCATTATTTGTGACTGACTACCTAGGATGCTTGAAAAAATAATCTGAAGAACAAGTGTAAATGACACAAGGAGTAAGCAAGGAAGCCGCGTACAAAATCAGCTGGCAAATAGCCTTTGTCTCTCTCCGTCTTTCTCTTCTTCCTCTTCTCATCCCTGAACAATTCAGTCCTCAGGCCGTTAGATGGGCCGGACAGGCAGCTCAGACAAGGCCAAGGGCCCCACTGTGCCGGACCCAGTCTTCACGTCGCGGCCGGGATGCATGAGCAGCGTGTCCCCACGGGGAAGCAAGGGCAGCAGTGAGGGAGAAAGTTCACCAGCTAGCATGGATGTAGGTACAGCCAGCCAGGCGCCTCACTATCAGAGAAGAGAGCAGAACAGGAAACATCGAGAACGAACCCTGAAACAGGGGTGTGGAATGGAAGTGTTGATATGAACTTCAGGTTCTGAATACAGATAAATAAGAAAAAACTACAGATGCGAATGTGTTTATACATGTGTGTATGTCTCAGTCTGTCTACACAGAGAGACACAGAGAAAGAGATCAAGACAGAGGTAGGCGCGTGCATGTGGTAGATGCATGCGTGAGGTAGACATGTGTGCGCCCAAAGGTATGGAGGTGACCTGAAGCAGCTTGAGCTAGCCAAATCTAGGACAGTGTGAGCTTCGGAATAACTAATGGCTTCTAACGTGTGATAACCTGTGACTAAAGTAAGAGACCAAGAGTTCAAACTCACGTAAATCAACAAGTGGGCAAGTGGACGTTTGAAAAGGAAAAGAATATTTGCATGGATCAAAGTACCTTCCCACAATTCCTTACTGCTCAGAACGGGGTGTATGTAACTTTACAATGGAGGAAACTGGAAGACACTAAGCAAGAGATTGAGCGGTCAAGGTGGATGTTGTCGGTCATGGGACAAATCTAATTCCAGAGCCACCTGTTAAAATGCAGTAAGAAGAACACAGCATCATTTCTGATATTCCCCCCAATGGGGCAGAGCCTGGATCTAATCATGAGCACACGTCAGAACAAGCTCAAACCAAGAGACATTCTCCAAAATAGCTTGCTCATTATCTTTAAAAACACCAAGGCAGGGCGTCCGGGTGGCTCAGTCGGTTGATCGTCTGACTTCGGCTCAGGTCACGATCTCACTGTGTGTGGTTTCGAGCCCCCCGTTGGGGTCTGTGCTGACAGCTCAGAGCCTGGAGCTGCTTCAGATTCTGTGTCTCCCTCTCTCTCTGCCCTTCCCCTGCTCATGCTCTGTCTCTGTCTCTCTCTCTCAAAATATAACACTAAAACAATTTTTTAAAGAATAAATTTTTAAAATTACAGCAACAAAAATAGAACGTGGAAGCTACTATGATCGGAACGAGAGTTTTCCGTGGGCCTGGATTTAGGAAAAGCTGATCTAAAGACATCTCTTCTAAACGAAGGGGAAAGTTGCACAGGAATGGACTCTGGTTGTTAAATCCAAATGCTTGCACATGAGGATCGGCCCCCACTGCCTCGGGAACACGTCAAGAAGATTCAGCTCAGCCAAGCCTTCGAGAAACGGATCTTCCTGTCTAGAAACCTCTGTCACCCTTTGAATGGCTTCCAAGAAGCTGCCCACTTAAGGGCTCGTGTTACACATTCTTATCTTCCTGTAGAGACTGAAAATGCCCCCAGGGCTGGGAAAAATGCACCCTTGCACATCAGCCATCCGGGTGGTTGGTGCTTCGAGCACGAGAAACAAGAGATTGTGTGACGGTGAACTCCTCGTTCTCTTTTCCGTCTCTTGGTCCGATTGTCCAATCAGACCCAGATTGTTATGGTTGCCTCCTCACTTGAGGACCAAGTCGCGTGGAAAGGGAGTAAAACAGTAGCAATGTACTGTCTCTAAATTTTAAAAAGAGAACTAGAGAGTTTCAATCATCAGAACTGGGTCCTGACAACCACGGCTGTTCCAGACGTTTCCAAAGATTACTTGGCATTAACTTTTGCAAATTGGCCTATGTTGGCAGCCACAAAGATTTTCTTTACCTATTTCATTATTTTACCTCTTTACCTATCAAATCTAGACTAGTGAGATTTTGCGCTTGAAGGGGAAAAGTAAAGAACTGTATGTACCCACTACATTTAACTTTCAAGATTTTAAAAGTATAAAATAACAAATGATGCCTGCAAATGTACCAATCGTGGCATAAATAACAGGGCTAACCTCCAGCCCCCTGTGGTTTGAGGGGGTGAAAAGCTACACTCTGTATCAACGGAAGCCTAAAAGAGTATCACTTGAAAAGTTTTTAAAAAGGTAAATGTTCCCCAAGCACATATAGATGGAGAACTAGATGTGAACAGTTGTCAGGAGCATGGAAATGGTTTTAGAGAGGAGACTGTGCCCTTCACTCTGCGGTGGACCAGGGAGCCTGTTTTCGTTCCTCTCGCTAGATGGAGCCTCGGGGAAACAAGGGCTCTCGCTACTGGCGGGCACTGACACCGCGNCTCAGATATTAACATAAGTCATTTGCTGTCTACCTACTCTGTGCCCATTCCTGGAAGAAAAGCAGGAATGATGGCTTGATCATGCTCTTAATTTTCCCCCCAATCTAGCTGGGGATCCATGGCTCCCACGGAAGCCTTTGATGCATGTTCTCGGAGCTGCCCTGGAAATGGCTCGGGGCAGGGCTGCCTCGGTCAGGGCGGTGATGTGCCAGACCAGTGGGGTGGAAGTCTTGTGACACCCTGTTAGTGCATTCCCAAAGCACAGAGCCTCCGGGAGACACCCAACCCTCAGTCCAAAGAGACTTGCTTTGATTTATTGTTTTTCCCCAAGAGGCCACAACAGTTCTGGCATTGCGGGACCACTGTCACCAAAAGAGCTGTCAAATACAGTCTACACCAGTGGTTTCATTACTTTTTCAACTCCTGGTAAGAAATTTAGTTTACAGTAGAGCAAATACACACACAGACACACACACACACACACACACACATCACTAAATAACACCTGCCCAATCTGGATTAGCTCTGACCTTGCCCTTGNCCCTTGCCTTCTCCCCCATCCCATTCAGTTTTTACAAATCTGGTTGGGATTCACTAAAAATAGATATCGTGACTCCCAAATAGGTTACTACCCACCATCTGAGAAACACTGGTGGAGACCAGCTCCAAAATGTTTCAGAATTGAGGCCTCCACCCATTTCTGCACATGTTGTGTGAGTGAAAGATAAACAGGCTTATTGAAAATAATTGAGGTTCACCAAGGATGTATCACATTAACAAAAGCTTCGGATCTTTAAACACACACAACATTCCAAAGAAGGATGCAAGCTCGTGGCAGTGTACAGATACGCCCTAGGGTCCCCCGGGAAGGTGCGGGTGGAGGACAGAGGGATGACAGGGTGGGGAGGAGACCCCCCCATCTACAGGAATGCCCGCATGCGTGCGGAATGACTGGCGTTAACTTATCTTGGTTTGCAAACAGCACCATGGTATTCCACACAAGGTGTGTGTTCTATATCACAATCCCTCCTCTTGGGTATCTGGTCAACTTCCCTCTTCAGTAACTCGAAAAAATTTCTTGACAAAACTTAAGCATGTTTGTTTATGTATTATCTGCCTTGTAAAGAAGTCATCGAAGCGAAACAAGTTCTGCTATATTCTGTCACCTCCAACGCAGTATTTGATTCAGCCCATTAAATTTTTAATTAATTCTTTAAAAATGCTATAAAGGTTTATGGTGATTTTGAAATTGCTTTCCCATGCCATGCATAGACCATCACTCAGAATTCATGCAGAGCCGCTCATCAGTGCACAATCGTGAGGTTTTGTTTCTTCACCTTGGCCCCCTCCCCCATGCATACATTTTTGACAAATGATAACTTATTACTCTACTGACTGTACCATGTATATGAAGCGAACCCCTCTTCTCTAGAATCTTTTCAGGCCAATGGAAGGAAGAAGGGTCCAAATCCATTGAACTGATCCCCAAGCCACACAGGACACGGCGGGGGGGGTCCCTGGGACCCCGCTGGAGCTGCAGACTCAGGAGAGGAAGGTGCCGCCGCTGGTGGAGATCCCCCTGGCTTCACGGAGGAGGCAGGATCTCGGAGGGGTGGCCACAGATGCTTAACATTTCCACAAAGAGACACCGAGTGAGAAAGGAACTCTCGGAAGAGGAAGCTTCATAAACACTCTTGGAAAGTACTTGTCCTCGTAGCTGAAAGGTGGGCTACCCAGAAGGCAGGCATGAGGCGCACGCAGATATTAGGCTTCCCTGTGTGTCATTATTTTCAGTCGACAAACCACGGGCACCTCCATGATCGCCAGTGTCTCCTTTAGGACAGCAGTGTGGCCGATCTTTGTGCCAAAGGGGAGTGTTTGTGCTTAATTGTACGAGAGAATGAAAGAAGTGCTGGTGACTTCCTGCTGGGAGAAGGGACAGGGGCAGGGGCGGCTGTCTTGTCTGATGTGCCATCTCCTGTCCTGCCGTCTCAGAGAAAGAGACCCCGCCCGTCTTACTGGGCGAGAATGAGAAATTCTGTCTCCCGGCTATTTCCTATTGTGGCCGGGCCCACAGGGGTCTCTGCTCTTGGGCGTAGGGGCCTGACCTGGTTTTGGCCTTGCTATCTGGGGGAATGGGTGACAGGAGCCAAGTCCAAGGCCTTGGGTCCCACCCTTCTACCTGTGACAGTCCCTCAAGTCTGTGCACGGCTCCAGAACCTTCCAGAAAATCCCTTGCTCTGTAGTTCTTTCCCTTCAGATTTCACCACTTGTAACTGAGAGGAGCCTCAAGGGAAAGCTGAGGGCACGAGTCCATCTAGGGGCTCCGCTAAAAGTCCTCCTTAGCCTTTTTCTGTAATCCATTCTGTGCATCCTACATCTGCAGAAAAGTTCCATTAAAAAGGGAGTGCCATCATTCATTCACACATTCATTCAGCAGATGTATACAGAGCACTTAATGTTGCCAGGCTTTATTCCAACTTCTAGAAGTACACTGTATAAAACAAAAAACAAAAAACTTCCTGCCTTTGTCAAAAATACGTTTTCCAGCGGCGCCTGGGGGGCTCAGTCGGTTAAGAGCTGAACTTCAGCTCAGGTCAAGATCTCACAGTTTGTGGGTTTGAGCCCTGTGTCAGGCTCTGCGCTGACAGCTCGGAGCCTGGAGCCTGCTTCGGATTCTGCGTCTCTTTCTCACACACAAATAAATAAACATTAAAAAATATATACATTTTCCTAGGGAGAGGCAGGCCATAAAAAAAAAGTAAGCAAAATCAGAAAACCTCAGAGAGCATTTTGTCCTAGGAGTTAAACATCTCATCCCCCAGTGATGACCTTAACCCTAACCCCAAGGTCACGCTCCTTCTTGAGGGTCCTGTATGGCCAGCACTTAGCACAGGCCCAGTGCTAAATCCAAAGATGTTTGACAACTAGAATAAAATGGGCTAAAATATACAGTGGTGGGCATATTGGATAATCCTTGTTGATTTGCTTTCTTCTGATGAAAGTCTAACTCTATTTTCAATGGCTTAGCATATGCGTGAGGCTGGCCCCAGGGTCCCTCTCAGCGCGGACTCCTCCGTGAAGTCCTGCCACTTTGGAATTCTTTTGCATTGCATTTCAGACAATTAAATAACCGTGACTTCAGAAACCTGACGATCAGATAGAAAATCACAAAAAGTGGAGGAAATGGACAAGAAAAGAGCTTAATATTAAGCAAAGAGCAGAACAGATTAAGACACTATCAGTTGATGAAGGAGTTTTCCTGTATGTTATAAAAAATCATTCTTCCCCATCTACTCCGAACAGTTGATAATGAAGTTACAGAAAACTTACACTCTGTAAGTGATTGTTGTTTATGAGTGTGAATTACCGCTTTTATCATTACACAGGCTCCTTTGTGAGTTACCACCGGGTCCAGTTGGATTTACCCATGTCTTCACACAACCATAACCAAAGTCTTAGAGGTCTGACCACCCCAGTCGTCCAATACAATATTCTAAAGTTACTCACGAGGAGACAGACAACAGTGCCTTTTGTTTTGCAGACACATGTAATTTCCTTTCTGGTCCAACTGTGAGAACTCTTGGGCTTCACTCTGCACACTTGTGCGTCTCTCCCCTGGCTTTCCTCTCTCTTCCATCCTCTTTGGCGCCTGCACGGCAGTGGCCTCTCTGCTGGGAGCCAGAGAAACTAACAGAACTGGAAAAAAAACATCTCAACTGTGGCTCTTTGCTATCAAACCTCTTTAACATCAATTCTTCTTCCAGAGGCAAGCCCACTTCTTGCTTATTAATGACTATAAATCACCACTTAAGAGATTTTTTCATAATAATAAAACAGTCAAATCAATTATTTTTAAAAATTAATCTGCCAGGAAAAAATCATTCGAACTAGTTTTGAGGGGTCATGGAGATGTAAGTCAGTTACGAACCTGCTGATGTTTGATGTTTACCTTAAGTTACCTGAAGATGTTTACCTTCAATGAGTTTTGGGGCCACAGAATCAATACTACTTCCCCCGCCTCTACTTCCAGATGCCCCCCGAAACCAACTATCCATTAATAATATAAAGAAGCCACAAAACCCAAATGCCATTGTGATGTCGAAAAGGTACACAGAAGAAATGCCATGTTTGTTTCAGTCTTTAGCTCATCATATGAAGGACAACTACCTACAGACAGTTTGCCCGCAGCTGAGGAAGCCGGGGAGTGTAAAACATGAGTAGACCATAGTTGTGTGCAAACCAGCCCTGCCTCCCCTCTGCACAGAGGCTCCCCTTCCAGGAACTCTGCTGTGGCAGGAATCTGGAAAACTCCGCCAGATGGGGTCTTAACCAATTTCATCAGAAATAGAAACTACTTATTTTTAAAACATTCCTTAGATGTATGGAATGCAATAATGAACAGTGGACTGATCTTCATCCAAAAATCACCCTGAAAGAAAGAAGAGCAAAAGCTAGAAGGCGAAACAATACAGAATGATGAGCATACGGGCAGGAAGACGGACTCGGGAAGCCCACGGGGCCGGGAAGGCAGGCTTCCCACCAGGACAAAGCCGCGTCTCAGCACAAGGTGCCTGATGAAATGTCCTGTCGTCGAACCAGTTTCTAAGTAGACAGTAATTCCTTGGAAAGGAACTGCTATAAAGAGAACGTGAAGAGAGCGGGAAAACCGGAGAAGTACCTTCCTGCGGAATAAGTTCGATCAATAAACTTATTCAGTGTTTTCATCAGAGACTCTTCCCACGCAGCCTTCAGCATCGCCATCATCTTCACAGCTAACTGGACAATGGGACGCGCTTTTGCATAGAAGTTCAGAGCAAGGAAGAAAAGTACCAGTGCACCAAAACAACACTGTGGCTGGCGCTGCCCCCCCGCATGCCACACGTCTCTTTGTTGGAAAGAAAAATTCTTTACAAAGTTAACATTTTATGCAAATATCTTGCATCAGTATAATCAGAACACATGTTGGACACACAGCCAGCTTGGATTCATGAGAGGACTATATTCTGACCATGATTTTACATACACACACACACACACACACACACACCAGGCACGTGTGCGCACAAGTACTCACTGCATGCGTGCATGTCAAATCATTTCAATGGACATCCAAAGAACTGTTCAGCAAAGCTAGGACAGTGCACCTTATTTTGCTCTTTATTCAGCTACATGAAACAGGCTGGAGTGATCACAGTCAGGGAGAAAACCAAAACCGCCCATGCGTGTCTACAATGACCCATTTACGACCTTACCTGCATTGCCATAAGGAGTCTCCTTTAAAGAAACTATCAAGGGGGCGGGAGCCATTGGAACCCAGCCACCAGGCAATATCCACCCAGACCTGGAAACGAACACCCACCACCCATAACTGGGAACCCTGTGCGCCTGGCATGGACAGGCAGGGCACGAAAAGGCACAATGAATGGATTTTTGTTCCTACATTCAAAGGCCCCACCACAATCTCTCCAGGTAGCCTGCGTGCTTATCAGCTATTTAAACTTTGGGTCAAGCCAGCCTGCTGACAGATGGTCTTATAATCAATGACTACCACTGAAATTTAATTTCCAGTCACCTCAGTTTACTACGTGCTAGCATATACTTTCAATGGTTAAAATGAACAAACACATTGGCCTTCTGAGGGGTTGGAACTATTAACAGAAGCCCCTTCTGATAGCCAAGGTCAGCAAGACCGATGTAAATATTTTTCTCTATTCTTCCACGTGCACACTGTCAAGTTTGGCCCAGAGGCCCACAGGAAAAACAAGAACAGCCCTGAGTTGGAAAGGACGTCCAGTTCCTTAACCATGAGTGACGGTCCCGGTACATTTCAGCGCATGCGCACAACCAGATGTCACTCACACCCCAGTTTTCTCCCCTCCCCCCATCTCCCACGGTCAAGGCGAGCACAGCCGTAAATTCTACCATATACGCAGAAGATGTGTTTCCACCACTTTGGGCACATGCCCCGGCTACCATTTCCCAAAGAAATGCATTCGTAATAATATACCAGCTGAGGGTTTACACTCCTAATGGTTTCTACAGTTACATACTCACAGACAATTATCAAGTGGCATTTTATTTGCCAAACACAAAGGATTATACGTTTTTAAGCTCTAAAACAAAACCCATTTGTAGAACAAGTCATTCCAAAATTATTATAATCTCCGAGTAATATGGATACAGGCACTTTCTGTTCCTATCCTGACCTGCAAAATAGTCTTTGCTGGGTCCTATAGCACTAAGGAATGCAGAAATTATTGGCTGTTAGTACAGGACCTCCAGAACATACCTTTTTAAGTTCTAAAACCATGCTTTTCAACAACAACAAAAAGACGCGATGTGTCTGTTAAAGTACAATTCGTATTTCTTTTATGACTGGAAGATGTGTATTCATTAATTATTAAAATGCCATAAAATGTACCCATGTTGTTATTTACCATGATGATGATGTCATGTCACAGACGTCACTAGTTGCTTACCCAGAAGAACATGCTATGTACCTCTGAGAACATCCTTCTGGTCACACCCAGATGCCGGGTGTATAGCTGATGACTCTGTCAGATCCTCACGGTCATGCCAAGCTATTCTCCCCAAAGATGGAAAGCCACGAGCCATTCAGATAGTCCTTTGCAATATTTGCATTTCTTGCCAAATGCCATCTTCCCAGTAAAACAAATTTAAGACATGGACTGACTTTTACTCTAAGATCATAACCGAGCAAATCAAGTCAACACGTGGACAGTCACTAAAATACAACCCATTTCCAGGTAAGCGGACAGCATTGCTCTCACCTATTTCCACTAAATCCCCAACGCCCTGTCCAGGGAGAGCCAGAACCTGAGCTTTGCTTCAAACTGCACATGAGCCAAGCAACAGGCTCCCAGTGCGCACAGAGATTTGAGGCTCGTGTGCAGGAAGGACTTTGGTGACTTTGTGTTTCTTATGACGTCAAGGGAGAAAAGCCACTGACTCCATCTTGAAGACACACGCCCATGTCTCCTGGTGCTCTGGTCAGAACTGCGCCTGCCACCCACCAAGGCCACAGAGCCGCGTTCTGGAAAGGAAACCAATCACTCAAAACAACCCCTCCACCTGCCTAGACTCGGATCACCCCCCCTTCTCCTCCAGGAGCCCTTCCACAGCTTAACCAACAGCAAAGCATTTGCATCTGGGTCATTTTTCTTTTGTATTTTAATGACAGCCTAGAAAGGCTTGACTGGTTCATTGGGGGCCTACTTTTAACCAAATCCACGATGCTCTAAGTGCAATCAAAGGTGTCTGTTTGGGTTGCTTTCATGTGGAAATCAGACCCAAGTATTACTTTTGTTTCCACAGGAAATTACCCATCTTCACATTCTCCTTGGTATTAGTCTAGGTAGAGGAGTGCTGACTGCGTTGCTCATATCTCTCTTCGAAATCACAACCCAGCACCAAACTGGCTTGAAACCTCCCCTCCAACTTCAGCAGAACGCGAAGGGCCTGCCTGTGCAGAGGTGAGGATTCAACATGATGCACCCCTCGGCGTGCCTGGATTGGACAAGCATGGGAGAGAAGCCAACAGCCTCCCTGCTGGCCCTCACCGGCCACAGGCACTAGGGGACAGCCCTGGCCCCCCACCCTCGAGACGCAGGTGTCCGGCACCCACGGCGACGCAGCCTGTACCCCCACAGGTCAGTCTGTCACAGCAGCACCCATGACAATGAGGCAGGAGAGGGCCTGGGAATGGTCCACACCTCCCGGCCTCTCCCTGCCTCCTCTCACCTCCCACCGCACCTTCTCTGTCTCCCCACAGAGCCTCAAGTTCTCCCAAATCTGCGTCTCCAGCACCGGCTGAATCAGCTCATCCCCGCCCCACCCCCAATTTCCCCAAGACACCGGTAAAATCCCATTTGTGGGCAAAGAAGTCTCCTCAAGTTGCCTTGACCTGGAAAGCTATGACGAAGAAGAAGAAGGGCTAGAGCATTCCTGCAGAGGACCTCCACTCCAGAAGGCTTCCCGGCCGCTGCCTTCCCTCTCCCCCGCCCCCTCCCCCTACCTTGCTCGGGGCTGCCCCGACCCCCAGGCCAGGCGGCGGGGTCCTCCTCTTGGCTCGGGGACTCTCCTCCACCTCCTCCTCCCTCGAGGGCTTTGCGTTTCTTCGACATTTCTGCCCGGGGCTGGGGCTTTGGGGGTTCCTTTCCCCACCCCCGGCCCTCCCCCCTCGGAGAGGAGAGAGCGAAGGTGGGGTTAGGTGGAGGGGAGCGAGCGGACGACGGAAGGGGTGGGGAGTAGAGACCGGGGAGGGAGACGGAGGGCAGGCCCTCAGGAGAGGCAGGGGAGGCAGGGACGGGGGCCT
>NW_027529531.1:765783-858263 GCF_008692635.1 Crocuta crocuta
TGTGCGGCCCGGCTCCCCCTTCCTCCCCCCTGTCCACTCGGAGGGAAGCCGAGAGCGCAGCAAGCTCAGCACCCAGAGCCTAGAGGCTCCTGGGGCCCCTCAGCTGATCTCTCTAATCTGGGAGGGGGTGAGGGGGGTTCCCTGCACTGGAACCCCTGGCCTTGTGTATTCATGAAGGGGTGGGGGGCTGGGAGAGGGGACACTGTTTGTGATATTTGGGAGGGGGGGTCAATGGATCGCAAGGAAAATTGGTGGAACGAAGAAAATCGGATGTTGCAGGATGCCATACGGCGATGCCTCAGGTGCTAGAGGTTCCGAATCCTCCTCCCCATGACATCATGTAGGCTTTTGCGAAAGGGACTGGGGGAGGTGGGGGAGGGGGGGCAGAGGAGAGTGGCAGCAGAGGTGAGGGACAGAGAGAGGAGGAGGGGGGGGTCCTGCCCCATCCAGAGCTCAGGAGGGGAGCTGAGAAGGGAGGAAGGAGCTCCCCTTGGCTGCCTCTCCAAGCACCTGCCGGGCTGGTACCACCGCGGATGCGGCTGGGCAGCCCTCGCCGGGAACTTGGAGCTGGAAACTCGGGTCAGTCGGTGGCCCGGGGGGCGGTCACTCAGCCGGGAGTTGGCTGCGGTCTCACCCCCTTGAGTCTGGCTTCTTCCCCCCAACTCCCGCCCACCAGGTCTCTTCCAGAGCAGTGGTGTTCCCGAATAACACACACGCACCCCTTTCTTATTGCCAAAAAGGATGGACGGAAATGATGGGGATGGGGGGAGTCGGAAAGAAGGTTGGAATTGAGTTTTTCTGGACTCCCAAGGGTTAAGTAATAGGTAAAAGCAACTATCAACTTACCCGCCAAAGTGTGCTGGAGCGGCGGTCGCCTCTCTGCTTCATTTCAAGTTCGTAGATTCGGGAAAGGGAGCGGGAGACTGTGGGGGCGGGGGCCAGCCGGCCCGGAGCGCGGCGGGTCCCGGGCCCCGGACGAAGCACTGCGCAAAGCAAGTTGCCAGGCGAGGCCGGCGGCCCAGGTTCGGGACCTCTCCAGGAACGCTCGCTTCTGCTCCGCCAGGCGGGCGCACTGCAAAGGCTTCGGGCGCTATGGATTTCGCGCTGATCTTCTCCGAAAAGGGGGCGACCACTCCAAACGGAGCGTGAGGGTCTTCCTCCCCGCCCTTCCATCTGGGGGGCTCGAGGGAAGCCGCGCCGAGCGCTCCGGGCGCCCGTGAAGCCTGGTCCATGTCAGCTCATTCTGTCTGCGGCCCCAAGTTTGGACCCACACATCCATGCCGAGCAGGAGTGCGGGTGTGCGCGCGGGTGTGTGCGTGCGTGTGTGCGCGCGCGTGTGCCAGCCCGTGTGCCGCGGACACCGGGCATTTGGGGGTGCATGTGCTCTCGGGAACGACGCTCCCTGGCTGCCTGGAACTTGGAGAGTTTTCCTTTAAGCCGGAGCGGCTGTTCGGACACCCCCCCCTCCCGCGTCCAACAGGAGGCGATGACGTCTGTAGCCTCGTTGCCAGACAGTCCCCAGGCTGCCGCCGCCGTTCATTGACAGGAGCGGGCGCTCCGACGTCAGCAGCCGGACCTTTGGCGAGGCTGCTCCCNTCCCGTGCGGGGACGAGCACCCTCTGCGCGGTGCGGGGCGGGGGCGGGGAGATCCCAAAGGACCACCCTTCAGAGACCAGGGGCCTGACCTTCCCTGCCCCTCCAGCCCAGGGGTCTTTCTCGCCAGGGCAATGCAAGCGTCAGAATGGGAGAATGGAGCCGCGCTGGCCGGCGCGGTGGGAGCCGGGATGGGACCGGCCGGGGCCTATCTGCCACCAAACACCCAGACCTTAGCAACCGCTGGGGGAGCGGCCACGTGGCGCAGGGCAGGGGCTGGGGCCAGGGTGTCGCCTCCCTCTGCGCCCCGCTGCCAACCCAAACCCACTTCACCTCCACCCCGNGGGGGCGCCCCAGGGGCTGTTTGGCAGCCAAGCTCAGCTCTCAGGAAACCGTGGTCTTACGCCCCCCACGCGTATTTGCCGGAAGTGGCCGGATGGCTGCGCCCATTCTTGCCTAGCCAGGGGAGGACCCATCTGCCTTGCTGGGCGCCACCCTGGATTCTCACCCAGGAACCCGAAAGATTGAGTTCTGAGGCGTCCTGCACACCACAGGAGCTGCACCTGGGCTCGCAAAGGCTTCCACAAATGTGGCCAAAGGGAACCTGAATCCCTTTGTCACCCCAAGACCCCCGGGCGGGGCCTGGAGACAGCTGGCACCAAGAGCTTGGTGTCTGCAGAGACCCCCCCAGCCAGCTCTGGCCCAGCCTGTGGGAGAAGGCTCCTCGCAGGTGCTCCTGCCCAGTACAAAGCCACCCCTCCACCTGGACACTGGACCCCAGCCCCTCTTCTAGCAGAGGAGATGTCTTCACAGGCCCCCTGGGCATTGCCTACATCGTCCTAGGTCATCTGCAGCTTGCTCCACGGCACACACTCACACCCTGGGCTCTCCTGCAGGGAGAAGACCGTCCGTAACCCCTCTTCTCCCTCAGCCCACCCAGCTTCTCCCCTGCTCACAGCCCTTGCCCTGGACCGGCTCTCATTCCTTGCCTCCCACTTGCTCTTGAACCAACCCCCATAAATCTGTCTTAATTCTTCAGCCTCAGCTACTCAGAGAAACTCTGCTCTCTCCCAAGCCACCCTCCAGCCCACACCACTCCGGACAAAGGTCAGTTTTTAGTCCTCACCTCGTTTGACTCGCTACCCACACTGGGCAGAGCTCATGCTGCCTTCCTACACACTCGTCCTTCTCCGGGCCTTCAGGACCCCACGCCCCCTCCGGGGACTCCCTCCACCTTCCTGGCCGTCCCCTGGGGTCGCACCTGTTGAATCTGTATCTCTCCAGCTTCCTACTGTTGGAAGGTCAAACACTGTAGGAAGGCTTTAGGACTGGCCCCCGGCCCCTCATCATCTCCCACGCCTCCCCCTGCTGCCCTCACTCAACTCTCCCCTTCCGGTCCTATCTGAACACGGAAGACAGAGGCTGGACCCCCAGTCTCAGTCACACCTCCGCCCGGATGCCCCGAAGGCAAACCTAACAGGGCTGTAGGGAGGTTCCTGGTGTTACCGTCACCCCAGCCTGCAACTCTACGGTTTTCCCGCCTCAGTGAATGAACGTTTCAACCTTTCTGCTGCCCTTAGGCCGATAACGCAGCAGTACCGAGGGCTCCTGCTTCTCCGGCCCTCACACTCCAGGCGTCAGCACACCCAGCGCCCTCATGTCCACGTGCGCCCGTGTGCCGCGTCACTTCTACCTCCCCGCTGACGCCACCGCAGTCCCACGATCCCCTGTCCAGGTCGCTGCTGTCTAGGCCATGTTGCTTCTATGCTAGCGGTCCTCCGGTGGCTCCTCAACTACCCTGCACGGAAGCGGGTCCTGGTCACGATCCGCCAGCCCTACCCCTGCCTGGGCTCATTCTTCCTGCCTCCCTGCTCCGTGGTCCCCAGCCCCGCAGCCCTTTTCTGCAGCCCACACGGAGTGTGCCGGTCCCTCTCGGGACCCTTCTGCCGCTGGGCTCCTTCTCGTCCCCTCCTCATCTGTACTGGGGGACGCCCTCGGCAGCCTCCAGGGGCCACCTCGCCTTAAACTTGAACACACGTCCTGTCCCTGGCCTGACTTAATTTTCCCACCTGCATTTCTTCCGGTTTACTGATTTGCCCTGTTCATTCTACCTCCCCACTCAAGTGCTAGCATCAGGGGCTGGCAGGAGCTCCGCCGTGTAGACAGAGAGCAAGCCCCGAAGCTCAAGAGGGTGGATGGTTTGCAACACCTCAGGGCACTCCAGTGTTGGGTTGGAGGTGAGCAGGTGGTGAGGGGTCTTGCGGCCTCACTAAAGAGTTCCAAGTGTGTCCCAGGCCTTGATGCGTTTTCAGAAAGAGATGAAATGGTGTTTTAGGAAGAAAATTGGAGAGAGGGTCAGAGGAAGTAAGATGAGAGACAGGGCAGTCAGCCAAGCGAGGCGGTGACCCGACACGGACTTGAGCAAGGAGATGCTGGTCTCGTGCTGGCGGGGTGTGAGAGCGGCAGGCAGCAGAAGCCGTTCTAGAATGCAGGCCTGATTGTCTGAGCCGGAAATAAGATCGGCGCTGGTGAGGATGGCCAGGTAATTGACACCGAGCAGGCAGACAGGCTGGCTTCACTTCTGTGCATTAAGCAATTGTAGCCGGAGATGTGTTGTTCACCTTGCACGCCTGGAAACCTGGTGTCACTGGCCCAACCCGAGCAGAGCAGGATAGAGGAGCTTACGTGACCACTTACAAGAAACCAATGTCTAAGCCAAGGCCACCTTGTTCATTTCCGGTGGGCGGGGGTGGGGGGGAGCATCTTTGTGAGGGCTGGGATTCTCCCCTCTTTTGTTCTGGCTGCCCCCTTCTCAGATCAGAGAAAGAACACATCACGTTATAGGACGTTATACGGGCTTAAAAGCTATTTCGCCCAACTCTGGAAGGGGTAATAAAGAGATGCGGGGGTAGCAAAGGCACTGTGGTCTCTGAGGGAGCTCCCTGGCTCTGAGCCCAGCTTCACTGCCCCGTGCTACTGCTTCCAGAATGATCTTCCCAGACCCCAAGAAGGACCGTAGGAAGAAAAAGCTCTACGGGAGACTTTGGGATTCTTCAGATACCTGGAGGGGCTCGGTTTCAGTGCAGGCACTCCTTCGTCCAGCCAGAGACCAGTTCATTTTTCTTTTTCTTGGAAGAGTTTCCAGATTCTTCTTATTTGGAGAAGTGAGATCTCAGGATAATGAGGTGCTAATTTGGACCACTTCCAAGAACAGGTAGGAAAAACCAGCAAGATCAAAATCACCTGCCTGGACAGGTCAGCCTGCTTGGTAAAGGCCTTGTTAGAAAAATCCAAGTTCCTATTGACCCACTAAGCACAGTTGTTTCTATGCCTAAAAGAATTTCTGAGTCATGAGAAATGATTCTCAAAAGAGTACTGGAGACACAGAGAATCTGAAAGTAGCTTATTTAATGTTGTGAAAATAAATCAGAAAATAAACATTTGGTCTAATCACTGATTTGTAGAGCCAAAAAGAACATTTAATTATCTAATAGGACTAATCCCTTAGCCCCCAAAGTCCATGTTATGAGTATAGAAAATGAGCTCAATAAGTAAAGTAACACAGCCAAAGAGTAGTGAGGCCTTTCAGGAGATTGGGTTTTAAAAGGAAGGATATCATAGCTGCGTTTCATGTTCAGATGCTTAAGCTGATCACGTAAATACAGAAATTTAGAAATTTAGTCATGTCACTTCCATTCTTTTTCCATAAAGCAGCCTAGCTCATTATCCTAAATATTTCACCTATGTGTATTTCAGCACTCACTTTAAAAATATTTTTTAAAGATCCTGGGATAATGATCCTTAATATTTATTTTTGAGAGACAGAGAGGCAGAGAGCAAGCATAGGAGGGGCAGAGAGAGAGGGAGACACAGAATCTGAAACAGGCTCCAGGCTCCGAGCTGTCAGCACAGAGCCTGATGTGGGGCTTGAATCCACAGACCATGAAATCATGACCTGAGCTGAAGTCGGATGCTTAACCGACTGAGCCTCCCAGGCGCCCCTCAGCACTCTCTTTTTAAAGATTTTTATTTCGAAGTAATTTCAAATTTACAGAAAAGTTGCAAGCACAAAAATGACACCATGAACACCCAGATTCCCCCTCTTGTTAGCCTTTTATTTCTATTTGCGCGTCACTTGTGTGCACTTTATTCCTTAAATCAATTATGAGGCCCTTTGCCCCCCAAAATACTTCATTGTGTATTTCCTAAGAATAAGGATATTTTCTTCTATAAACACAACACCATGGTCAACTTCAGTAAATTAACATTATTGGTGCAGTACATCCATCTGACTACTGTCATATTCCAGTTTTGTTCACCCAGTCGGTGTTTTTTAGACCCTCCCCCTGACCCCATAGAACAGATTACAATCAGGGGCCAAGGATTACCTTTAATTTCCCTATTTCTTAGAATCCTTCAATCGGGAACACTTCTAGAAACTTTCTTTGTCTTTTATGACACAGACATTTTGGAAGAACATAGACATCTCATCCCCCCCATTGTTAATAAACCATTTCTCAGTGTGTGTTCGATGTTTCCTCATAATTCGATTCAGGTTATGCATTTTCAGCTGAAATACTGCCAAGCGGAGGCTGTGTCTTTATCTGAATATGCTACGGGGAATCTCTGTTGTCCTCGACTCTCGCTGCTGGTCTGAATCCTGATCCGGGTCTTCTCTGATTTCCCCTCTGTGTAATTACTCCTTTTGTTTTGCTTGTGACTAGGAAGCAATCTGTAGGGAGACACTTGGAGATCTGGTGAGTATCCTGCTATGAATCTCTATCTGCCCAGAACTGGCTGCCACGGAGGGTTCTGGTGGTGGCCTCCTCACTCCACACCCCCACACGTTTACTCACCAGCCCGGGGAGGGGCACACCCTCGCTTCTCCCTCCTTTTTACCATTCCATGCATTTACTTCTTAGGAATAGTATAGTATTAAAGTATCTAGGACTCATAATTTCCTATTTTAATGGTTGATAACTCATTCCTGCATGTAATTATTTTGCTCATATTTGGTTCATTAAAGGACCAGGCAAGAGCTCTTTGAAGCTGGCCCTGAGTCCACAGGGTGTGCCCCGTCGTTTCCTGAGTCTTCCTTACCAGCAAAATGTTTCCGGGCCATCTTGGACCTACTGTTCTCTGCCTGGAATCAGCCACCTCCTCGAGGAACGCTGATCCTTGTGGTGGAGTTAGAGACCAAGATCTGGGACCAGGGGTGCTCACTGCTATTGGGCGTCTGCTCTTCTTGGCCTTGCAGCACACACATCTAGGCAGTCAGTGAATGTACGCACATACACACACACACAGAGATATGCACATACGCACGTTATTGACAAGCACACATGTGCACATACACCTATATTCGCACACTTTAGAAGTCGGGAGTCATCTCTTCTATCACAGTGAAGTCCCGTTCCCAACAGCATCAGTGGATTTGCTCGTCTGCTCAGCCCTGTAATGCATCCAACAGTTTCCTAATCCCCTTGCCCTCAGCACTACAACAAAGCAACCACAACGGGAGGTCAGGATTTGTCTGCGATGCTTCCCCTGACACCTCTTACCGTGTGCTACAAAGCCCAGTGGATCTAGACTCAAAGGCTGTGTTCAGAAGTCATTTGGATTTGCTCTTTCTTAGGTCCCTTCACTGTCTTTTATTGGAAAAATGACTGGATTCATTTGTTTCTGTTTTCTTCCATGTCTTCCTCCTTCCCATTAATGACCCCCATTGTCATTGCTTTAATTTTATGTTTGTAAGTATTGTGAATATGCTTCTGAAAGTCAAAGCTATCCTTTGAGACAGAGAGAAGGTCCTTCCCTCCCATGTTCCTTCCATCCCGTCTCTCCCCCAGACCATTTGTAGGAAGCCAGTTTCATGGTCTTCTGCTTATCTTCACTCTGTTTCCTTCTGTAAAGGTGAGCAGGTATGTTTGTTTCCTTGTTTCCTCCACAACATATACTATATATGCCCGTTTGCAATTTGCCACTCATTGCTTAATCGCATCTCCTGGAAATCACAGGGGTTGTGGGGTTGCTGAGCCACAGGGTAAATATAAACATGGTTTTCTTTGTTGGTGTCAAGAGCTTTGGCAAAGGCTTTGTACCAGTTTACAATTCGTCGGTCACGTTTTTTTAAATAAAAATAAACAAAATTTCCCAAGAGTAAATAGATCCACATCAATGAAAAAAATGTTTAATGTGTTTTAGGGAGGTAATTTAAGGAAGGAGTGAACCGAAAGGGTTAGTGTCTAGGGGCTGCTTTACCTTCAGGTACCGTGGGATACAGAGAACTTAACAGGATGTCATGTAAGTGCAGTGTGTGCTTCCATAACTCTTGTCTACTGAATGGAGCAAATAAATGCTGCACCTGGAATTCCTCTATATTACATAATAAATATACTAGAAAGAGATCAGTTGGAACCAGGAATGGTTTCTGTTCTCAATCTTGTCATGTTCTTGCTCCGTGAATTTGGGAAAACCATTTGATGCTACTGTGACTCCGTTTCCTCATCTGCAAAATGGGAATAAAAATATTTTCCCTGGCTATACACAACTTTAGTTTAAGGGCCAAATGTGTCTGTCATTTATAGACATAAATGACAAAGTATTATCCATCTATCTATCTATCTATCTATCTATCTATCTATCTCTATCATCTATCTTTTGTCTCTATGGGTCCAGAGTCTTTGAACTATCTTCCTTCCTAGATAGTGAGGGGAAAGAATATTTAACTGAAATTTAGGGAACCTGTGTTTTTGTTCACCACTGTTAACACACTGTTTATCTCTAGAAATGTTATTTCTTTTTTTTAATTTGTGTTTTTTAATGTTTATTTCTTTTTGAGAGAGACAGAAAGAGATGGGGCCTGAGCAGGGGAGGGGCAGAGAGAGAAGGAGACGCAGAATCTGAAGCAGGCTCCAGGCTCTGAGCTGTCAGCACAGAGCCCAATACGGAGTTAGAACTCACAAGCTGTGAGATCATGATCTGAGCCCAGGTGGGAAGCTTAACTGACTGAGCCCCCCAGACGCCCCTCTAGAAATGTTATTTCATCTTTATGGGATCTTATCATCCATCTTTATACAAGGACGGGGTTGACACCTTCCCCTGTAAGGGTCTTTATGGTCCCCAAACACGCGGATGCTTCGAGTAACCTATGTGAGGTTGGCAGCGAGAGCCCAGATGTGCAAGAGGAACACCACGCCCCCTCTTTAAAGAACTTCACTAAGAAATAAGTTATTTGAAAATAGAACTTTTAACAAAGAATGCCGCTGCGGTTCCTGAAAGCCTAAGATCATTTTTTCCACCCGGGAGGTGCAGACCCAGCCAGCTTTGATCTAGTGGAAAGTACTTAGGGGTTTTTTTCCCCCCTGTCCTTCCATAAAATGTAGGATAATTAGTTTGAGCTTAGTGAGCTAACAAGGGAAGACAATAAAATAAAAGAGGCCGAAGAATACCACACCTCTACTCTGTCACTCTAAGTGACCAAGATATGCAGGAAGTCCCTCACCTGGCAGGAGACAAGCGAAGAGAGAACCGGCTTGCCAATGGCTGGCTGTCCTTTTAAGATTCTCCTTCCTCAAAGGCTCTGAAGCCCTGACTCTACACAGCAACCTCCGGAGCAGCACTCACCGGCTGGCGCCGAGTGGACCAGGTTAGCAAGACGAAGTTCGCTCTGAGATAGCACGCTGCCGGCTGTCTTGTCTACACCACTCGCAGCCCACGGGCGTCCACACCGGTTGACAGCCTCCGCCCCAGCCAGGCCCGGCGCCCCTTCTGGTCTCTCTCAGAGCCTCCTTATCCTCCCCGTGGCTCTCAGAAATCCTCACTGTTCTTCACAGCCCTTGCCCCAGTCTGGGAGCCATCGGTGTTGTAAAAACAACTCCCCTTCCTCTCTCCACCTGCCTCCAACTCGTCACAGATTGTTGTCCTCTGTCCTCAAGCATCACAGAGGTGTCTCCTCCCCAAGTCGTCCTGCCTGAGTTGAGGTCCTCGTGTTCTCAGCTTCGACCGTAGGGAGGTCACCTAACACACCCCTTGCCCGGTGCCGTCTTAGGAAATGATGTCTGACCGCGTCGTTCCCCAGCTTAACATCGTGCAACACTCCCAGAAGGACGAAGCCAACTGGGCAGTGGCCACGGGCAGCCCCAGCCCCTGGCCCTCGCTCACCTGTCTGTCCCTACCCTCCTCCACCTGCCCCGGGTCCCTCGCTCTCCAGCCACACCCATCCCCTGACGTTCCCCGAAGTGCCAGCCTCTCCAGCCTCCCCACCGTCACCAACACCCTCCCTCTGCCGGGGTGTCCTCCCGGACACCTGCCCCAAGCCCAGATCTGCCAGGCGGTTCGGCGCTCAGCTCGCGGGCTGCCCACCCGGCATCTCTCCCTCTCTGCCCCCACCCCACCCCCGCCCCGGGATGCGAGGGTGTCCCGTCCTCTGGATGGCGCTGGATACGCCAGTCCCAGCACATCCCTCCTTCCCGTGCGTCGCTGCAGTCGGACCCCGGGCATCAGCGGACGCACGTCGTGCTGGCAGCAGCGGGACCCCCGCCCCTTGTCCTCACCCCACAGCAAGGGTGGCGGCGGGTGGCCGGCGGCGCCGACCGCGGCTCTGTGGTGCCTCCCTCCCGCTGGTCCGTCCCTGGGCACCATGGCTGCCTGCGTCCGGGTGCCATTTTGTATCCAAGGCATGGAGATGAGAAAAGAAGGACTGACATCCGCCCCTGTCCCCAGGAAAAAGATCACCATGCCTGGAAACCGCAGCGCTTTCTTACATCGCGTTGGCCAGGACCGTGTCACAGGCGATCCTAGGCCGNGGCCTCGCCCGGTGCTGAGCACCTCCCGTCGGGAAGGGAGAAGGGAAGCCGGGTGGAATCTGGAAATGCAGTCCGCAGGGCCGTGTCACCTGTGCCTGGCAGACCCACCGCGGCCCCTGGTGACCAGAATCCCGGCCACGTGCAGCGGGCGCATCATCGGGGCGNCAAGAAACCACTTTCCTTTTCTTTTTTTTTTAATTTTTTTAATGTTTAATTATTTTTGAGAGAGAGAGAGAGAGGGAGAGCATGAGCGGGCGGAGGGGGTGGGGAGGGCAGGGCGCAGAGACAGAGGGAGACACGGAATCTGAAACAGGCTGGAGCTGTCAGCACAGAGCCTGACGCGGGGCTCGAACCCACCAACTGTNGGGCAGGCCAGGGAGGGTGCAGGCTGAAAACTAAGCAAAAATATTCCAATGAAGCAGATATTAACAGTAATTGATGAGTCTTTAATTACAACAGGTCGTCTTTGTTCATCAAACACTGTTATAACTTTAGTTTCCATTTGCTATTTCTGTGTATGTCACTGGAGCCAAATACATACTAAATGATGATTCTGAAAAGCCGAGGTGACACTGGGCCTCATGATGGGTACTCAGGTCTGCCCTAAGGCCACAGGTGGGCATCAAGGGGGTTTAAGTGGGAAGATGACAGTGTTGGATGTGCTTTCGTTTCCCCCGAGGTCCCGCACGTGCCCCTCTCTCCTGCCCACTCATCAGCTCAAGATCACACGTGTCTAGGGGCACCTGGGTGGCTCAGTCGGTTAAGCCTCGGACTCTTGGTTTCGGCTCAGCTCGTGATCTCCCAGTTTGTGAGTTCGAGCCCCGCAGCCAGCTCTGTGCTGACAGTGCTGAGCCTGCTTAGGATTCTCTCTCTCTGTCTCTCCCTTGCCCATTCTCTGTCTCTCTCTCTCTCTCAAAATAAATAAATAAACTTTAAAGACACTTTTTTAAAAAATTACACATTTCTAGAGAGCAAACTGGGGATGTACTGCTATCTCCCTGCCTTGCACCAAAGCCCAGGAAATGAGGAAACACCTTCTTAAAAATAGTTTCATTATGGCTGCCCTCAGAGAAGAGACTGTGAGGACCCCTGAGAGGTGGACCCAATGTGGGAAGAAGGAAACCCCAGAACTGCGGGGCAGGGGAGAGGCGGGGAGCTAGCCAGCGCCCAACCCAGGAGCAGGAGGGCCAGCGATGGGATGCCAGGGAGGCAGAGGGCGTGGCTGAGGCACAGAACCCCGCCCCTCTGCCCCGGTGCCTACTGCCCCATGCAGAGGTGTCCCAGGCTCCTTGCAGTCAGAAGGGGCCACCGCAGGGAGAGTGTTGCCCAGCGCAGGAGCGGAACTTGATGAGCGCCAGTCCAGGCCCGCAAGGACCCGGTGTGCCTGCTCTGGGCTTTCCTTCCCTTGCAGCCAATGCCTTAGCCCTGAGGCTCTGTATTGTCAGGCTGCTTGTTAGAGCAAAAGAGCCTTCTGCACTGAGAGCAGGGGAGCACCCAAGCTGGCAGCACTCTCCCCCACGGCAGGAACCTTGAAAGGTCATGACAGTTTCCGGGCACGGCTGTGTTTGGGTGTTCAGCGGCGCTCGGGATAGAAGACCAGCAGTGGAGACATCCAGCCGGCCAGCGGATGCCACCCACCCACGACCAGCGACATAATCTGCGGGGTCCCCAGGGACGTCAACCACAAAGATAGTCTCCCAGGCAAGACTTTCTGCTCATCTGAGGAGCGACGCCATTGTGACACGAGGCAAGAAGAAGACCTCGCTGGGGGGAAATGGAGACACCAGAGCCACCATCCCAGACCCTGATACGGGTGTGAAGCCACTGAGAAAGTAATCACACGGGAGAACCTTGGTGAATCTCTCCCCTGAGCATTCCTAAGTGGAAAACAAGCTGGTTTGGCGCCTCCACACACATGCTTAGTGTCATCTGCCGAGTCATGGCCCCAAAGATGTCCTCGTCCTCAGGACCAGTGAATGTGGCACCTCCCATGGCAAAGGGGACTTGGCAGTGTGATCATGGCCACAGAGGGGGACCTTCAGGTGGGGAGAGTAAGCAGAATTATTGAGGCAGGCCAGGCCAATTTAATCCCCCGAATTCTTAATGGAGAGCTTCTCCTAGCTGTGCCGAGAGAGAGAGACAGAGAAGGGTCCAGAGGCCACAGCCGCAGGCACCTCCAGAAGTTGGGCAAAGCAGGGGTGGCTTCTCTACAGGAGAGTCCAGAAGGAACACAGGCAGTCTTGCTGACCCCCTGATTGTAGCCCAGTGAGACCGTGTTGGAGCCCTGACCTCCAGGACAGTAAGATGGTGAACTTGTGTTGTTTGAAGCTACCACATTTGTTATAGGAGCAACAGGAGACTAATACACTTAGGTCGGCAGTAACCAAAGATGTGGAAATTATGTGTCTTCCAAAACTCCATTATATTAGTGTGTGCCTGTGGCAGTACTGGGGGTGGGTGGTCTCAGGTGCCTAATGTAAGAAAGATCCAGAAGGTATAAGAATTTAGTCCACTCCCAAACATTCTCAAAGAGATATAGCGATCTTTTTGGCAAAATAGGAAAGGGCACGAAAGCCCTTAGTGACTTTTAGTATCTTCTCTCGTTTTGGTTTTAAGGCAGCAACAGGTGCATTTAGTGGGTGTTGGTAGAAGCGAAGTCACACCTGAGAGGACGCTGTTGTCAAAGGCAGCAGTTTGAAGAGGACACGTAGGAGAAGTACCCTAAGAGATACTTCTATTTGCTTTTAATACGATAAATATACGTAACACAAAAGCGACTGTGTTCGCCATCTTTAAGTCTACAGTTCAGTGGCGTCTATCACATTCACAATGCTGTGAAACTGACACCACTGCCTGGTCCCACGATTCTTCCATCATCCCAAACACAAACTCTGTCCTCACTAAACACTACCTCCCCCACCCCCACCCCTGGATCCCACCATCCACTTCCTGTCTCTGTGGATTTGAGGACTACAGGGTCTTCATCTAAGAAGAAGCATACACTATTTGTCTACCCTATCTGGCTCATTTCACTTAGCAAACGTCCTCAAGTTTCATCCATGCTGTAGCTCAGGTCAGAACCCCACTTTTTTATGGTTGAATCCTACTCCCTTGCGCGGATCTGCATTTGGTCGGTCATCCATTCATCAGCTGATGGGCATTTGGGCTGTATCCACCTTTGGTTCATTGTGAGCAATGCTGCTGTGAATATCGGTGTCCCAGCCTCAGACATTCCTGTTTTAAATTCCAGGCATACTTCTGGTTAATCAGCAATGAGAAAACCATTATGAAGGGGGTTTCTCAGACTCTACCAGTGAGAGTGGTCTTCATTGCAGTCTGGCTGGGAAGTTCCATGCCACCAGGACATTAGGGACAATGTATCAATCACATCAAGTGGGTGAGAGCAGAAATGTCAGAATTTACAGCTGGGGGCTGAACTGTGCCTACCAAGTTCAAGCCTATCCTACAGGACGAATTTTGTAGCACATTTAGACAGGAGTGATATGGCCCAGATTACTGTGTTCTGGAGAGTGTGGACAAGCTGGCTGGTCTGGAAATCCAGATGTGTACATGCAGCACTTTTATTTAGTGCTGATAGAGAAGCAGCGTTTCATTGAGGTCACAAAGCTGCATCTCCCTGACACCCCTCTTCTAGGCTGTCGATGCCCACGATCCCACATGGCCAAGGTAGTCAATAGCACCTCCCCGGGCTCCTCCAGCAGCCGGCGCCCAGGCCCAGAACTTTCCAAGAGGAAACACACGTGGACGTGCACTCAGGGCCCTGGATCAGACATGCACACTCACAGCACAGCACCACTAATCATTTTCCTGTCCTGATGACTTTTTTAACAGAAAAGTCACACTGGCTTGGGGAGATTCTCAGGCCGTGAACCGTAGGCACTTGCTGGAAAGGTGGCTGGGGAGGAGGTCTGGGGGCAATGTGGGGCTGCAGGGGGTGCCTGNGCGCTGCGCAGGTGGACGCCGGCCGCCGGAGCTCCAGCCGTCTATGCGGGCCCCGCCAGCGCCGCGCACATGAGGGCCGAGGGAGAAACCGGGTTTTGCGGGGCCAGCGGGCTGGACAGGGGGCACCGCAGAGCTGGAGCTGCTGCAGAACTAGCGGATCAAACGTCGTGTTGAGCGGGAGGTGGTGGCGCCCAGCTGCAGCCTTGGCTACCCGGGGGTTTTGTGTGGGTGTGTTATTGACACAAACCAGAGCACCAGCTATGAATGCAAATGCGGAGCGAATGCGTCAGCAGCAGAGGCGGCTGGGGTGGCGGCAGCCCTGCGTGTTCCCGCATTCTAATGCCCGGCGCACCGGCAGGACCCGAATACGATAAACAGGCACGGGTACATCTAATTAATGCCCGACCTCACGCATCGAGGCGGTGCCTCTCGGTGCCCGGGGGTGCGAGGCCCAGGTTGACTCCCGGGGGAGGGGGCGGGGAATGTCTCAGGGTCTCCGTCCTCATTTTCATCAGAGGTCCAAACACTGGTAATGGCCCAGCCATTTACAGGGAGGCCCAGGGGTCGAGCTGGGGGGCAGGGGTCCTGGGGAGGGAGTCCCGGCTCCTGGTGGAGGCCGAGCCTCTCCCACCTTTCTGGACCCCCCATCGGGAACAGCCGCGGATGTTCAGGCCCGTCGCCCACACGGGGGCAAAGTTCTGCAAGCTGGTGGCCGGGTCCCAGGGGCTCCCCTGATAGAGCCGCACTGCTCCCCAACTTCCCCAGGCGGCCTCTGGGGGCTCACGCGGACCTTTCTCACGGCACAGCTGCCTCAGCTAAAAGTGGGTGCCCGGGCACAGCGCCTTCAGAAGAAAGTGACCTAACTTGTGGTAAATTCATAACCATTTTAAATCCCCTTTCCCCCTGTGGTCTCCGTTGCTCCGAATTTCTTCGATGGCCATAAATATCACCCAGGAGCAAAGGGGTTGTGTCCGTTCGTTGCAATGCCGGACCTTTCTCATTTCCAGCTCTGTCCCGGGTGGGAGACCCAGACCGCGCGGCGGCAGGGGCAGGCTGTGGTCCTTCCGGAGCTGTGGTGCCCAGGGGCCCACTGCACCCACACCGTCTAGTTCTGGCTGCCTTTTTGCAGCAGACAAGCTCTCTGCTTGCGGGTGAGCTTCCTCCAAAGGACCTAATACACCGACTACTGCCGGCTGAGGGAGGCGGGCGATGTATAAGGACTGATCAGTCACATCAACCCCTGAATTTCCCACATTCTTTCACCCCAGCAGGGACGGAGAGAATGAAAACAGGGAAGAAGCGAGGCCTGAAGAGAGGGCTTGGGAGGGCGGACGGAGGGAGCCTCCGAAAAGAGAAACGAATGCTTAGAGCCTCACTGGTTTGCATCAGGATTGTAACCCAGGGCCGCGCAGGATGGCGTCATTCACATGAACTGTGGCATCCGGCAGTTGGGAGCGCTCAACAACAACAACAACAGGCGTGAGGACACGGTGGCCTTCGGACACTGTTGCAAATATAGCCCCAGGCCCTTGTTGTGATGTGAAGACAGCCGTGCTCTGCAGATGGAGGGCCATGTACAAAACCTGTAGTAACTCGCGGGCGGATAGACCTCGGTGGACGATCCCATTGAAGTTGGCCGCCTGCATCTTCCACAAACAAGCCAGAATTGGTCCTATTGCAAAACGATGTTTTGTACAAGATTGGACAGACGGAATGAATGCTGTCAGATCATTATTAGCTCACGTTTTGCGTCCAAAGGAGAGATATGATACGCTTTTCGAATATGTAAAGCTACGGATGCCAGTGGATATCAGTTCAGTCGGGAGAAAAGGGATTAGGACTCCTTTGGAGAGCGGGACATGGGCCTCATAAGGACGGAGGAGTGGGTCCCCGCGCTGACGGTCACCGAGGGCGGGGACGCGGTGGGAGGGGCCTGCCAGCCGCGGGCTCCGCAGTGCGGCCCGGATGCAGCTCGGATCACTGCCCGGAGGCGACGCGAAGACACACCCTGACTTGGAAACCAGCCCCTCGCGGCCACCTGCCCGAAGGACCCAGGGAGCCCGAGCCCGCGCNCCCCGGCCCCGCCCCCGGCCGGCGGCCACGGAGGCCACGGAGGCCTGGGGGTCCCGCAGGCAGGGTCTCGGAAGACGACAGGCCTCGTTTGCAGCCACTGCCCCAGGGAAGGGAAACCCCACAATGGGGACCGTCTTGTGCACGTCCTCCAGTGACAAGTTGAATGTGTCATCGCCCATCCTTTCTCTGCAGGGGGACTGTACTGCGTGTGTGTGTGTGCGCGCGCGCGCGCCCGTGCAAGCGCGTGTGAGCACACCCTCTGAGCACACACGCTCAACAAAACCATACAGTAGTCCTGCAGAAAGACTGAGTCTGGGACACAGGTACTGCCTATAACCTGTTCCTACATGCATGTGCACGTTTAGATATTTGGGCACCCGGTACACGTCTCCACTTTCACCACACTCCTCAGTGTGTGGAGGGAGGGGCCCCGGGAACCACAGATGTAATGCGCACGAGGAAGTGGGCCGCAGCGCCTCTGACGCCGGTGCCGCGTGCTTGCTGCGCGGCGATCCATCCAACGCCGCGGTGTTGCCCTCACACTCTGGTTAGGGAGCTCCTCGACCTTGCCGTGGATCTAGCTGGATAGGTCTTGATATATTTTAATTTTTCTAATCGCAAGGAAGAGCTAGGAGGAGGGAGAAAAAAAGCAATGAAACATTGAAGGATTTTAGTATTTTTTTTTAATGTGTTCCCCCCGCCCCCATAGGGAAGGTTGGCACAGTACAACCAGAGAGAGATCTCAGGGCTGAAGCTGCTTCTGCTAAAAGGAGAGTCACAGGGAGATGTGCGGAGCTGTGCCGGCATTTCCTCACTGGACGTCATAAGTCGCTTGATGGGACTGCTTCTCTTCCCTTTATGTATCATTGTTTAAAATGTTAAAGAGGGAAAAATAGGGGTGTAGGGGTGGTTCCGTCCCTTAAGTGTCCAACTTCCACTCAGGTCAAGGTGTGTCCGAGCTCCACATCAGGCTTTGCCCTGACAATGAGCCTAGAGCGTGCTTTAGGGCCTCTGTCTCTGTCTCTGTCTCTCTCTCTCTCTCTGCCCCTCCCTCACTTGTGTTCTCTCTCTCTCTCTCAAAAATAAATAAATAAATATTAAAAAATAAAATGTTAAGAAAAAAATGTTAAATGTGATCTCTGTCCTTGCACTTTCTCCTCTCCTTGCTTCCACATGGCCTCCCGATTGAAGTTGGGTGTGATGACACTTGCTTTAAAGCATCTCGTCGTGTAAAGGTAAAGGGAGAGCTGACGTACGCCTGATAGTCAAGGATGAACCGTTCCCTACGTGTGTGTGGTTCTGACGGGTTGCAAGGTGACCTGGTGCGAACGCTGAGGTGCCGGGGTGAGCTGCCGGGGATTCTCTGCAAGGACACACAGTGGGATTCTGGAAGCAATCGGAAATCCTACTCTGAGAACCAGTCACTGGGCTCAGGGACCCCAAGCCTCCTGCTCTTGAATAACAAGGGCAGCAGATCTTTCCTGGAACCTCCAGGAAGTTTCTGGGGCTGGAGACAGGAAGCTGGGGAAGTCACTCTGCGAGTCAAGGAGTCTGGGGTCTGTCTCGGGAACCATTAGCAGACGGCAGTGAATGCCCACTGTTAGGGCTGCTGTAAGGAAGCCCCACGAACTGCGTGGCTGGAACTCTATCCCGTCCCAGTTCTAGAGGCTGGAAGTCGGAAGTCAAGGTGAGGGACGGGGTAGAGTCCTTGCTGCCTCCTCCAGTTTCTGGTGCCAGCTGTGGACCCCGGGCTCCTTGGCCCCCTGCTGGGTCACTCTGCCTTTTGCCTCTGCTGTCACACGCCCTCCTCTCTGTGTCCTTTGCTTTTCTTCTAAGGACAGCAGTCATACTGGATTGGGACCCACCCAAATGACCTCATGTTAACTTGACCCATCTGCAAAGACCCAATTTCCAAACAAGATCACGTTCACTGATGCCAGGAGTCGGGGCTGTCGCAGACACAATGTGAGCCTTAACAGATGCTTTAGGGTTGTAACATTTGGACAGCCCCTGCCTCGGTCCATGAGGAACTAGATCTGAGTTTCTCCAAAGATGTAGCTAAGAGTCGCAGGGGGGGGANGGGGAGCTTCCGCAGCCTCGAGAGAAACCAGATCAGCAGGTGCAGCTCCGGACGCGCTGATGGCGGGGCAGGGGCTTTAGAGGCGGTGTGGGGCAGACGGGCCAGCAGACGCCGGCCTCTCAGATGACCCAGGACTGTGTGCAGACAGCAGAGCCTGAACCTGAGGAAGGGAGGGGGGGGCTCCTATGGGTCTTTAGGGCCCAGTGACTCCAGGTGCGGGCTTGGCCCCAACAGCCCTTCAGTCGGTTCCCTTGCCCCCTGCCCTTCTCCAGCGGGTGACAGGAGCGCGCACACCTCTGTGTTGAGCGCCAGGTTGACTAGGCAGAGGACTGGCTGGGTCTTCTGTTTCATCCTGACGCCTGCCACTCGGTGTAAAGGCTTCCTGAGGCCCTGTGGTGTGTGTCTGCCTATAAGAAACAGCCCTCGGGCTAAGTAGAGGCGGGCCAGTGATTTCCAGGCGCCCCTCAGAGGAGCTCCAGGGCTGGGAAGAGGCGTGCAAGGGCCCGGGGAGGGTGGTGGGGAGGGGTGCTGGGGGAGAGTGGCAGGGAGGGGTGCTGGGCCTCCCAGTTCCAGTCAGAGCCTCACTGATGCTTTGCTGTGATTAGTTCTCCACGCCAACGTGTATACGGATTTGGTGAGGGATCCCATCTGGGGAAGGAGTCAAAGTAAAGAAGTGATTAGTGCGTGTGTTCATTGAGCAGATGGGCGGGGTACCTGTATTCTAGGTGCATGAGACACACCCACAAACAAAATAAACCACAATTCCTACACTTGGAGAACTCACATTCTGTTGGCTTAGGGACATACAATCAAGGATAACAAATGAGAAAAATAGATATTAGGACAGAAGGCAATCTATGTTTTGAGAAAAAGCCAAATAAGGGAGTATAAAAAGACAATAGAGCAATGGTGGGCTTTACCAAGGAGATGGCGTTAAAGCAGGATTGGAGTTGGTGAAGGAGTTAGTAATGTGGGGTGTGTGTGCAAAGAAGGTTCTGGTTACAGGGAAGAGCTAGAGACTGGGACGTGAAGTAATTAGGAAACCCTGTGGGTCATGGCAAGGATCTCCATTTTTACTCTGAAATGGAGGGCTAGCCATTCCTTTTTGAACAGAAAAATGACGAATCTGACATGCATGGTAGAGGGTTTTTCTGGCTACAGGGTGGAAAACAGACTGGGGGGGGTGGGCAGGGGCAGCAGGGAGGCTGGGAAGGAGACATCACAGAAATCCCACTGGGGGTTGAGGCCACCCAGAGCAGGGAGGCGTGATGGTGGCAGGAATGATAAGATGCTGTCATATTCTGTGTGTATTTTGAAGATGGAGCTAACAGGATTCCTGGGAGGTTCGATGTGGGATGTTGTGAAAAAGAAACAGAGGATGGTGCTAAAGAAATAAAATCAAAGTTTGACCATTTTATTGGGAAAATAAAAAATCTGGAAAGCAACACACCAAATCTGAATAGAACCAAACATCACTTCTGGATTTTAAAAATGCATTAGTCAGAAGCAGGAAGTCAGTGGGTGAGTTTAAAGTTTAAAGTCAATGGACAGACACAGCTAAAGAGAAATTATTAAAAAAGAAGATGCCTGAGGAGAAAGTGTCCAGAATATGACACAGAGTGATAAAATATGGGGAAATTTTTTTAAAGGGCAAGATGTATTAAAGAGGTATAAATGTTTTTTGTTTTAATCTCAAAAAGATAGAATGATTCAATGGGATAGAGACAATAATTGAAGAGATAGTGGTTGATAATTTCCCAGAAATGATGAAAGAAGTCAATCTACAGACTTAGGAAACCAAAAGAGTATCAAACAGGAGAAAGAAAAGATGTCCTCAGCTAAACATAACAGAAAGAGAAAGTAGCCATAGAAGAAAACATGGACTATCTTCAAAGGAGCCCAAACCGACCACTGAATTTCCTGAAAACTGAGAGAGGAAGCCTGAAGACAGAATGGCATCCTCAGTAAGTGTGCCGACAGGAAATCTTGGGCAACCTTCAACAGCGACGAAAAGACGGACCCATCATTCAAGCAGTGGCTGAAATGGTTTGTCACCACAGACCCATACTAAAAGAAATTCTAAAGAATGTGCTTGAGACAGAAGTAAAATGACCCAGAAGGAAAGGCAGGGATGTCCAAAGGAGTAAAGAGAAAAGAAAGAGACAAGCATACGAGTAAACCTAAATTAATCTTGCCTTTATAGTACAAAAATAATAATGTATTAGGGGGTTAAAATATAGAATTAAAATGTATGAAGATAATACCATGTATGGCGAGCACAGGAAAAATGGAACTGAAATACTCTAAGATCTATTTTATTTTCTGCGGAAGGATAAATGTATTGATTAATGTTAGATTGTGATTGAATACAGATGTATTCTGTCTTGTCAGAGGGAACATTTCAGCGCCCTAAAGAGGGGAATATGGAGAGTTCTACACTTGATCTAAAAGGCATCCACCCAGAAGTATTATTTAAGTATTACCCCATGCATCCATAACTAATCTCAAACTAATGTTATCTCAAGAGCCCACATATTCCTTCTTCATTAGCCATCGCTTCTGTCATTAGCAGTTCCTGAGTACGTGGACTGGGTTGTCACTGGAGACTGGGACATGAGCTGCGTTCTTGGGCACAGATTCACTCACCACTTGCAACCAAATGTCCTGGGCACGGTTCTTCCCCAGATCTGAGCAGCTCTATGTGATGGTTTAGTCCTGTCTACCTGAGGCTCCCCTTATACAAAGCCCACAGTGCGCCAATGTGTTTTTTTGTAAAATATTGAACATCTGCTTCAGTAGTTTCTTATTTTGATACTCTTTTCTTCAAGATATTCTATTGGAGCTTTCTAAGATTTTTCTTTCTGTAAATTTCTTTATATAAATGCCACTAAGATTTTAATGGCTTCATTACTTTATTAGCCAGTATACTTCTGCAAATAATATTTTCTGGTTTTAACACTTCACCACTGAGTATAGCTATTAAACCAATGACAATATAAGAAGGCTCACTCTCCTAAATAAGATCAGTGAAAGTTTTGCCTTCATTTCTTCAGAGTAACTAATGTTCATTATCATCATTGGGTTTACTACCAATAACGTATTCAGGACAGATTCACTACACTTGACAGAAAAGCCCCAGGAACCTTGTTATACGACCAATAAGTCAGAAATAAAAATAAGTAACAGGGTCTTTATTTCTCTATGTAAGATAATATTCACCAACAAATTTAAAACAACAAATTAGGTTTGGTTAAGAATTAGAGATCTTGTACAATTAAAAGTTATAAGAGGGAGTAAATGCTTCCATAATTAGATTTCCACAAATTTTGGTTACAACTGACAGATTAACCATTTCACACATAGTAAGTGTTCCTATTGCCAGGTTGAAACACCTTCCTGGAGATAACAATGGCTGCACAATGCCAGTGACATATTTCAGTTCAATTCCAGGTAAGTTCATTGTCTGTGAAAAAACAAACAAATAAGAACCTTCATACCATCACAGTTGATGGAACATCTTTTATCTATCTAGCTTTTATGATGTATTTAGCTGAGATAAACTTCCAAGCAAACTTTATGTATCTGTCCATAGAACTAGAAGAAAATATGGCATCAGTGAACTAATAGGAAAAAAATCTCAACATTGAAATGGAAACTTGGGGTGCCTGGCTAGCATAGTCAGTAAAGCATGTAACTCTGGATTTCAGGGTTGTGAGTTCAAGCTCCACCATAAGCGTGGAGCCTGCTTAAAAAAAAAAAAGAAAGAAAGAAAGAAGTGGAAACTTAAAAAACGGACACCCTAGGGCTTAAAAGTATAATAACTGAAATCAAAATTAAAATAACATATTGGGAATGGCTGGAGAAAAAAATCAGTAAGCTTAAAGAAAAATCATTAGAAATTATTTATTTTGAAGTAAGTGATCAAAGATGACAGATAAATGAACAGTCCCAAGGACTTGTGGGAAAATATTAATCAAACTTTTATAGGCATTATTGTATTCCCAGGAAGAGGGCACATAGAAAGGGTTAAACAATTATTAGAAGAAATAATGGTAAGATCTTTAAATTAGATTTGAGAAAAAAATCAAATCTAAGATTCAGGAAAAGCATCAAACCTCAAGTAGAAAAAAACATAACCTCACTTGAATAAGTCATAGTCAAATTGCTGAAAGGCAAAGGCAAAGAGAAAATATTGAAATCAACAAGGGAAAACTATACAATCCATCGCATAGCAAAATGATACACAGAATGACCAATGTCTGCTCAGAAACAACGGAGACCAGATGCATTGGAATATCCCATTCCAGGTGTTGAAATAAAATACAGATAATTAAGAATTTCATATCTAATGAAACTCTCCTTCTAACATAAAGGCAAAGTAAAGGCATTTCTTAATAATTAAAAACTGAGATAATTTGTTGATCAAATACCTTTGCTACAATAAATTCTAGGTGAAATTTTTCAGCCTGAGAGGAAATAACACCAAATGGTAACTATTTGGTAAATATAAAAGATAAGAATTTGTGTATGTGTGTGCATGTGTGTGTGTGCGTGTGCACGCGCTCTCTTATATTCTTTAAAAGGTATATTGCTATTAAATAGCCAGGATTTAAACATTATACTGTTAATTTAGAAAGCTTGTAGAGATGTTATATATGACCATACTAGCACAAAGGGAGTGTGGTAAGGAATGTCACATATCGGTGGAAAGTTCCTAAATTTTACTGGAACTGACTCAGTATTAATCTGTAGACTATTTTGATAAACGTAAAATATATATTTACTCCCTCGAACAACTACTAAATAATAAAACAAAATATGGCAAAAATATAAATAAAGATATTAAGATGATGTGTTAACAAATTCTGTAACCACAAAAGAGAACAGGAAATAAGAAAAAAAAAGGAGACAAATAAAAAACAAATTGTAAAGTGGCAGGCCTTAATCCAATCATATTATTACTTACATACAAATGGACTAAACACTCTAGTCAAACACCTAGACTGGATATAAAAGTAAGATCCAATTATATTTGGTCTATAAGAAATGCACTTTAAATTCAAAGATATGTATGTGACAAATATATATTTTATAGATCTTAAAAGAATGGAAAAAAGATATGCTATACAAACAAGTGCTAAGAAAGTTGGAATGGCTACATTAATGCCTGGCAAAACAGATTATACCAACAAGGAATATTATTACAGACAAAATACAAAATGGACAATCGAAGAGTGGAAATCAATTAAACCAAACTGATTCTTTTTAAAAAATCATACAAAACTAATAAAAATTTAACTAGATTGATGAAGGAAAAGGAAGAGATATTACCAATATCATTAATGGCAGACTTTACCACTACTACAGTAGTAGCCTTCTGAAACAAGAAAGCACCAGGCCCATGTGGATTCACTGGTGAATTCTACGAAACATTTAAAGAAGAAATGATACCAAGTCTCTGTAATCTCTTCCAGAAGATGCAATCCGAGGGACTACTTTCTGACTCAGTATGTGAAACGGGCATTACCATAGCACCAAAGCCACACAAAGAAAGGTATTAAGAAAAAAAAAACTGACAAAGCAGTGTCTCTCATGAACATAGATGCAAAAATCCTCAGCAACATCTTATGAAATCATATCCTTTAATATAAAAAAGAATTATACACCACCACCAACTGGGACTTGTTGGTATGCATCTCAGGTATGCAAGGCTGGTTCAACATTTGAAAATAAATTAGTGTGACCCATCATATCAACAGGATAAAGAAGACAAATTGCACAATCATATTGATAGATGCAGAAAAAGCACTTGACAAAATCCAGCACCCATTCCTAGTAAAAGTTCCCAGCAAACTAAGAATAGAGGAAACTTTCTCAGATTGATAAAGAGCATTTATGAAAACCTGTAGCTACAATCACACTTCCTGGTGAGAAACTGCAAGCTTTCCTGCTAAGATCAGAAATAAGGCAACGATATCCCCTCACACCAAGCTTTTCAACATCTTCCTGGAGTTGGCTTTTGTCCATTTTCTCCCAATGTTATTGAGATGTAACTGGCATGCAATGCTATAAAAGTTTAAGGTGTATGGCATAATGATTGGCTTACGTGTATTGTAATCGATGACCACTATTAGTTAATATCCATCATTTGATGTAGATAGGAAAAAAATGTTTTCTTCCTTGTGATGAGAACTCTTAGGATTCACTCTCGTAACAACTTTCAAATATACCATACAGCGATAACTATGGTCACCACGTTGAACTTTCAAATATACCATACAGCGATAACTATGGTCACCACGTTGTCCATTATACCCCCGTACTTTTTATCTTATAAATGGAGACATTTGTCCATTTCTCCAAAACTGTATCGACCTCCAACTACTGAAAGCACATCAGTGCTTGCCTGAAGGACTGACCGACTGCAGAGAGACTTTTTTGAGCCATGGAAATATTCTATAACTAGATCATGGTGGTAGTTACACAGCTGTATGCATTTGTCAAAACTAACCGAAGCATACGCTTAAACGGGCTGTGTTGCAGTTTATGCAAATTATACTTTAACAAAGTTAAGATCAACTTAATGAACTGATGTTTCAAAAAGAAAAAAAACAAAACAGCAAAGCTAATGTCGATGACACCAAGCCAGGCTCTCATTAACATGCCGAGTGGCCGGGAGTTGTCCCCATGGCCATGACGGTCCTGCCCCACAGGGCTGTGCTGAGGCGCCGTGAGGTACAGGGGAGGAGGGCAGTCTCACAGGTTGGTCAGAAGGAGAGCTGAGTCAGCTCCCTGGTCCGTCCAAGGCAAACCGGCCCTGCGACTGCTCTCTCCGGAGCCAGTTTCGTTTTCTATGGCTTTGGGCATTCTTGGTTGTAGGGGCCCCAAGCCACTACAGAGCAAACATATTAAAAATTCACCACATCCCACATTAAATATATATGGGTTTAGTTAAATTGCAGGAAACCAGTTGGCATAACGTCATATTTTGTGGGCATTTAGTTAAACATTTGTGTATTTCAAGTTTTCTGTGTTTTTCCCACCCACAAATTGCAGCCAATTTTTTCCCTTTGTAGTTCTTAAAAATCACAAAAAGTCTAATACAGTAGGATTTCTGTACCTGCCAGGCCTATGGAGGGTTTTTGGGTTTTTTTTTTCCGAAAGCTTCTATTTCATCTACAGAGAGCTCACGCCACAGAGAACTGGGTGGGGTGGGGTGCTCGTTTGGCTCCAGCTCTGGCCACACACCCCGGGGTGACAGCCTGAGCCCTGGTCCGCTGGCAGCAGTAAGGCACAGATCACCTGTGGGTATCCGTCCTGTTCACCTGCGGGGTCTGAGCGGCCCGTCCGGGCTGGCCCAGGGCCTCTGCGTCTCTAACCAGCTCCTGATGATGCCTGGTGTCTTAGACTCGGGTCTTTCTCAGCAGAGCCTGACTCCTCTTGTCTAAGTAGTTACTGAGGAAGGGTCCCCAGAGGAGCCAGTCAGGAGGAGGGAAGCACGAGAGAGCCTAGACGAGGGAACCTCCCAGAAGTGGTGTTAGTGGAAGGTTAGCTCTGACCTGACCCCAGAGGGGCTTCTGGAGCAAGCATCACCCCAGGAGCTGCCCCTGCCCTAGCCGACTCCCCCCATCTCCCCCTCCCCCACTCCCAAGCAAGTCACTCAGGGAGGCAGCTTTGAGGCAACTGCGGTCAATGATCACAGTAGTTGGGGCCCAGGAGAGGGGACCCGGCCACCCACAGCTCCTGCCCTACAGGCTGGCTCTGGCTCCTAAAGACTGTCTTTGTATGGTGGCCTCAGCTAATGGGTATCCTACCCCAATACAGATTTCCAGGAACCACCTCCAAGACAAAGGTTGTTTCCAGACATTTCCAAGGAATTCCGATTGCAGCCAAGTTTGGGAGGCACTGAATTGTAACCAGAGTTTCATTGGCTTTAACTCTTGCCCAGTAATGAGGGTGTGCGGAGATTTTCTCCCCATCCTCTGGGCTGCCATGGGAGCTGCCAGCTTGCACCCCTTTGGCCGCTGTTGGCTGGGTGGTGTTACCTGCACTGAGTTCACAGCCACACACCTGCACCGGGACTCTTGTGGGCAGCAGACCCTCTCTCCCTCTCTCCCTTCTATCACACATTTTGCAAGCATAGCTCCTTGCAAACCCTATACTACAGAGGTTTTAGCAAAGTACCTTTTTGGTTTTTACCAAATCACCCATAGGCAGGTGATGTCCTGGCGGGGGTATGTGTGGTGGGGGGGAGGGGGAAACAGTGTGTATTTACCCCAGTGATAACGTTCTCAGAATCTCCCCCATTCCCGCATCCCGTGTGGTTGGTAAGGAAGGACTAAGGACCAGGCCGGTCTCTGGGGAGACTCCTCAGCCTCTCGTGCCAATAAACCTTGTTGGCTTCTGGGCCCCGTCCTCAGACATACTCAGTTACTCAAGCAGGCAATGAGAGCATCTAGTGGGTTCTATTCTTTGCTCTGGTTCAGGAAGTGACCATGAGTAATGTCCTCATTTTTCTTCCCTTCATGTTCCTCCCCAGAAAGAGCAACTTCATCTCACACACCCAGTGCCCTTCGGGTACCCTTGGGTCTTTGGGCAGGAAGATTGTGTGTATGTTTTTGTCACTATATGCTCTTCTGTACCCTTCAAATTTCCTCCAACAAAAGAGAGCATTTCTATCTACGCAATGAGCGCCCATAGAGATGGTCTCTAATCACAAGGGCGAGGCAACAAAGAGTGAAATTTAGACATTTACTGAGTCTGTACCAAGGTGTGATAAGTCAAGTTTCATGAATGACCTCACTCTAAAATCTTTCCAGTTGTGAATGGAAAAATGACAGTAATAGGACGTCTTGTAAAAAAGTTTTTTCTATTTTCAGCCCGCTACAGAGTATATGAAAATATCAGAGTATCTGATGAGCTGTTAAAACATTTTAATTTGCAATTATCACCCTAAAATGAAATGTCTTGTACGATGGAAATTATTTGTATATCATACTGCCAAATATCTTACTAGGCTGTATGTTATTTCTCCAGACCCTCCCAGAAAGACGAAGAAAGGCAAAAAGGGTGTTGGTTTGATGCATTTTCCAGATTACCATAAAACGCTGGGACTGTGTTTGTTGCTGATTATTTCACACATAGTGACTTAAAATGCAGATCTGTTGATTCATAGGTAGAGAATATAAGCATGTCTGAATATATTCAGATGAAAAGAGGAGATTGAGCTTTTATCATGTTAATCTCATCAATGGAGATATTAAGCTGAAGGTTGAAGCTTAGAAAAATCTAGAATTTGTAGTTCAGCTGTCTTCACTGATCTGGTGTCTGACAGTTACTAATACTCTACCACTCCTTGGCCGAGATGAGCCTAGGGAATTCCACTCTCAGATAGCGACACATTATCTTCCATAACTCACGTAGAAGAAGCAGTGGTGTAACGGCCAGGAGGCTGGGCTGATGTGTGTGACCTGGGACTTCATCCCACCTACCACTTACCTGCTGTGTGCCCCCCACCCCATGCAACCACCCTGTTGTCAAAGCGTGGGTCCACGCAAACTGTGGAGGGGGGGGTTGCCCCACTTCTAAAATCCCATGGCATCATCATCTTGAGAATGGGATATTGAAGGCAGATCCAAAATAAATTTCAACTAAAAAGGACAGAGTTTTATAGAAGCACACAACTGTAACAAATCTGGGAATAAAACGTAATGTCCAGCTCATCTGGATCCTTTCTTTAACTACTCTTAGACCCTCAAATGGGTGCCCACAACATGTAAATGACCCCACGTGGCCCTGAAGCTGGAATAACGAACACGTCTCAGTCTTCGAGATCCTCTAAGAGCTGGGTGTTGGGAGACAATTTCCCATGGGTCTTTTGTGTTCCTCAATGTCTTGCACTGACTGCTTTCTTTCTGGACATCATTTCAAGGATGTTTGTGTGTGGACAGTCTTGGGAATAAGGTGGAATCTTCCTCTGCAGCAAAGGGCATGTGTGCTTACCCTCCAGTGGGACACACAATGTCCCCTTCCATGGCCAATGGCATCCCTGCCTGGTACGTACTTTTACATCCCCCAGGGAAGTTCTTCTCCAGTACTGCACATAACTGCAAAGTAACATGTCCCCTTTGCATTGGCTTACAGGAAATGGGGCTTGGGGGACTGAGCCACCAGCTGCTGCCAATGCGGTGGGTGACCTGCCGGCTTTCCTCCGGACCAGCAGGGACCATGGGCTGGGTGGGCTGATTTGTTAGCTTCCTTGTAGGGAAAATTCTAGACCCCTTGACACTTCTGGACTGAAGGCTGACTTTTCGCTGCACACCTCTAGGACTCAGCAAAATTGACAGTGATTGTGATTAAAAGGCTTTTCTTTCTGGTAAGTTTTCAAATATCAGTGGCCTTTTGCAACCGATGCTGTAAGTTGCATAAGATGACCTTCCTCCTCCTCACCTATAAATGATGAATAACGGTCTAATCCTCATAGGAGGACTGAAGGAGTCACCACATGTGGAAATACCCAGAAAGTGACTGAATCTCACTTGAAGGTAGACATGAAAAATTTAAGAGATATAGGACACCCCAGGGCAACTATACATGCACACTAAAGAAATACAGCTAATAAACCAATTATAGCCACAAAATCAGATCTCAAAAAATATTTAATACAGAAGAAGACAGGAAAAGAGAGAAGTAGACAAACAACCAACAGCACAAACCAAAAACAATAGCAAGAGAATAGATTTAAACACAAACATGTTGATAACCACATGTAAATGGTCGAAACCAGGAATTTCTGCCAGTGGCCAGATAGTAAACATTTTATGCTTTGCATGCAATAAGATCTTTGCTACAAATACAAAACTCTGCTGTTGTAGCAAGAAATCAGTAACAGACATTCCGCCACTGAATAGATGTGGCTGTGTTCCAACAAAATTTATTTACAAAACCAGGTGGTGGGATTTGGCCCAGGGACCTTAGATTGCTGGCCTCTGGCCTAAGTAGTCCAATTAACAGGCAAAGATATATAAAAACACTGAGACACTAATAGTAAAATATTGGAAAAACATGTATTATTAGAATACCAGTCCAAAAAAATGCTGAAGTGGCAAGATTAACATGAGACAGAGTAGATTTCAGAACAAAGAGTGTTGTCCAGGATAGAAAGATACTTTTTATAACGATAAGTGGATCAATTCATCTTTAGAACATTCAATGTTAACTTGGTATGCACTTAATAGAAGATCTTCAAAATACTTGAAAGGAAAAATCAACAAATCCATTATTATAAATGGAGCTTTCAACCTACTCTCTCAATAATTGATAAAACAAGGAAACAGAAGATTAATAAAGATATAAGGGGTATCTGGGTGGTGGCTTAGTCGGTTAAGCATCTGACTCTTAGTTTTGGTTCAGATCAAGGTCTCACGGTTCTTGAGTTCGAGCCCCACATCGGGCTCTGTGCTGACATGCAGAGCCTGCTTGGGATTCTCTCTATGCTCTTCCCTTGCGTGTGCTCTCTCTTTCTTTCTCTCAAAATAAACAAATAGATATTTTAAAAAATAAATAAAGATACAGAAGTTTTGGAAAACACTAACATCGACTTGTCTTAATTGACATCTGTAGAAAACTAGCCCCCACTATAAAACACACGTTTATTTCAAGTGCACATGGAACATTTACCAAGAAAGACCACATTCAGACCCATAAAACAACTGTCCATAATTTTAAAAGATTGAAATCATGCAAAGAATACTCTGTGAACAAAATGATATTAAACTAGAAATTAAACAGCAACATATGTGGCAAGTCCCCCAAATGTTTGGATATTGAACAGACACGCAATGTTTCAAAGAAGAAATCCAAAAGGGAAATTAGAAAAACATTTTGATTTGGATAACAATGAAAACATCTACCAAAATTTGTGAGATGCAGCCAAAACAGTGCCTACAGGAAAAGTTATAGCATCAACTGCTTACGTTAGAAAAGAAATGTTTCAAACCAGTGATCTAAGTTCCCAACTGCAGAAAACTAGTAAGACCTCTGATACGGCAGAGTGGGGAACTTGGCGAATCCTCTCCCTCAAAAGACAAATATAACAAAAACGACAGGGCTCTGGGAATTGATCAAAAACATGTAACAACTGAGAAATGGTTATTCATGAAAACCTACTGACCTTCAGGTAAGAATGGGTAGATGGCAGCGTCCTTGTCCCGGTGAGTCCCAGCATTCTCTGCTTCACCAGCGAGAGAGCTGCACCAGTTTGGGGCGAGCTCAGGTAGTCGGTGACCTTGCCACTAGCCTCTAGCCCAGCCTCACTTGTTCTGCAAAACAAGCAAACGACAACCCTGCCTCCAGGGGCGCTTTGTCAGTAACAGCAGAGACCAGGGCAGTCAGGATGCAGTCAGCTAGCCTGCGTCTGGTCTTGGTTGGGACAAGGAGCAGAGCAGAGGACTGGCCAGAAATCAGCAAATCCAGGCACTGGGACGGCTCCGTGCATTCACAGGACAGACCGGAGAGAGCCCACGCTATCCGTTCGCTGACCGTGAGCCTGCACNGGGCCAGAAATCAGCAAATCCAGGCACTGGGACGGCTCCGAAGGCCAGCTCCGTGCATTCACAGGACAGACCGGAGAGAGCCCACGCTATCCGTTCGCTGACCGTGAGCCTGCACGTGGGCGGAGACGGGAATGTTAGAGCCACAGCAGGCTTGAACGCACTCTCTAAGTCATAAACTGACCCCCTGGCAGGCAGTGCAAGCTCACCAGCCGGAGCTGTCTAAGCGCTGCCTCGGAGCAGGCCCTGGCTAACCACTGCACTAGGCAGACACACGGATGAGCCCTTGAACCCTCGAATGCCAGACTTAAGAATAAAGACAAGAATTTGAAAAATCTGAGCAGAGTCAGCAGTGTCCACACACAGTAGGGGAACCAGATTCCCCAGATTTGATGTAGGGAAATCACGAAACAAACAAAACACCAGCGACGATACCCTCGACTGGGAAATACTGGATTCCGTAGTTGCTAAATATAAAGGATACATATGTTATCTAAATATTAGCTTAGACCTAACGTATTACCCAAACTGCCCAGAAACAGTTAAATATGATCCATAGTGAGGGGGGAAAGCACTCAACAGTTATATTTTTCAACACCAAGATAGCTATTTTGTACTTTTCAATGATTTCTATCTCTTTACTGTGTTGAACCACTTTATTTTAATTCATCAGATTTGTTTTAATAATTTAAACTTCTTCAGTATTTTGAGTATATTTATTTATTTACATATTTTAAAATTTTTTAATGTTTATTTTTGAGAGAGAGAGAGAGAGAGACAGAGCACAAGCAGGGGAGGGGCAGTGAGAGAGGGAAACAGGATCTGAACGGAACCCCAATGGGGGGCTTGAACTCACAAACTCTGAGACCATGACCTGAGCCAAAGTTAGACACTTAACCCACCGAGCCACCCAAGGGCCCCAGAAATCTACATTTTAGGCTGCTACATCAAGGTGTATTTTATCTTGTGAATTCTTCCACTATTTTTCTGTTTTAAAATCTCCTTTTTTACCCCAATATGTCTTAATATTCTATTTTTCTAATTTTTTAATACTTGACTTCTTTAACCTAGATCATAGTATTTTGGTACCTGATGGACGTAGAGTTCTGAGGAGTTTCTTAGATCCAGAGCTTTCCCAGCGACATCGCTTGGAGAATCAGCCCCGCCCCACTGGTCTGGGGCAATGTCCGTGCCCATTGGGCACCTTTTCCACCAGAACATTCAACACATTCGTCAGAGTGACCTGACCCTAAGGTTCATCCTCTGGGTTAACCTCTGAGTCTTGGTTTGCCCGTTGCTTTATCCCTCGCCAACTAATTGCAGGGTTTCCCCTTGCTGGGCTGTGTATCACACCAGTTTCTTGCTGGGAATTTTCTTTCATCTAAATTGAATGCTGAATATTATGTGTCAAAGAGTAGAAACTGAGGGAATCATGACTTATGCCAGGAGATGAGGAAGGTGTTGGCATGGGGGGAGGGGTTTGGCCGAGTAGGGGGTGGGGACGGCAGGAAGGTGCTGGGGCTTCAGTTCCTGCAGGGACGGCTGAGGTGCCCTGTGCTTTTCTCAGTCCTTGCGGCCCCTCAGCCATCTGCTGTCCCCAACAGCTGCCGGCAGAGTGCAGCCTCTCACTGGGGCGCCCCTTCCGGAGCAGGGGGAGGAGGGTGTTGGCCCCCCGCTGGGCTTCTGCTAGTCCTGGATGCATCCTGAGTGAGGCAAAGCCTGTGCATCAGGGCTCCGANACAGGACCCACTAGCCCACCCTTGACCTTCAGGTCGTTGCTGACATTCAAGGTGGTTTTTTAACCTTTATTTTGCAACCGTCTCTAGCCCGCGCTCTGGTGTGTCCATCTGTCCTTGGGGCGTCTGTCTTTGCAATTCGGGGGACGTGGCTGCCTTGCAAAGTCAGTTTGATGAGCAGCTCAAGAAAAGTTGTGATTGCGTAGATCCTCGAGGTTTCTCTTGTTAAGAGGAAAATGACACTTTTAGCAGCTTGCTACATCCCAGTCGAAGCACTCTCCAGTGGGGAGCTAAAAATGGAGAATGGGGCCCAGGGACACGCATTGTATGATCTGGTTTTGTTCACAAGACCCTGACATCAAATGTGTGTTCTTTTCTTCATTCCAACAAATTCCTTTGGACATCTTTTTTTTTCCCTCAGAATTTTACTAGGATTACCAAGGCTCCCAGGGAGCAAGGCAGGGTTTCTGGGCGCGGAGGGCAAGAACGTTGTCCTGACAAGAGACCTTGCGTAGACATCGAGGCAGGCTGGCGGGCACAGTGTGGGGACGGGAGGGGGGGAGGGTTGGAGGAACAGAGAGACTTGGGAGAAGAGGGTGGCAGCCCTGCCATACTACCGCTCTGGGTGTCGCAGTCCTCTGGAAATGTCAAGTGCACTCTCAGTGTGTGGGGTCAGCTGGCCTTGGTTGTGCCCCAGGAACAAACAGCCCCCATGTCGAAGGGACTGAAGCAATATCTATTCCTTGCTCACGCTTCGGCACTGTGCGCAGGTAGCGTGTCTTTTTTTACCGTGGTCCCTTCAGAACCAGTTTGATGGGGAGCCTAGCTTGTGACGTGTGGCCCCAGAGCCAAGAGAGGAAAAGGCCATGGTGGACGCGCACAGACTCAAGGCTCCTTCTTTGAAGTGGCTGAGCTTTTGTCAAAACAAGTTACACTGTCACTGCTGACTTCAAAGTGGGTGGCCGAGTGCAGTCGTGCTGAATGTGCCCGGAGGGTGAGAGCAGAGATCTCCACGGACACACGTAATGCCAACCACAGAGGCAAATGGAGATGTTGGGGTGGCCCCGGGCTTTGCAGGGGCGCGTACATATTGCCAAGATTTGCAGTCAAACCTTTGACTTTAAAGTGTGTGTGTGAGGCAGGACCCATTCAAGGAAATAGAAATGACAGTAGGTATTTCAAGCCTAGAGGCGACAGGTCATACCATACCAGGAAAGCTGGGAGATGAAAAGAGAAGAGAGGGCCGGGGGATGGAACGCGAAGTGGTCCCTGAGGTCAGGGGCCCTAACGGGCCAGCGCAGGGGTCCCTGGGCTGCATGGTTGGTCCTGAATCTCCCACTAGCACGCTCACGAATGGCCGCGACTCAGGGCTGCAGATCGACCACAGTAATGTACCATTGTTCGTTTCCCGATGTTAATGGCTGTGTTGTGAGTTCGTAAGAAAATGTCCTTACGGTGGAGAAATGCACACTGAAGGATTGGTGGGTGATAGGGCCCGAGTTTGGCAAATTACTTTCAAAAGATTCAGATGCTTTGTATCTTCCGAATTGCACCTCTCGTTTGTAAGTTTGAGTTATGTTTTGTTTTTGTAACTTAAAAACTGAGCCTAGGAGCGCTGTGGATGGTCGGAACAACACACAGATTCTCTCCTTCCCCCACGGGAAGTACCAGCCCGGCTCTTCCTGAAGAGCGCTCCGTTCCCACGCCAACCTGCTCGCTCCTCCCTTGCCTGCTGCTGCCTTGGCACCAGGATCCTGAAACGCCTGGGTGACAGCCACAGCTTGAATTTGAATAGGACTGTCATTGTGGCCCCAGATGGAAATGTGCAAATGTTTGCCCTCTGGGAACCGGGACTCGACAACTGCTACCCTCAAGTTGCAAGTGCACATTTTGTTGGGAGACTGGATCCTTTCCAGGGATCGTTGGGGCGGTGGTCGCGGGACTTTCTTCCACCCCTTGAGTCCCAGACCCATATATCACACCTGATGGGGACACAGCACCACACAGGGGTCCCTGATTAAGGGAGCCTCTCAGTAATCCTGCCGTTCCCCAACCAGTACAGTCCTCATCTCAATCAACTCCATGCCGTTATAATTTACATGCAATGAAACACAACAGTTTCCAGTGTAGCAGCCGTTGGGTTTTTACCAGGATTAGAGTTTTTATTATCTCACAGTTTCCTCCTACTCCTTCGCATCCTTCCCACTCCCCCAAACCTGGGTTTTGGCAACCACTAGTGTGACCTCTGTCACAACAGCTTAGCTCTTTCTAGAATTTCACAGAAATGGACTCAGCCAGCATGTTGTCTTTCACGGTTGTCTTCCATGACTCGGCATCATGCCTGTGAGGCGATGCTGTCGTGTGCATGGGTGGTGTGTCCCGTTTTCCCGCCTAATTGTATTGTTACGTGCAGGTGCCACAGTTTGTTTAGAATAACTTTGAAGTCAGGTAGTGTGAGCTTTCCTACTTTATCATCATTTTTCGAAAGCGTCTTGGATATTCTAGGTTCTTCGCATTCGCAAAGAAAGTTGACAATCAGCTTCTTAATTTCTACGAAAATGCCTGTTGGGATTTGGGTTAGAACAGGGTTGAACAAAAGGTCAGGGTGGGGAAAGAAAACATCTTAATAATACTAATCCCTCTATCCCATGAGGTTGAAAGTCATCTATACTTGCCGGGTCGTCTTTATTGTTTTCAAGAGTTTTCTTTTTTCAGTTTACACTGTAGAGATTTTGCACCTACCTTGTTAAGGCTATCCCTAATTATTTCATCTTTCTGATGCTTTTGTAGATGGTCTTGTTTAAATTTTAATTTCCAGGGGCGCCTGGGTGGCTTAGTCGGTTAAGCGTCCGACTTTCACTTAGGTCATGATCTCGCGGTTCGTGGGTTCGAGCCCCGCGTCGGGCTCTGTGCTGACTGCCAGCTCGGAGCCTGGAGCCTGTTTCAGAGTCTGTGACTCCCTCTCTCTCTGACCCTCCCCTGCTCACGCTGTCCTCTCTCTCTCCTAGAAATAAATAAAACATTAAAAATTTTTTTAAAAAAATAAATTTTAATTTCCAGTCATTCCTAGTATATGGAAATATAGTTAATTTCTGTGTATTGATCATGTAGCCTGCCACCTTGCTAAAGTCATTTATTATTCTAGTAGCTTTTTTTTCTTAGGTTCTTTGGGAATTTTTCTATGTAGGCAATTATGTGGTGTATAAAGAAAGTCAGCTCTATTTTTCCTTTTCAGTCTGCATAGTTTTTCCCCCTTGCTTTATGGCACAGTGTAGGATCTCCACACCATGGTGAATAGAAGTGACTTATTTCAGATCAGTATTTCACCATTACACACAACATTGGCTGTACGTTTCCTATTGCAGTGCTTTATTATGTGGATAAAATTAATTTATATATCCAGTTTTCCAAGAATTTTATTTATCAAAAATGAATATTGAATTTTGTAAGTGTCTGTTTTGCATCTAGAGAGATGATCGAATATCGTTTCCTTTTTAGTCTGTTGATATGGTAAATCACACTCATTGATTTTCAAATGTTAATTCAACCTTAACATGAAACTTTCATGAAATTATACTCATTTATTTATGATGTATTCTATTTTTTATAGTAGGCAAGGTTTGCTCTGTCGATATTTTGTTCTGGGGATTTGTGTCTCTTATCATGAGATCTATTTATCTGCTTTTAGCATCAGTGCCATCTCCTTCCTGCTATGTCCTGGAAAGGTTTGTACTACTTCCGAAGCTATCTGGACCTGGATCATTTTGCTTGGGTTTTTTTTTTCCCTGGGGCTGTTTTCAACTACCATGTAATTATTTTGAAGAAGTAGAGCTATTCTGGTCATCAGTTTCTTCTTCTTTTTTTTTTTTTTTATTTCTAGGAGACAGAGAGAGAGACAGCGTGAGCAGGGGAGGGTCAGAGAGAGAGGGAGTCACAGACTGAAACAGGCTCCAGGCTCTGAGCTGGCAGTCAGCACAGAGCCCGACGTGGGGCTCGAACCCACGAACCGTGAGATCATGACCTAAGCGAAAGTCGGACGCTTAACCAACTAAGCCACCCAGGCACCCCATCATCAGTTTCTTCTTGAATGAGTTAGTAGTTTGTACCTTTAAGGACTATTGTCTATTTCATCTGCGTTGACATATTAATTCCTATGAAACTAATTCCTGTAAAGTAACTGGTTTCTATAAAATACAGTTGACCCTTGGACAAAGCACTTTGACTACATGGATCCACTTATATATGGATTTTTTTGATAAATACGGTACAGTACCATAAATGTATTGTTTTCTTTTTCTGTGATTTCCTTATCTTCCTTTCTGTAGCTTACTTTACTGTAAGAATACAGTATGTGATGCAAATAACATAAAAATATGTGTGAATTGACTGTCTATGTTATGGTAAGTCTCCCAGTCAACAGTACGCTGTTAGTAGCTAAGTTTTAGGGGAGTCAAAGTTCAAGGTGGATTTTCAAGTGCATGGGGGGGTCAACGCCTCCAACCCCCACGTTGTTCAAAGGTCACCTGTAGTTCATAATATTCCCTCATTATCCCCTCAGTGTATATAGGATCTGTACCGATGACCCCTCTCTCTCATCTGATTTTGGTAAATTTTATCTTTATTTTATCCTTATCAGTCTCATTATACTTTATTAATTACTGACCCTTTCAAGTAGCACAGATCTGGCTTCAGTGACTTTACTGGTTTTCTGTTTCCTTTAAAATTATTTTAAATGTTTTCTGGCACCTGTGTGGCTCAGTTGGTTAAGTGTCCGACTTCGGCTCAGGTCATGATCTCATGGTTCGTGGGTTCAAGCCCCATGTCCCGCTCTGTGCTGACAGCCAGCTCAGAGCCTGGAGCCTGTTTCCAGTTCTGTGTCTCCTTCTCTCTCTGACCCTCCCCTGCTCACACTCTCTCTCTCTCTCTCAGAAATAAATAAAAAACATTAAAAAAATAAACTAAAATTATTTTAAATGTTTTAATTTATTTTAGAGAAAGAGGGAGAGAGAGCAAGCCCCAATGGGGGAGGGGCAGAGAGAGAGGGAGACACAGAATCCGAAGCAGGCTCCAGGCTCTGAGCTGTCAGCACAGAACCTGACACAGGTCTCGAACTCACAAATCGCAAGATCATGACCTGAGCCAAGGTCGGACGCTTACCAACTTAGCCACCCAGACACCCCTTGTTTTCTCTTTTCTATTTGATAGATCTATTCTCTTATCTTTAATATTTTTCCTTCTTGCTTCGGTTCAATTTGCTCTTCTTTCCTAATTTCTTAGAGTTGATGCTTGGGTGATTGATTTGAGACCTTTCTTCTTTTCTCATCTAAACACACACTTGAAGAGAAGGTGTGTTCTGCTGTGGGGTGAAGTGAACTCCGAACGCCAATTATGTCATGTCGGATGACAGTTGTGATAAACTGAATAATGGTCCCCAAAGATATCCAGGTTCTAATCCCTGCGCGTGTGTGATTAAGTTAAGGTTTTGAGAGGAGGCGATTACCCTGGATTATCCGGATGGTTCCTACACGTAATCACGAAAGTCCTTATAAGAGGGAGGAGAGGCAGATGTGATCAGAGATGGGGAAAAAGTGAAGACAGAAGTGGAGAGAGATTTGAAGATAAATACGCTGCTGGTGTTGAAGGTAGTGGAAGGGGCCATGAGTCAAGGAATGCAGAGGCTGTGGCTTTAACAGGTGGAAAAGGAAAGGAAATGGACTTTTCCAAGAGTCTCTGGAGGGAGCATGGCCTTGTCTTCGGTTTGATTTCGCCCCAGTGAAACCTATTCCTGACTTCTGACCTGCAGGTTGCAAGAGTCACATGTGTTTTGTTTTAAACCACCAGGTCCACGGTAATTTGTTTCAGCAGCCGTAGGGAACCTCTGCAGTAGTGTTGCTTGGGACTTCTGCATCCTTGCTTACTTTTGGTCTACGTATTCTATTAACAAGGAAGGCGTGTTCCAGTCCCCAAGTGTGACTATATGCCCTGTTCCTTTTTCTTTCTGCCTCCGTTCTGCTTCGTGTATTTTGTACCTATGTTATACAATTCACACTATTATGTTCTCGTGAGGAGTCGTCTCTTTCCTCGTCATGAAGTGTCTCATTTCATCGCTAACAATATTCCTTACTCTGCTATGTATGTGGACTGTCATCAACGTAGCCATTCTCATGTTCTTTGGATGAGCATTTTTATAAGCTATTGTTTTATATTCTTCCCTTTTTAACCCATGGCTTTATATCCAAAGTGGCTATTTTGTAGACGTGTCCAATCTGATGAGCTCTCACACTCAATTTTGGTGTTTAGACCACATATGTTTCATCTAATTATCAATATGGATAGACCGAAAATAACCACTTTGCTATGCATTTTCTATTTGTCCTATCTTCTCTTTGTTCCTTTTAAATTAAATCAAGTTTGCCAATAATTCCATTTCATTTCCACTGTTGACTATTAGCTATACTTTTCAGTGTTATTTCTAAGTGGTTTTTCTAGAATTCACAATATACGCCTTTAACTTAACACAATCTACCTTAAATAGTATTAGCCTGCCTTACGCGTCTGTTAAGAACCTAACAACGGTCTTCTTACCTTAATCCTTTCTGCTCTTTGGGCGATTTTGTACATTATTTCTACATAATTCATAAATCCTTCAACCTATTATTGTAATTTTTGCTTTAAACTGTCAACTATATTTTAAAGAAATAAAAAATTAAAAGAAAAAGGTATCATACAGACCTACATAGCTATCACATTGGGTTCTCTATTCCTTTGAGAGGATCTCAACTTGTATCTGGGAATATTCTCCCTTCATCTGAAAAACTTCCTTTAACCTGTTTGGGACTGCTGCTCTGCTCATGATGAATTCCCTCAAGTTTTCTTTCTCTAACAAGGGCTTTACTCAGCTTTAATATTTGAAAAAATTACTTTCACTTTGTAAAGACTTCTAGGTTGATTATTTTTCTAATTATCTTAAACATGTCACCCATTGTTCTCCGGCTTGCATGGGTTCTTTCTTTTTTTAAAAAAAATTTTTTAGTGTTTATTTTATTTTTGATAGAGAGAGAGACAGAGCACGAGCAGGGGAGGGGCAGAGAGAGAGGGAAACACAGAATGCGAAGCAGCTCCAGGGCCTCTGGAGCCCGATGCAGGGCTCAAACCCATGAGAGATCATGACCTGAGCTGAAGTCGGAGGCTTAACCAACTGAGCAACTCAGCTGCCCCTGGCTTGCATAGCTTCTGATGAGAAACTTGGTGTACTTGTTCTCATTGCTCTTAGGTGGGTGTAATTTTTTTCTGGCTCCTGCTAAACTTTTCCCTTTATTACTAGCTTTTAGCAATTTAATGATGATGCACAGGACATAGTTTGCTTGCTTGCTTGCTTGCTTTCCTTCCTTCCTTCCTTTCTTTCTTTCTCTCTTTCTTTCTTTCTCTCCTTCTTTCTTCCTTTCTTCTTTCTTTCTTTCTCTCTTTCTTTCTCTNAACTTGGTGTACTTGTTCTCATTGCTCTTAGGTGGGTGTAATTTTTTTCTGGCTCCTGCTAAACTTTTCCCTTTATTACTAGCTTTTAGCAATTTAATGATGATGCACAGGACATAGTTTGCTTGCTTGCTTGCTTTCCTTCCTTCCTTCCTTCCTTTCTTTCTTTCTCTCTTTCTTTCTTTCTTTCTCTCCTTCTTTCTTCCTTTCTTCTTTCTTTCTTTCTCTCTTTCTTTCTCTCTCTTTTTCTTTCTCTCTCTTTTTCTTTCTCTCCTTCCTTCCTTCCTTCCTTCCTTTCAACTCATTGGGTATCTGGAGTTGGTGGGCTTATAGTTTTTCTTAAATTTGTAAATTGTTTTGCCATTATTTCTTCAAATGCTGCTTTACTGCCCCTTCTCCCATCTCCTGGGACTCCGGTTCTGTGCACATGAGACTACGTGACGTTTCCACAGGCTGGTGATATTCTGTTGGTTATTTCCCAGCCTTTTCTTCTCTGTGTGCTTCATTTCAGATAGTTTCTATCATTGTGTCCTCAAGCTCACTGCTTTTTAGAATATTTATCTACAACATCTAATCTGCTGTTAATCCCATCCAATTGCTTTCAGATATTTTATGCATTTTCATCGCTAGAAATATGACTTCAACCTTCATTGATAGCTTCCATTTCTGTCTCCACCATCTCAGGATCAGCTCCATTCCCATGAAGATATGATGCACGGTGAATATCTCTTCAATCTTTTTTCCTGCTCCCTACATCGTCTTTTCATTTCTGATTCTATTTCTATTAGTTGATGTATCTCTTGGGGAGGAGTTGTATTTTCCTCCTTTTTTTGCCTGCCAGATGGTTTTATATAATGTCCTGGACGTCATGAATTTGACATTGTTGGGTTCTGAGTTTGGCTATGTTCTTCTAAAAACTGTTCAGTCACGTGTGCAGTTATAAGTAGTTGCCTCCTTTGGAGGCTTTCTTTGAAGCTATGTTAGGAAGCCCAGGCCATCCGTAGGGCTGCTCCAGCCCCACTACTGAAGCAATCTTCTGGTGAGGGTCTAACTGATGCCTCATTTCCATGTTCCTCTCATTAGTGGGTGCAGGAACTATTCCCAGTCCTGTGGGGGCTGCGAGAATTGCACTATCTGCTTTCCCTTGTCTTTTTTCTTCCGCTGCCATGGGCGAGTCCCTGTCCTCCACACACGGATCAGCACTCACTCAACCCCCCAGGGAGACCCCTCTGGGCTTCTTCTCTTTCTCTGCAGTTCCCTCATCTCTTGTATTTTGAACCTGCAAATTCTGTCCACCTTGGCCTCCATGAGGTGTCAACTGTGTCTCCGCATGTTTGTAATGCTGTCAGGCCCCGTTGGTTTCCCTCCCCTGCCCTGCAGCCTGGAGACAGTCTCAGGCACTATGCGGAGGCAGACGTACAGCTCAGCTGCTCTGTTTCCCCTTCTTTCAGGGATCTCATTCCCCTGCTGCCTGCCGCCCAACGTCTGACACCATTGCTTTATACATTCGGTATTGTTTTACAGTATGTAAGGTAGGAGGTAAATCCAGTCTCTCTTACTCCACCTGGGCTCGAGGTGGAAGTCCCCAGGACATCCTGTATTGAGATAGCGAATGAGGTATCTTCTGGACCCCACACCAAATATGTCAGCTTACGGGCTCTCTGGACTCGGGTTGTCTATTCATTCATGACCACCAGCTCTGTGCCACCTACCCTGGAAGTTCTCGTGTTCCTACTTCACCTAATAGAAAAAGCCATCGCTTTTCCAAAATCCCAGGTCAGCCTAGCTATACGTCCGCCCTCTCTCCTGGGGGTCCTTGCCAGGGTGTTAAATCTGACGTCATGGAAATAGCACCTGGGACAGGAAGGAAAACGGCAGAAAGCCACTCTCAAAAAAGAAAAAAAGGTAGGTGACCTGGTCTGGTTTCTTTTTGAACATGCTGATAATTGGACCACTTGACAAGTAGTATTTTCCGGGAGAGCCCTTATCTGTTGAATATTCGTATCTAAATTTAAACCCATGGGAAACAAACCTAGACTCTACACACACGTGGCACATATTTCCCTGGAAAATGTCACATAGGCCGTGCAGTGATCTGTGTGTAAGATGGAGATATTTCATAACCTACCCTGCACCCTGGCATGTGAGGTGCCCTGCACTTTGCTGAGAGACCTCTTCATCTACTCTGGGCCCGCGTCATGTGTCTCCCATGGAAATGGGGGACCCGAGGGCCATATTTGCGCTTCCAGATCTCTCTCTGCTTTTCACGTGCCTCAGGACCCTGCCAGTGGGTATTTTCTAGATCCTGTTGCTCCCCCTCATCTCCACACGGCCCCTCTGTTCTCTTGGCAAGCCCGCATATCCTCAGTTGGCTTTCAGTAGGATTTGGCCCTTGACATTCATCTAGCTTCTAGAAGAGAAAATGGAGCTCTTTTTCACCAAGGTCCTGGCCAATCCTGTGAGAGACTTTGGAACTGAGGTGACCCTTTCCCGTGCTTCCCAAGCCGAAGTCAAGAGGTCAGACTCTGTACCCCCACCCACCGGACGTTGGTCACGCGCCCCTCCGTGAACAAGGTGGCCCCTGCGCTCATGGGCATTGTCTGGGCAGGGCTGTCGCTGTCACCTGAGCCAGCTGCTGTTGCCAGCACCCCAGCTGTGTGTGCGGCCAAGTATCCACGGCGTCATTCTGTTTGATTCTTTAAAAAACATTCTGAGAATCACTGCATTCCAGCGTCCTAACTGGTCATGGCCTGAAGCTGGAAAAACACCGGCCTGGCTCCTGCTTAGGGAGTTAGCCCCTGGCACGTGCTGAACACAGCCGGCGACAGCATCCGACTGTAATCCCATCTCTGTGGATGGAAAGGAAACGTCTTGTCTCCAGTAGCTCAGGCCAAAAACGTCAAGTTACGCCTGACTCATCTTTCTCTCTCACATCCCACATCCATTCCTCCCCCTCACGGGGCCAGCCCCCCCTTCAAAATGCAGCGTGTCAGAGTCTGAACCCTCGTCCCCCTTCCCTGCTGCGGCCCGGGGGCAGGCTGCCAGGCTTCCGCCGGAACCACCCTTCAAAAATATAAATCAGACAATATTATTCCTACTCCTCGCTCAAAATCCCCCGGTCGCTCCCCATTCCACTCAGAGCGAAAGGCTAAGACTTTACAAGGGTCCGTAAATCCCCGGGAGTCTCCCCACCGCCTGTCTGCCCACATCTCCCACGTGGCTGCCCTGCTCGCTGCCCCAGCAACTTCTTTCACGGTCACTCCATCAGGGCAAGGGACCCCAACCCCAGGGCCTGGAAGACCCTTCGTCAGGGCATCCGCAAGGCTCCCTTCTCCTTCTCCAGGTTCACTGCTGGAAACCAGGCCCACACTCCACCCTTCTGTTCGTCCTGTGCCTCTTCCAAAACCTTTTCTCTGTGCCACTTTTTATAGCATTTCCATCTTAAAGCACACTAAACAATGTACTACGTTCTCACTTTTTCTGTCGCCTTTACTAGGCTTTCGATCGTGGGACGGCAGGGAGTTCTGAGTTTTCGTGCACAAGTGTATTGTGGGGAGAGGGGAGGGTAGAATGTAGCAGGGCCCCCATAGGTGCTCAGTAAGTATAGAAGCTGTCAGGGGTGATGGAGAGACCTGAGGGACCGAGCTTTGACTTGTCTTTTCTCCAGAATTTACCCTCATTTTTAAAAACCTGATTCTCATGCACGTACTGGAATGTCACATTCTTTTTTTTTTTTAATGTTTATGTATTTAATTAGACAAAGAGAAAGTGCAAGTGATAGAGAAGCAGAGAGAGAGGGAGAGAGAGAATCCCAAGCAGGCTCCACGTGTCAGCGCAGAGCTCCGACATGGGGCTCGATCCCACAGACCATGAGATCATGACCTGAGCTGAAAAGGCAGACACTTCATCGACTGAGCCACCCAGGGGCCCCTGGAACGTCATCACGTTCTTAAGCTCTAAAAGATGAACATACAAAATGATTTATTTTCAAAAGATTTTAATTTATCAGTCTTATTACTAAGTTCAAATCTGATTTGAAATTATGAATTTTTCTGATTTATCTAACCGACAAACATGAATTCAGGAGACCATCCTTTCTGATAGGAATTTTATCTCCAAGGCTTCTGCCAGCAATGAAAACAGTCTGTGATTCTAGGAGTCTGTTAACTCTCCACGACCACATCCAAATATTTTAACACCGAGCCACAGCCTGCACAGTTGGGCGGCCCAGCTGGTCTGCGAGTTCCGGGGGAGGCTCATGGTGGACTGACGTCAATTGGCAGAGCCCAGTCTGGAAGGAGCTCGCACTTAGCCTGCCTCCCACATGTTTCTGTCTTTTCCATCCCCTGTTATCAGCTAACGTTGCTTCTCAGTATTCAAATTCACCTTCTACGGTTTTTTTCAACACAGGAATGTGTGGCTTTCCTGGGCTCCTCAGTCAGCTGCTTCTCAGGCTGTAACCATGTCAATGGAAAATATGGGAATTAAGTGTGAATTGTGTCAACTAATGACATCCTTAACTGTATGTTTCTTTGTTACGATGGTGCTATTTTTTTAAAAATGTCTGAACCAATTCTTTTAAGCGTTTGCATTTTCTATCTGCATGGTGGGTGAGTTTGGGAGAGAGACGCCGTTGAGCAGGGCAGGGCCCGAGACCGCAGACACAGGAGCAGCCGTATCAGTTCTCTTACCTGAATGCTAAGGTCTGCGAATTTATCTTTTGTTTTTCGGTGTGTAGTTGCCTTGGTTAGGCTTATTAAACAGTATGTCTCGTTGTCACTATGGTGTGCAAATAAACCAAAGAGAAAACTCACCCAGCGAAACTGATGAGAGTTTAGAGGGTGTTGTGTGGAAACAAACAAAACTAGCACAATTCGTGATCTAAATAGGAAATGTTCTCTTCTACCAGCACTGACTTTCATCTGAAATTCCTCCTGCAGTCCTGGCAATCTAACTTAATTACAGAATATGAATGCCTAAGGCTCCAAACGTGGAAACGGGGAGAGGAAGCGTGGAGGCCATCCCGCCGAGAGCCGCACCGCAGACCGGCCAGGCGTGGGCGCTTGTGTCCCCAGAGCTTCTGTGCCACGTGGACTTCGTGAATTGTCCTGCCCTTGCTCTCGGTGACAATTCTGCACCATGCAACCCCTCCCTCAGCTGCCCTCATTTTTTCCAACCTTTACTCTATTCTCAGAATCCTACAGTTATTTACTGACCATTTTTTTAAATGTTTATTTATTTTGAGAATGAGCGAGCAGGGGAGGAGCAGAGAGAGAAGGGGAAAGAGAATCTACACTGACAGCGGAGGGCCCTATGTGGGCCTCGAACTCACAAACCATGAGCTCATGACCTGATCCAAAGTCGGATGCTCAACCAACTGAGCCACCCAGGTGCCCCAATGGCACATTTCTATGTGGGATGGATGACTGTGAAGACTGGTGGCTTCATTACGAGTTCAGTGGAGCAGTTAGCAGAATGATGCCGTGTGGAAGGAGGTCTCTGGGGGGGAGCCACCGGGCTTCAGTGCAGTCTTAGAAGCAAATCTCAAAAGCAAATGGTCTCCTCATCACATTCGTTCCAGATGGAAAGTTCTCATGGATAGTCAATGTGTAGGTCAGACTAAAAACCAAATAAAACAAAAAATAGAGACCTCAGCAATCTCAAATAAGAGTCTAAATCCCAAAGAATGAAACTTAATAAGTATCTCAAGTCTTGCATTTGAATTCTGCACCAGAATGGCACCACTCAACCTCAGATTATTGCAGAATTGTAGGATTCGAAACTTCCAAAGGAATGAGTGACTTAATTCACGGACCCAAGCCCCAAGGGAGTGTGCTCTCGAGCTACAGTAAAAGTGGTTCTAGAAGAAAGGGAGATGTTAATCCTGATGGGACCATTCCACCCAGCACTGTGGAAGGATCTGTGGGGATGCTTTTCGAGACAGGTTGGCAAATGTGTGAAAATCCTGGCAGGAAGGTGGGGAATAACAAGACCATCGTTTATTGGGAAGAGTGCAGTTACTGGTGATGTTCATCTTCAAGAAGAAAACTGGAGACCTCAGAGCTCACCTCAAATATTTAAAGATGCTGACGCTGTTAAAAGGAATAAATTTTCATCTCCAACGCCAATGCAATCTGATACAAATACCCCCGGGTTGTTAGTCTTTTCCTGGAAAATGCTGCCGACTTGGCACCTCAACCTTTGCTCTGCAAGTACGTATTTCCCACAAGCCCTGGGAATTGTCTGCAACACGAAGGAGGTATCCTTGCCTCATAATTGCATTATTAAAAATAATTAACATTTTAAAATATCATTAAATCAGAGATCGATACGGGAAATCAATAGTTTGCCTTTCTCTACATGCTCCCACATTCCCCAGCACCTCAGGATCCGCCTGGACTGTAACAGATGACTATGTGGGGAGTCTTTCTCACGTGGCATTGATGGCTTTTGGCATCTCCACCCGTGGGGCTGTCACTACAATCGACATTTCCATCATCCAGAGGTCATGGGGCCACATGGCCTCCTCACCTGTGACTAGGCAACTAGGAATGTGCTTTAGAACCATCATAGGTTGCAGTCCCCTTCTAGAATTTCGTCCAAATGGAGTCATTTACATGCATTCTTGTGCCTGGCTTTTGATCGGGGTAAATTTTCCTTTGAGATTCATCAATGTTACATGTGTTAGCACCTTTTCATTCCTGTGTATCTTTCCATTGTAAGGAAACCACAATTTTATATCCACTCACCTGTTGATGAACATTTGGGGTTTTCCCTAGGTTTTGGCTATTTTAGGCAAAGCTGCCATGAACATTCCTGTAAAGTCTGCGTGTGGAGAAGGTTGGCATCTCTTTTACTTAAATACCTATGAGTCATGGCCAGCATTTTCTTAAACTTTCTGTTTGGAGCATAAAGTATAAAGTTGAGTTGATCACACTCCTAAGTTCTTGACACAATATCGTCTCTACCCATGCATAGCCCTTTTTGTGTTTCTCTTATGTACTTACTAATGAATTTTTTCAAATTTTTCCCTTTCCTTTCCATCCCTGTATCCCTGGCCTTCAAGTTCTTGGGAGAGTTTGAAGCGGTTCCCACATCAAATCATGGCTCGAACAGGGAAATCCATCCAACCAGAGATGTCCACGCTATGAGAAAGAGTGCATCAACAGGTTGTAGCAAATGGACAAATCCATGGAGATTTCTTAGAGTGATTTGTTAAGAAACGCATGCTCTGCATCACAATCTCCCACCAGTTGCATGAGAGGTACAGTTTAGTAACAGACAAAAGGGAAATATGTGTCTTGTTTCTTGATTTGCCTCTGAATTTATATCACTTGTAAATGTTTTTAACAAGTCCCATAGGAGTATGCTTCTGCTTGTAATGTCTTCTCATGAAACGAGAATCATCTGAGATGTGTGTGTGTGAACACACACATGTGTGCACATATTTTAACTTACATGTGTGACATTGTGCTATAGCTCTTCTGTTGCTTCTTTTCTTATTCACCAGGCACAGTGTTTCTAGGATCTATTCACTTTGCTTCTAACCACCACCTTGTACACTGGATATACATCTACCACATTTGTCCATCACCATCTCCAAATTCCTGTCACAGAAATACACCACAATAAATATCCTTGTATGTGTCCATTGTGAACCCATGTGAAAATTCAACAAACGTGTTTTAATTCAACTAATATTGCCAGGGAACTCTTCAAAATGGTTGCACCTGTTGACATATGGGTTTCCTATACTCCCATTCCACAAAACTCGACACTATGCATCGTATCTTTAGTTTCACCAATCTAATAGGTATCGAGGGATATCTTAGAGCTTCCCGTGTGGAGTTCCTGTGGGTTGATGATTAACTCCTACTTACTCTAGAGTTGTGACAACTATACTGAATAGTGTTTTCATTATATTTTCTAGTTAGTATTGTCATGGTAGAGAGATGCTAACATTTCATAAGTTCCTGGATCTGAAAATGTTGGTGAATTCTGTTACTGGTTCTAATAGTTGGATTTTTTTTTTTTTGAAACATGATTATATCATCTGGAAGTAACACGTTTTTATGTCCTTCCAATCCTTACTTCTTTTTCTTTCATGGTAGCACCTGCCAGAAACTTAAGTACAAATGTTAAATAACTATAGTGATGATGCATATCCCCACCTTGTTCAAAGTTTTAGAGGAAAGAGTAATAAGACTAAAGTATGCTGTAACTTTTAGAGCACATAATGGTAACAAGAAGTTCCTTTATGTTTCTAGTTGGTTAGTCATCCTCACTATGTGTTGAATTTTCCAAGAATGTTTTCTGCATCAGTTCAGGTAATCATGCATCGTATACTTGAGTCTTAGTTAATGTGGCAAATTCCACTGATGTGTGGTGAGACATCTCACGTTCATGAATAAGTCTTATTTAATTATCATCTCTTTTTAAAAAATATACTATGGTATTTTCTTAGCTATATCTTACTGAAAACATTTACACCTGTGTTCAAAATAAACTATCGCTGTAATTGTCTTCTCTTGAATTGTCCTTACCTAACAATAGAATGAAAAGTGCATTTTTTATACGAAGGGGGGAATAACGTTATAAAGTAGAAATGAATTGTTTCCTGCAAGTTGAATAAAACTTATCAATACAACCATCTAGGCCTTAGAGATCTGGGGAGGAAAAAAAAAGATGTTTTTTAAATGTTATATTTATATCTAGGTACTGGGGTGCCAATTAAAAGTATGGTAAAAAAAAAAAAACAATCTCAAAGGCCCATGTTAGGAGAGTCATGAAGTCCTTTTCTTCGGTATAACTTGTCTGCAGATGCTATTTCTCAACCTCCTGCCTACCCACCTCTTCGTCATATTTCCTGTATGAGTCATGCCGACTGCGTTTTGGAAACGATCAACCTCAGGCACCTGTCACCACCGTCTCCTCCCTGGCCAGAAGCCCTGCTGAAATCTACCTGCTTTGTCTCACTACAGATAGTTGCCTTGTCCCCTCCTCACTCAACCCCCAAATTTCTTCAGCATCCGAAACTTCCGGTGTTAGAAATGACCAATTGAAACACTAGAAGGGAGGCCCCTCTTTGCCACGGCCCTTAGGAAAATCCTCTGTGAGTTTTGTTCTGTTCTACCTTGGCCAGGGGACAGAACTGACTTTCCGGTTTCCATATCCAAACAAGCTACATGAGTGCCTGGGTTCTGCCCAGCGTCTCACGCTCATGTGCCCCCGTCCACTGGAGGGAGGGCGTGCACACTGCAGGGCAGCAGGACCACGGTCCCTGGTCGTTGGGAACAGAACATCCGGAGAACGCCACCATTGTCAAAGATTTGTCTCTCTGTGACTAATTTTCCAGCCTTCTGTCTTTCCCTTCCATCTCTGGATCGATGCATCTTTATTGTGGACTGAATGTTTGTGTCCCGTGCAAATTCTTATGTTGGAATCCTAATTCAATTCCAGAGGGCTGAGAGGGTGGGGCCCTCTGCAGGTGATTAGCTCATGAGAGTGGCGCCCTCGTGAATGGGATTAGTGGCCTCGTGAAAGACCCCAGAGAACTTCCTTCCCGCTTCCAGCCATGTGGGGACACAGAGAGAAGTTCACAGACTGCAATCCAGAGGGGATCCCTCACCAGAACTTGACTGCGCTGGCATCCGGCTCTTGGGCCCCAGCCTTGGTGTATAAGCCACTGATCTGTGGTATTTTCTTATAGGAGCCCAAACAGACCAAGGCAATCTTTGGGCCAAAACATCTGGCTCTGGGATCTTGCCTCTAAATATTTAGGCCAGACCTTGGGGTTAGAGGTCCCTTGGAACTTTGTTTCTGCTTGGTGTGAGCTGAGGTGCTCATGAGGCACCAAGAAAAAAAGGCAATGGAAAGCAGAGAAATAAAAAACCAAGGGGTTAATACTCCAGAGATGTGGCCAGCCACCCACGCTCACGCATGGTCATCCAGCCAGGGCTCACACCCTGTGAAGCCAACAGACAACAAAAATGTCTCTACTCAAATTATCTTTGGGGGCTGGGGAAAGAAGAGGTAAAAGAAGACAAAATTAAGGTACGAAAAGGAATCTTAAAATTGTTGATGCAAATAAGTTTGAAGCTCTTGGACTAACCCAACTATTTCCAAAGACGTGGAAAATACTTTTGTATGGAATGGATGGAAAACTGCATGTTATGCTTGAGAAGCTTTAAAAATTACGTGAAAAAACATGTAAATCAGCTTCTTATTTTCAAAAAGCACAGAGGAAAAAATTATGGACAAAGAGAGGGGAGGTTTATAAATTACTTGATCTCAGGCCATTCTTTCCTGTGTGATTCATGCACGTGTCCATCCACACATTGAGTTCAGTAATAAACCACATCTTGCTAATTTCATTTCTGTCTTGGAGGGGATTATGTATGATGGAAATTCTTAAATTACCACCCTTCTCTTTTCTCTTTGTTTTTAATTTTTTAAATGTTTATTTATTTTTGAGAGACAGAGAGACAGAGAGCAAGCAGGGGAAGGGCAGAGAGAGGGAGTTAGAACTGGAAGCAGACTCCAGGCTCTGAGCTGTCAGCACAGAATCCAATGCAGGGCTCGAACTCACGGACTGTGAGATCATGACCTGAGCCAAAGTTGGACACCTAACCGACTGAGCCGCCCAGCCACCCCTCACCCTTCCCTTTTCCTAAGGATGTTAGAAGCAGCTACAGATATGTCAGCCAGCCCACAGATCCCCACACATAGCAAACTTTTCACTACTTCAAAATAAGGAGTGGCGAATGGATGTGCATACAAGTTGATTTTAACCTAAAGCCTAAGGGAACTAAGTGAGTAGTTAGCTAATCAGAAATCTACCCTTCACAGGTGGCTGTAACAAGATTTTGAGGCACTATTACTTCAATCTGCTGCAGAACTTTCTTGAATTTGCAAATTTTCCTTGGTGAAAGAAATTGTTTTCAACAAATGCAGTCGTATCGGAAAGTTTTACAGTTTCTCCGGCCCTTGTACAGACAGGTGTTAAAAACTGGTTAGAACTAATACACTTGGAGCAGGGCTCTCGATCCTGTCCACCTTGTAAGGACTAAGGACAGTGGTTGCCTGCTTCATCCAAGAAGACTGACCCTGACACGGGGTACTTTGGGGCTCACCACTTATACCTGAGGACACATAGAGAGGATTCCACTAAAGGCCACAAAAAGCTGTATGTTGGCCTTGGGGTCTGCCTGTTAATACACACAGGGTGGGGCAGAACTGACTCCTAGCCTTCCCACGTGGCATCAGGTTGCAGCAAAGGGGGCCTATCTTTAATCACAAGTGAGTGCGGGGCGCCTGGGTGGCTCAGTCGGTTAAGCGTCTGACTTCGGCTCAGGTCACGATCTCATGTTTTGTGGGTTTGAGCCCTGCGTGGGGCTCTGTGCTGACAGCTCAGAGTCTGGAGGCTGTTTCAGATTCTGTGTCTTCCTCTCTCTGACCCTCCCCTGCTCATGCTGTCTCTTTCTCTCTCAGAAATAAATAAAACGTTAAACAATTTTAATCACGAGTGAGTGGCAATGCTATTCAAAAATCTGAAAAACCATGCTTTACACCATGCAGCCCACCTACCTGCCACAACCGAGCAGACCAAGGGCAGTCGCCTCCTACAGGGTTTGGGGCGAAATTATCCAAAGGGGCCTCCACTGAGAGAATATAAATACGGGGCAGAGGAAGGCAGTGGGCAGACGCAGAGCCAGAGCACAGGGAGAGGCAAGATGGAGAGAGCTGGGAGGGAGCAGAAGGAGCCGTGTGAGCAGAGATAAAGCAAGGCACTGGGGTGACTGCTCGTTGGGGGCCCCAGCACAGCTTCCTAGGGAAAGCAGGGCCCTGCTACACAGCCGGGGCCCCACTGGCTTGTGAGGCACATCTCAGGCCCAGGGGATAAGCACACAGAGGAGCGGAACGACTAATGAGAGGGGCTGCTATCGAAACTCTATTTGATGAAGATTCCAGAGTGCTTGTCAACCTTCCCTGCGTTTACCACCCATTTACATGTACATCCATTGCAATAAGGAAACTTCGGAAAGTTCAACCTGAAGTTGTGTTATTAACATGAAAAGAAACATTGAAATGGATGGTTTTCAGAAAAAAATGTTTTCTCTCACAAGTATGCTTTAAGTAACTGATACATATGAAATATATATATGATATAATACATATAAAATATGTAACATATAATATATAGCATATGTTTTATGTAATATATATATGATGCTGCCCTAGGATAAAGCTAACACGGATAGAAATTAGAGGCAAATAACAGAAACAAAAACAGATTTTTTAAAGAAATTTTAATGTTTATTTATTTTTTAAGAGAGAGAGAGAGACTGAATGGGGAAGGGGCAGAGAGAGACACACAGAGTCTGAAGCAGGTTCCAGGTCTGAGCTGTCAGCACAGAGCTTGATGCGGGGCTCAAACTCACAGACCACAAGATCATGACCTGAGCTGAAGTCGAACACTCAACCGACTGATCCACCCAGGTGCCCCAGAAACAGATTTTTCAAAATGTTTATTTATGTATTTTGAGGGAGAGAGAGAGAGAGAGAGAGAGAGCACAGGAACAGGGGAGGGGCAGAAAAAGAGAAGGAATCTTAAGCAGGCTCCATGCTTAGCACAGCCCGATGTGAGGCTCGATCCTACAACTCTGGGATCACGACCTGAGCTGAAATCAAGAGTCAGACACTTAACTGACTGAGCCACCCAGGCGCCCCCAAATTTTTAAATTTTATTAATCACTCCCTGTTTTGGCCACGCTGCAAGAGCTAATAAACTTACATTGATCTGTAGTAATCTTCATCTGTACAGCATTTATCCTGCCAAATATCAGGGTTATTCTTGTTATATAAAACAATCAAAAAGCTTTCCATTATATATACTATGTCTTGGAATAGTATATAATCCACAATCATTATCTTCAAAGTTTTGAAATTATTTGCATAAAACTCCCTAAACCTGGTGCCTTTTAAAAGACTTCTGTGATTGGTTGTAAGTATGATGGCCATGCAATGTACTTCTCAAAGTGGAGCACTTCTAAGATTTAAAATGGGTGCTAACCACACAGATGCCAAGACAGACCTAAAACCAAGATGCCCCCAGACAGACGAGGGACCTGTGTGTCTAGGGAAGGAAAAGGCATGTTGGGCTCCATAATGCATTCTCTCTCTAGAGGACTTGAGGAGACAAGGGAAAAAGAAAACAAATGACCTATTCAAAGCTCCTTGGTAACATGCTCATCAGACTTCTTCATGAGATTTACGAGCAGAAAGGTAAGAGGTCTTATCTATTGAGAGCTTTTAGCAGGCTATACATGGTCTGTCTCGGTTGCATGTGATACATGACCTCAGTATTGACCAATTTATATCCCATGAGCCTCTGGAAAATGTCAATATCAAATATATAATTAGTAGAATATGTAGCTCAAGTAGAGCTATTTTATGATTGAAATGCCCCCTTTTGGGGGAGCCGTGCCCTGCACGCCTGACCAGGAGCCTCACAGGATAGATCTTTCAAGCAGGACCCTGGGAGTTGCACTGGTGACCTAGCCTTCCCCTTGATTAACCAGCGTCTCAGAATTGCCTGTACCTGTTGAGTCAGCAGTAAAGCTTAATAATGGGTACACTTTCTGATTCTTGAGAGTCCTATTTGATATTCCAACTGAACTTCCCCATTTATTATTATAGAACCGGGCAGGACGCATGCTTATAATTTCCTTGACCTCTTCTCTATGATCATATAGCAATACTAACAGCACGCATTTGCATGTTTTGTCCTGTTTTCTTGATTGCCCTTGCCTTTAGAATTCCACCCACAGCTACGAACACAATGCCACAGACAGAATGCCACTTTTATTCACGAATACTTCTGTGCACATTCCTTCAAAACAAGAACTTGCTCTTATCCAACCACAATGCAATAAATAAAATCAGGAACTAACCTTGATATGCTACTAACATCTACAATTCCAAACCTTTTTAAAATTATGCCAGGTGTTCCATAAAAGGTTATTTACAGAGAAACAGACACAGTAATCCAACTGTGATTCGGGTTATCATCCAGGACCCCTGTGTTGCTTCTGTGTTGTCTTCTTGCCTCCCTTCCTTCGATCTACAACATCTCCTTGGCCTGCCTTTGTCTTCACCACATTGACTGCTTTAAAGACTGCGTGGCCTATACAAGTTTTCAAAAGAGATTTTTTTAACAAGATGCTTGACTTGAAGGAGAATTTGCCTAGTATCATTTTGTTAGAATAATATAGTCCTGTTAAAAGACAGAGAATATCCTACGATTGACAGGAATATAGCAAATCATAATAGAGGCAAAATCCAAGTGGGGAATGTATGAAAGGCTTTTATTCATGTTTGTTTATGGTTAAACACTGAGATCAAAATAACCTACTGATATATGAACATAAGACATTTGGCCACGCGTGTCACCACTGAAGAGGAAAAGATGTATTTTCTGAGAACCAATTTCTGCCCTCATCTTTCTAGAGTCGATGTTGATCAAAACACAGTGTTGACAATTTAGGGGAAAAAGGAAGCGTTACGCTTGAGCACACACACACCAGTTATTTTGTGTATCATAAATCGCTGGCGGCAGCCAAAGACCAGGAAAAACCTCGGTCATCGTTAGAACAGGTGAGATCGACTCATGGTGTCCCAATAGTGAACATATTACTGGGAATGTTTGCCCGGTGTCAGATGAAATCGCAAGTGTTTTGTTTGCCCATAGTTTTGGGGGGTTTGTTTGTTAGTTAGATCCCTTTGGCTGGTATGAAACATAGTAATCTTACCTGAATTCTCTCCTTCCATGTGCCGTTTCTTTGATTGGCTGGTCTGATCCAACTTGAATTTGATCTGATTTCATTGACTTGCCTTCAGGCGTTCACGGTTTGCTTCGTCGGAACCTGGCTCTGCATGGTCAATCCTGTCACTTGGAAACATTCAAACACTTTATTCCCCCTTGTACCTTAAGAGATGTGAAGGGGGCGCACCTGAGTGGCTCAGGTGGTTGTGCATCAGACTTTGGCTCATGATCTTCAGGTCATGGTCTCATGGTTTGTGGGTTCTAACATCACACCGGGCTCTGTTCTAACAGCTCAGAGCCTGGAGTCTGATTAGGATTCTGTGTCTCCCTCTCTTTCTGCCCCCTCTCTAAAAAATAAATAAAACAGAGAGAGAGAGAGAGAGATGTGAAAGGATGCTCTTTGAATATTCAAAACATTCTGGCTCTGTTTTCTGCCCTCTATTTAACTGGTGATGAGCTTGGCTACGTGAAGTGGCCCAGAGATAAATGGACAAGCATTTTTCTACAGCCACAGGCCACCGCTCAAGGGACCACCAGATCACTGCTTCAGAGGGTCACGGCTGCGGCACAATCAGTGGGCTGAGGTGAGGCTCAGGCGCTAGGCAGGAGCGCAGCCAGCAAGAACAAAGGCAGACATCTCACCAGAACTTCGCCAGCATGTGCATTTTCTTCCCTTATTACATGGCGTATGAGTTACTGTTTTAGGAAGAACACTCAGATCCTGGTCTAATTGCCTTAATGGATATGGATATACTTTTAAAATTCCATTTTATTCCCCAAAGAAAGGGAAACAAAGCCATCTGTTACAGGGTTCATAAGTAAGTGCCCAGAAAGGAATCGGACCAAGAATCTCCCACCCAGAATTCTTTTGAGTTTTCTTCTTTCTCTACATCTTTATCTACAAATGGAGAAATACCTACTGTTAGTCAAGGGACATTTTAAACTCAGAACAAGTGTTAACACATGCTGACAGTTTCCTTTCATTCAGGGGACTCATAACTGGTGCCTGATGGGCGAGGGCGAGTGGCTAGCACTAATAGAGGTAATATTGCCGAGCCCTGAAGGTCAGTCCGCATGCACCTAAGCCATCCCTTGAATGAAGGGGCTGAGTGGCCGGGGTCGCAGGTGATGATGCCACAGACTTGTAACCACCTTTTACACTTTTCTTTGTTGAGCCAGAACCACAGGCAGCATCCCTGAAGCTGAGGAAATATCTATCCCACTTTCTGAATTAAAGATGAACAGAGGGAGGAACCCCTCCCGACAGGTCATCAAAGCCGGGTGAGCGCGGGTCCCCAGGGGCTCTCTCTGGTCCTTTCCCACCAAATGATCAAATCCGCGAGTTCTCCACCCCATTCCTGGTGAAGTAGTAGCTTTCCACAGGGACGGTTTACATCCTCTTCTAGATGTACTTCAGACACAGAATTTTCAGCATTTTGACACAAACTTAAAATTCCAACAAGAGGCGCCTGGATGGCTCAGATGGTTAAGCTTCTGACTCTTGATTTTGGCTCAGATCCAGATCTCGCGGTTTGTGAGTTTGAGCCCCACATCTGGCTCTGCGCTGTCAGCTTGGGATTCTCTCTTTCTCCCTCTCTCTTGGCCCCTCCTCTGCTGTCGCTCTCTCAAAATAAATAAATAAACTTAAAAAAAAAAAAAGCTGTGATGAGGAACAGAAGCCCAGGAACAAAGATGTTTAAAAATAAGTAAATAGCTCGCTTCGGCAGCACATATACTAAAAATTGGAATGATACAGAGAAGATTAGCATGGCCCCTGCGCAAGGATGATACGCAAATTCGTGAAGCGTTCCATATTTTTGTTTTTGAGAGATTAATGCCATTATTATCAATAAAGAAGATATCTGAATCTGCAAAAAATAAAAATAAAAAAATAAAAATAAGTAAATAAACAATAACGAAAATAAAAACTCCAACAAATGTCAATATTTTAAAAATAAGCCATTTATTTGAGGTTACTCCCTCCTATTTCTAGAGATTGATCATGGAATGTATGTTCTCTCCTTTTATTTTCTTGTTTCTCTTTCTGAGAGAGAGAGAGAGAGAGAGAAAGAAAGCATGAGCAAGGAAGAGAGAGAATCTCAAGCAGGCTCTACACCCAGCTCAGAGCCTGATGCAGGGTTTGATCCCATGACCGTGAGTGAGATCATGACCTGAGCCAAAATTGAGAGTTGGATGCTTAACAGAGCCACCCAGGTGCCCCATAGGATATGCATTCTTAAGCAATGTCTAATAAGCATCCCTGTGGCACCGTGAAATGCTGTGAAACAAGATATTTCTTAAAATCATAAATACATAAATTTGTGAATGTTAAAAGTTTCAAATACCAAGCAGTTTTTTCCACAGATTTTTCTGAACCAAACTTCTGTAGTTAAAATAATCAGAATCATATGTAACTCCAAATTTTGTAAATATTTCCAATTTCCTGGATTTATTCTCCTTCAGTATTTGAAAACTGATTCTTTATGAGAACCCAAGGAAAAGCTAAATGTGGGAGGGGGGTAAATGGTCTCCACTCATATGTTGTAATCTGGGGACTATAGATTTCAATACCATGTGGAAATAACTAGCTTAAAAATATCACACATTCTACAATTTCAGCTTTTATACACGTGAAGAGATCAGAACCAACTGTTGAAACTCTCAGGAAACTCAGGGCAGGGCTATCAACAAGTTATTATTGTGCTGAAGGCGTCCACACAGCCGAGAACAATGTGCTAAGCCAGAAATCTAGACACATTTCACTGAGAGTTGCCATTAATTCCTATTATAATAGGCACAGTTTTAAAGATTTTGTGTGGTAATTTGGCTAACAACTTTCAGGGTCTACAAAGCAAATATCACAGAACATTATTGGCTTATTTTTAAAAATCTTTTTAAACATTTATTTATTTTTGAAAGACCAAGAGAGACAGAGCGTGAGTCGGGGAGGGGCAGAGAGAGAGGGAGACCCAGAATCCGAAGCAGGCACAGAGCCTGACACAGGGCTCGAACTCACAGACCATGAGATCATGGTCCCCACATACTGGCTTATTGAGTAAGCACAGGGCCTTGTGTGGAGTGCCAACATCGATGTGGACATAGCCTGGGATGTCTCTGGCACTGTGGGACCGTTGGGGACACTCGCACCAGTTATGTGAGAAATAGATCACACCCAAATGAAAGTCAAGAAACATTAGGATCACGTGGTCATTCAACAATATTGGTTGTGCAATAACTTCTTGGTCAGACATTTAGGCTTGGAAGGTGTGGGATGACATCTATGGGAACACAGGAGAAAGATGATCTAAGTCTTCCTGAAAATGTCGCCAAGCTTCAGAAAGGTTATCTATCATCTTTGAACTGAGACTTGAAAAGCAATTGGAAATTTCCTTAATAAGTCAGGCAGAGAAGGACAGATACCATATGTTTTCACTCATATGTGGATCAAGAGAAACTTAACAGAAGACCATGGGGGAGGGGAAGGGGGAAAATAGTTATGGAGAGGGTGGGAGGCAAACCATAAGAGGCTTAAATACTGAGAACAAACTGAGGGCAGATGGGATGGGGGAGAGGGGAAGGGGGGTGATGGGCATGAAGGACACCTGTTGGGATGAGCACTGGGTGTTATATGGGAACAAATTTGACAATAAACTATATTTTAAAAAAGAAAGAAAGAGACATTTTCTTGCAGCCAAGTAGGAGATGAACATGTTTGGCAGAAGAGCATCTTTCATAACACACCAAAGGGGGGTGGGGACTGAACTTTTTGGGGGCAATGAACACATATAACAAAGCACTTACCACATCTAAGAAACAGGACTGGACGTTATGAGAATAAAATGACAAAGAAAAAAAATATATATATATATAGCTGGAAATAAAGAATAAGAATTTAAGGGCAGGGGCACCTGAGTGGCTCAGTCAATTGGGCATCAGACTCTTGATTTCAGCTCAAGTCATGATCTCATGATGGGTTCATGGATTTGAGCCCTGTATTAGGCTCTGCACTCACATTGTGAAATCTGCTTGGGATTCTCTCACTCCCTCTCTCTCTTTCTGCTCCTCACCTACCCACCCCCCCTCAAAATAAGTAAATAAGCTTAAAAAATTTTTGAGGACAGAGGACAACAGGACAGAAAACATTAAAGACAGGAGTGAGATTGGTCTTCAAAATACGTACTATAAGCTGCTGAACACTTAAAATTGGCTCTGTACTTCCAACCAGCCAACAGAAAGAGGAAGACACAATCAGTTGCCTGGGTGACATTGCAAAGAAATTTTTTTTTAAATTAATTGTTCCAGGGGTGCCTGAGTAGCTCAGTCAGTTAAGCATCTGACTTTGGCTCAGGTCATGATCTCATGGTTCGTAAGTTCGAACCCCACATTGGGCTCTGTGCTGACAGCTCAGAGCCTGGAGCTGCTTCGGATTCTGTGTCTCCCTCTCTCTCTGCTCCTCCTCTGCTCCTGCTCTGTCTCTGTCTCTCTCTCTCTCAAAAATAAAAACTAACTAAATATTAAAAATAATTAATTGCTCCAGAGAAGCACGGGCTAATTTAACAGAACTCTGACATATTTGTCTCCAGGTGATTCTTCATGATGTAGTGAAAAGTGTCCTTGACAACATCTCTACATTAAGAGAAGCTTGAATGGAAACAGCTTCCCTTCCAATAGCCCTGAGGCACAACGACCAGAGCACATCTGGGTAAAACAACTTCTATTTTGGGTCAAAATGACACAGCCCAGACCCACAGCTCTCTGATAGTCTGGCAGGAGGAACTGACAGACTCCATGCCCATCGGGCAATACGCACAACGGGTGCCACCACGGGACGCTCAAGGGCCATTTCCCCTCACAGGCAGGGGCTCTGGGGCATCGAAGAGAGTCCAGGTTTTCCTCAGAAAGCAATTCTGAGTTGATTACAACACAGAGAATGGCTACGGTGCCTCTGGCTTAGTAAACTAGGTCATCTCCCAAAGTCTCATCTGGGTTCAAAGACCGGCGGACGCGAAGTCTTGATTCAAGGCGGGTCGTACGGTGCTCACCACCAGACCGCCCGACGTGCGCTGCAAGGATCCACGCCGGCCACGAATACAACCGAGTGGCTGGATGCGCTCCAAGCTTTCTTCAGCTGCTCCCGAAAATGTGACTGACATCTGACACCCTGTTAAGAGGTACGGCTGCCCTGCCGGAGAGGCCGCAGGGAGACACCAATCTGGGCAGCCACCAGCCACGACAGCCATTCAGCAGAAGCACCGGATATGTAAGCGGAGACTTCCTCCTGCCAGGAGTAACACCGAGTGACACGGGCAGAGCCCAGCCCACACGGCAGAATCAGACCCCAAGCAGGGCGCCTGGAGGGCTCAGTCAGGTAAGCATCAGAATCTCACGGTCTGTGGGTTTGAGACCCGCACTGGGCTCTGTGCTGACAGTGCAGACCCTGCTTTGGATCCTTGGTCTCCCTCTCTCTTCCCCTACCTGATCTCTCAAAAATAAATACACATTGAAAATTTTTTTAAAAAATAAAAGGATCATGCAAACCGATGGCTACTGGTTTCAGTCACTGAGTTTTGGGCTAGTTTCCCAAATGACCTTAGATCACTAAAATAGCTCCACACTTGGGAAAAAAATTTAAAACATATTTGTTGAAACACCCATAAAGACCTCCTTTCCCCAAATTAAAAAAGAAAACAAATAAAACATCTAACATTTAAAAAAAAAACTTATGTTTATGTATTTTTGAGAGAAGAGATCGTGAGTGAGAGAAGGGCAGAGAGAGAGAGGGAGACACAGAATCAGAAGCAGTTCCAGGCTCTGAGCTGTCAACATAGAGCCCCACACGGGGCTTGAACCCTCGAACTGTGAGAGCATAACCTGAGCCAAAGTTGGGAAGCTTAACCGACTGAGCCACTCAGGCACCCCTAAAACATCTAACATTAAGCATTAACACTTCACTATGGGGCACCGGAGTGGCTCATTCGGTTGAGCATCAGACTTCGGCTTGGGTCATGATCTTGCAGTTTGTAGGTTCGAGCCCTGCATCGGGCTCTGTGCTGACAGTTCAGAGCCTGGAGCTGCTTCAGATTCTCTCTCTCAATCTCTCTCTCTCTCTCTCTTCCTCTGACCCCCACTCCCCACTTGCACTCTGTCTCTCTCTTTCAAAAGTAAAACAAACATTTAAAAAAAAATACCTCCTGATCACTAAATAAATCAAAGAGTTATGTAGGCTGTGATCTCTATACTAGTTAAATGCTGGAGGTGACCCAGTGATTTGTGGTTAACAGGATCAGAAAGTGCCTTCAACAACTACCTGAAGCATCCCCCACACAGGATGTACTTTCACCAAAAATGAGGGGTTTGATTCTGCGATATTTACTCTTAAACCCTTCTCCTGCGTTTCAGGTGGAGCCTGTAACCACACTGAAAAGTCAGAGGTGAGGCCGCGTGAGAAGAGAAGGTCCGCACCTTCCTCCCGATGGGGAAGACGTCACGCACAAGGCCCGGCGGTGGTGGTGAAATGGCAGGCGTGCTAGTGGCCAGTGTGGTAAACTGGAGGATGGCGTGGTGGAGCTGTCCGCGTGGTCATCAACTACCGCCGAAGACATCTCCTCGGTTGCCCGGGGCCACCGTAACAGAGTGCCGCAACCGAGGCGACTTGTAACAACAGGGGACTGTTCTTTCATGGGTCTGGAGGCTGGAAGTTCTAAATCAAAATGGTGGCAGAACTCTGCTCCCTCTGAGGCCTCTAAGGGAGGCTCCTTCCCTGCCTCTTTCACTTCTGGCCGTCGCCAACAATCCTTGGAGTTCCTTGGCCCATGACAGTGAAACTCCCGTTGCTTGTCTCCACAGTATCATGTGCTCTCCATGCATGTTTCTGTGTCTGCACATGGCCTTCTCCTCTCTGTGAGCCTGTGTCCAGATTCCCCTCGTCTTCTAAGGACACTGAGTCATGACGGCCACCCTATCCAGTGTGAACTCACTTTAACTTGATGACCTCCATAAAACCCTATGTCAAATAACCTCACATCCTGAGGTTCCAGATGAACATGGAACCAGCCTCTTTTCAACCCATTCCAACCTTCGGTTCCAGTCGGAAGACCCCGGGATGTTTCACAGCACACAGCTACACCCCCCCCACCCCCACCCCTCCGGAGTGACAAATTACTGCGAGAGGGTGACAGGTCAGGACCTTCTGTGAGTGAGGGAATAGTAATGACCTTCCTCTGATAATGACAGATGCTTGTGTGTTACTACCTGACTCTTGTGGGTGTATCTTTCTCCCCAGCCAGAATCTGGTGGAGGGCCAGTGACCTCCATTTTTTCAACATTGTGTTGCACAGTTAATACTTTCAACACAGAGAAATTTTTGAACAAAGGAGGAGTGGGAAGCCAGGAGAAGGGAGTAGAGGGAAGCCAGGAGGAGACCACGTACTGAATCCACACTCCGAGTCGGGCATGCTCACCAGGCATGCTGAGACCCCACCCCAGAATGAGGAACCTGATGAGAAATTTGACGCCTGCCCAAACCAACAGTCTGCATGTTTTACTTGCCTTTATGGGGACCCCGCTCTTGCACCTCAATAGCATTTAACTAGTGTTGGCGACAGAAGAGGGAAGGCTCTAGGGTCTTGTGAGGTGCTCAGTGTTGCTGTGGAGTGTGGACTTGAGAGGGGCTCTTAAAAGACCGGATTTCCTTCCAGGTTATTGTTGGTTATGAGACTGTCCATCTCTGGATTCAAGAGAGGCACACGGCTGCCTCAGGAAAATATGAAAACTATGCAAGAAAATACTGTTTGGTGGAAACTTAGATTACTTGTTTTCTTCCTTATACTTTTCTGAATCTCTCTTTTGTTTTAAGTTTTTATTGATTTATTTTGACAGAGAACAAGCAGGGGAGGAGCAAAGAGAGGGAAAGAGAGAGGATCCCAAGGAGGCTCACGTTGTCCGTGCAAAGCTCTGCACGGGACTTGAACTCACGAACCATGAGGTCATGACCTGAGCCAAAATCAGAATAAGACCCTTAACCAATGAGCCTCGCAGGTGCCCCACTTTTCCTAATGAACATCTTTGTTTCTGCAATAGAAATGAATAAGCACTTAAGCATACACACACAAAAAAATTGACTTTGGCATTTTAGGTCAAGATGTGAATATTTCTTCCCCTACTCATCTCTGAGTACCTACTAGCTAATCATCTCTAGGTGAGGCTGTGTTACTTCTTTATCACCGTGGCCCACAACTAGAAATATCTATGTAAATAATCACTACCAGCCAAGATCGAAGAGAATCAAATCAGATCTTAATAGTTTAAGCACCGAACACAGTACAAAAGACTAAATATGTGGCATATACAAGCAGCCGCCACTTTTCATCTCCCCTCGGGAAGTAGCTCAGCTCCGAGCAGACGTGGCCACAGCTCATGTAACCCCAGAATATTTCTTACAGACCCCCGGATGGCACCGTTCACGAACACAGCCTTTCATTACCGGCCTGTCTCCCCACAGTTGTTCACCTTTATTAAAAGAAAAGAAAATGGAAGCCAGGCTTGAAAATCTCCCAAGCACACAAAATTATTTAAGCCGCATCAGCAAAACTAAATCTAGCTTATGTCGTGAACGTTAAGCAAAGCCTAAGCTTGTTCTTGTAAATGTCTCTGATCATCATGAAAGAAACGTAAGCCATCTTTCGAAAATAGTATGAGAGAATTGTTTTTAGCCAATCCCCTGCTGTCTGGAAACCCACACTGTAATAACCAGTTACGGTAAAGGTTGGACAACCTCCTCATTTTCATTTTATAAGCCATCCCATGATGCCACGCTGCTGAGTTCATATCAGTTTGGGTTTGGAGCCTCCCAGTTGCCAACCATACTTATGCATTCAATGATCTCTCATTAAATACTATTTTCCTGATCTGGTGGTTTTAATTTTTGCTGTTTCTGGATTCAGGACACATTTCAGGGTAGACTACACATTCATGTCCTTAAGCCAAACGGCCCCCAAACGACTTCAAGCATGGGATGGTACTCGCATGTCTTCAAATTTGTATATAAATTAATATTACTCAACAATATGGTGTTACACTTTTTTTTTAAAAAGCATGTAAAAATTTAAGAATAGACTCTTTCTTTAAGGCTGTTTTGTAATTCAAAATCTTAACACATATTTAAGGCACATCCCTCCAAATTTTGGAGGAGGGCAGTTTCACAGAGACTGATATCTGTTACCTAAAAGGACCAAGGTGTTTAAATATAAAAACACAAAAAAGTAGGCCAAAATATATAAAGGCATGAAATGGAGACAAATTAGTTCAGGGCTACATGGCATAGTCCTGAAAAGCCCAAAAATCATATTTATACTTTTTTGCCCCAATTCTCTCGGGGAACACTTAAAGGCTCCTTCCCACCACAAGGTCAAAAGCAAAGCTCTTAGCATAGACTTGGTTTTTCAACAGCCTGTGAGTAAATGCATATGTGTCACTGGTCGCTGAAATTCACAAACATATTTGGAGCGTTGTTGCCCAGTGCAGATTGAAAGCCACCAGCAATGGATCAAGCCATGGCAAATATACCAAACAAGTACTTTATGTTTAGGATTCTTCACCAAACAGCTACATCGCCTGCTGGAAATCACATTTTAAAACTTTTAAGAAATTAATCTCCAAAATAGTAAAGGGCAACAGAAGGATTTCAAATTTTGGTAGGTTTAAGATGGCAAAGACCTTCCCCTGGGGCCAATACAGAAGCGCATGGGTTTTTGTTTGGTATACTGAGCACTTCCAGACTTTTGACGTCAATAAAAGGAATTTTATTTTTTAATTGCACCGTACTACTTTTAGTGAAGAAGAAACTAAGATTTGATACTGCTGAGTTAATAATGTAACACTCATCTTCTTAAGGGTAGTTTTTGTCTATATGCAGCATTAAAATAAAATTAAATGCTACGAAACATACAAAATGTTTCACCTTTATATTTTTTGAACCAATGGAGAACATAACAGATCATTCAAAACCATATTTTTTTTAATGTTTTTTAAATTTATTTTTGAAGGAGAGAGAGACAGAGTGTGAGTGAGGGAGGGGCAGAGGGAGAGGGAGACACAGAATCCAAAGCAGGCTCCAGGCTCCGAGCTGTCAGCACAGAGCCCGACGCGGGGCTCGAACCTACAAATTGTGAGATCATGACCTGAACCGAAGTCAGACGCTTAACCAGCTGAACCACCCAGGCATCCCCAAAACCATATACTTTTAAAATAACAGGTGCTTATCCAGAATTTGCTGCTTATCAACTGGACAGGCAAACTACTTATCCAATATAAGCCCATTTGCTCAGCTATAAGTTTGGAATAACCATCCCTAGCTCGGAGGATGACTGAGAATTCAAAGCAGTAATGAACGTGACAGTGATTTTGCATCTGAAGGGGATGTACACACACAGGGCGTATTACTATAAGTGTGGGTTCAAGAAAGAAGTAGCAAAATATGTGAAGTTGTATCCGCTCAGGGACTTCCACTACCCAAAGTTTCCTCCTATGCGCTTTCTTAAATCTAAGCTTCGAACACTAAGCCTTATACTTTCCCCTTTTGCTTTCTTTTCTGCATCTGTTTTTAGCAAAACACAAACCCCTTAAATACCTTGGAGAATACTTCTGAACCGCTTAGCTGGTACTTCTGACCAATTTCGTTGACTGTTAAAACAGCTTAGGGAAGAAAAGAAATCTAAATTTTGGAATCAGTGTTATAAAATCAACTGCCTTTCTGAAACTCTGAAAACTTCAACTACTGCAGTTGGTAAAGAGCTACCTCACACCTTTGCGTGGGTGAAAGACATCCACGTGTTCTGAGAGAGACAGCTGTTAGGTTTTCCCATAAATATGGGTAGAATCTCTGCTTGGAAAGGTAAACAACCCAACTTCCCCCAAATTAGTCATGTTACATGACTGGTCATTTTTACAAGCCTCCAAATATCTCTGCAGAGCTAGTTGAAAGGTAGACATCTGGGGCGCCTGGGGGGCTCAGTCAGTTAAGTGACCGACTTCGGCTCAGGTCATGATCTCATGGTTTGTGGGTTCGAGCCCCATGTCGGGCTCTATGCTGACAGCTCAGAGCCTAAGCCAGTCTTCAGATTCTGTGTCTCCCTCTCTCTCTGCCCCTCCCCTGCTCACACTGTCTCTCTCTCTCTCTCAAAAATACATAAAACATTAAAAAAGAAAGGTGGACATCTGCTTCTGTTTGAATCCCTTGACCTCCTTTTCTTCAAAGGCAACAGGCTAGAGAAGGGCCACGTCTGTGTCACACACAGGTGTGCAATTGTAAAACGCATGGACTAATATAGCAACATCACATACTGTCTATGTCTGTCACTTTTATATTTGAATGCATGGTAAGGATTGGTTTAAATCTATGGAGACCATACAATCTGATAAAGCAGCAGCTGTGTTCTAAAGAAGAAGGAAATCAGTGTACTTTGAGTCCAGGAATAAGCTCTTGCTCTTGGGAAGAAACACATTTTCTCAGAGTTTCGATCTCTCGGTTCATCAAATGGGTGGCCTGATACCACCACAGTGTAAGGGGTTGTAAGACAGGAAAAAGCCTTCAAATTTAACCTACATACAGGTCCCCTGTGCATCTCGCGAAAATCCAGATTCTGATCCCACAGAGCTCGGGGAAGAGAGAGACTCTGCTGCTAACCAGCTCCCAGGAGATGCTGGTCCCACTAGTGGAGGGCCACACTGTGAGCAGCAAGCTGACAGTACCCACGCCACCCCTCTCCTTGGTGGTGGCTTTGTACGGCTTGCCAGGTAACCTCATTGGAGAAGGGAAAGGACAGTGAATCCATTTTGAAGTGAAATATGAGGCAAACCCCAAAGTGACTATCAAGGGTCAAACTGTGTTAAGTTTTTCACTAGAAATAAGACAGGAAGCCATCAAAATCCTGGAGGAGAAAGCAGGCAAAAATGTCTTTGACCTCGGCCGCAGCAACTTCTTACTCAACACGTCTCTGGAGGCAAGGGAAACATGAGCAAAAATGAACCACTGGGAACTCATCAAGATAAAAAGCTTCCACACAGTGAAGGAAAGAATCAGTAAAACTAAAAGGCAATCAATGGAATGCGAGAAGATATTTGCAAATGACGTATCAGATAAATAGTATACAAAATCTATAGAGAACTTATCAAACTCAACACCTGAAAAACAAATAATCCGGTGAAGATACGGGCAAAAGACATGAATAGACACTTCTCCAAAGAAGACATCCAGATGGCCAACAGACAAATGAAAAAATGCTCAACAGCACTCATCATCTGGGAAATACAAGTCAAAACCATAATGAGATACTACCTCACACCTGTCAGAATGGCTGACATTTACAACTCAGGCAACAACAGGTATTGGCAAGGTTGTGGAGAAAGAGGCTCTCTCTTGCACGGCTGGTGGGAATGCAAACTGGTGCAGGTGCTCTGGAAAACAGTGTGGAGGTTCCTCAAAAAATGAAAAATAGGACTACCCTATGACCCAGCAATAGCACTACTAGGTATTTTTCCAAGGGATACAGGTGTGCTGATTCAAAAGGACAGCCGCACCCCAATGTTTACAGCAGCACCACCGACAATAGCCAAAGTGTGGAAAGAGCCCAAATCCATCGATGGATGAATAGGTAAAGAAGGTGTGGTATCTGTACACAACGGAATACTCCTCGGCAATGAAAATGAATGAAATCTTGCCATTTGCAACTACATGGATGGAAATAGCAGGTATTATGCTAAGCGAAATTCGTCAAAGAAAGACAAATATCATATGACTTCACTCAGATGAGGACTTAAAGATACAAAACAGAGGAACATAATGGAAGGGAAGCAAAAATAATATAAAAACAGGGAGGGGGCCAAAACATAAGAGACTCTTTAATTTGGAGAACAAACAGAGGGTCGCTGGAGGGGGTGTGGGAGGGGGGATGGGCTACATGGGTGAGGGGCTTAAGGAATCTACCCCTGAAATCATTGTTGCGCCAGATGCTAACTCCCTTGGATGTAAATTATAGAAAATAAATAAATTATTAGATTAAAAACAAAGACACAAGACAGCTGGAGCTGCACATCACTTTTCAACCCACCTGGGCTGCGTTTCCTGCTGCCCCACTCGCTCCTTCGGGCTTACATTCAATCCACGAGAGCCAAGAAGTTGGGGATTGTTCCTATCTTTTTATTTTTTTTTTATTTTTTATGTTTTTTTTTATTTATTTCTAGGAGAGAGAGAGAGAGACAGCATGAGCAGGGGAGGGTCAGAGAGAGAGGGAGTCACAGACTGAAACAGGCTCCAGGCTCTGAGCTGGCAGTCAGCACAGGGCCCGACGCGGGGCTCGAACCCACGAACCGCGAGATCATGACCCAAGGGAAAGTCGGACGCTTAACCGACTAAGCCACCCAGGCGCCCCTGTTCCTATCTTTTTAAATGTTAGGCCCCAGAATCCCCATTGCTCTTGTTAGCACACTTATTTCCATGAGATCATGAATCCTCAATTTGGTTCAGAAACAAAAGGCCACCGCGTTAGAGAGGGCGGTCTGACCGGTCCCACTGCTGCATCTGGTTGGCAGGAAACGGAAGGCTGCACACCATCCCTCTCGGGCCCCGGGGTGTCTTTGGTCTACTGGCCCCACCTTCCCCTGGAGCCCTCAGGGCCCTGGGTCCTCTGAGCTCAGGTGACAGATAATGGAAAAGGGACAGAGCGTGGCGTTGGGAGAGGTGACACCACCTTGTCCACCAGGAAGAAGCCAGTCGTGCGGATCCCCTAACTGTGTGGATGCTGGTCTAGTGGCGTGATCAGGAGGGAAAAAGCAGTGTCCCTGTGGTACCGCCTAACTGACTTGCCGGCTTGGTCTGAAGGCTGAAGAATTCACTGGACGTGAGGCGTGAGTCCAGACCACGTGGAGAAGCATGGCAAAGCGTGGAGTCTGGAAGAGCCCTGACGTGTTCCGGAACCACACCTCCTGCCCAGGGAAGCAGGCATGTGGAGAACCGTTAGCACTCCTGAGCCAGGTACATCCCTGTAGAAAGCAGAGGGGAGTTCAGCAGAGGGAGAGGACGATGCTTCTCGGAGGACCTTCACGATCGCCTGGAGCTGGATATGACCCTGTAGGTAAACACATGAGGAATCCAGGAATGTCTGTAAGCCCTAGAGTGAGGCCAGCCCTCTGAGGGCCCTTCTAGTCCAACACCAAGCTTCCCGAGCGTTGTCCTTCTGGATGTAGGGAGCCTAACCAGACCACCCCCAAGGGCGTGTGTGTGTGTGTGTGTGCGTGTGTGTGTCCAGGAAAGACAGAGAAGGCTGCTCATGGTTAATGTATTTGTTAGAGCCCTATGACCAGGGTCTCTGCCCAGCTACATATTCCAGACTCTGAACATGGGAAATCACGTGGGAACATCTGTGACAACACCAAAATGCTTTTTCATAGTTGAGCACAAGTGTGTCCCTGATGCCAACTTAGGTGACCGTGATTTCCAGTTTACACCGCCCCCACCCGCGGGAACTCACAGCAGCCCTCCATCTGCGGGGAGGGCCCTGCGGTTCTTACTTCAGTTTTAAATTGAAACTGATTCTAATCATGTTTTCAGTATGTGCGGTTGTATGTGCGAAATAAGAGCCCTGCTGGTAAACAACACTTCTGTGGGCACACTCACAAGATTTTAGTTCTTCGGGTGTGAACGAATTGAGCCAATGTCAGGGGAGAAAGGCTCCCACTCTGGGAATTTATCTGAGGGGGGGTAGTCAACTGCCTCTTGGAAAATCCCAGGTAACGTCCCAAAATTTAGTAAACGGTTTAATCACAACAGACACCAGAATAAAATACAAGCATAGGAAAGAGGTCCCCCCCTCAAATCCTTCACGTGTGACTTTTTCTGTCACTCACAGAACTACTATCCTGGGGATTCCCCTCCCCACTGCCTCTAAAACCAGAGAGGAAATACAGAATATCTTCAGACTAGGCTTCAAATGTGCACATTTTTACTTGGCAAAGATTTGGAATTACCTTTTTTAATTCGAATGTCTTGTAAGAACAAATACCAGCTTGGAAACTGGATGGGTCAAGAAAGGGGAGGAAAGGAAACAGGTAAACCACAGAGTCAGTGTCTGACATGCCCAGTTTCCCAAGCTTCGGGGCGGGCGCGGTACAGGAAGGAAGAAATTGTGAGTTTACAACTTTCCTAAAGGTCACCCCTAAATCACACACGCACACGCTAATCCTGATTTTACTTACAAAGTACCTTAGAATTAAGTCAGAGTAGCTGTGCGCTTGCCAAAGTATTGAGGGGGAATTTGTAATGCATTCACCTTGATCTTGTATTGTATTCTGGAGCGATTCCAGTTTAAAACACCTGATCTCAAAAACGAAAACTGCTTTCCATTTGCGGAAGGGTCTGTTTCAGGGCCTCCTGGGGCCGATCAGGGCCGCAGGGAGCTCAAAGAAGTTCCTCTGTTTAAGGGGTCCAGGAGCAGCCCCCCAGGAGGCACCTTGCCCATGCCACCTGCCCTGACGTCCTGGACAAGGGAGGGGGAGGAGTTCCAAACCACACCACCTGCTCCCCCACCCCAAGGGGTGCCTGGCCCACAACAACTGCGGCCCCACCCCAGGGGGCACCTGGCCCTCGCCACCTGAACACCCCCCAGGGGCCTCCAACCCTGAACACCTGCCCCAACACTCAGAAGGGAACGACTGGCCAGCACCCTCTGCCTGTGTGTGTGGCGGGTGGAGGGGGAGGGAAGGAGGCTCCCTATGGGCCCCGTCACCACTGCCCCAAGGATGCCCCTCAGCCAACATCCCGGTAATGCAGCCCCGCGCATTGTGGGACAAACCCCTGCTGGAAAGAAGGAGGAAAGGCAGAGGGGAGCCAGCTGCCTGGACACCTGCCGTCTTCATCACCGTGGACAACGGTTCCGCGTCTGAGACCCGCTAGCTTCCCTGTAAGAGCCATCAACGGGACTCAGACTTGGCTGTGCTGGCTGCCCGCAGGGTCCCCTGCGCCCCACACGCGCCCCAGGACCGTCCTGTCTGCGCCTGCGTCTCTGCAGACATTCCCTCCCGGACAAGCCCTTCCGCGGATTCGCCTACACTCTGTGTCCACCTCTGCCTCCCCTTCACCCCTTTCCTCCCCAGCTTCCAGCGCCAACGCACCCCTCATGTTGCTCTGTTAGCTGGCCGCCTAACCTCCGGGGAGACATCCCTGACCTTCCCTGGGGGAGCGCTCTTCGCGGTTGACATCCCATCCTGGAAACACCCCCCGCCCCTGGCTCTCCTCTGCTCTCCAGGCCTGGCCGGTGACTCCTCTCTGCCTGCTTGGTGAGCATCTCCTCACCTACCCTGGCCCTAAACTCCGTGTGGCCCCGAGGCCTTCTTCCCATCCCTCCCGGAAAGTCAGTGACCATCTGTGTGCTGGGGACTCCACGTGATCATGTCCGGGCCACATTTTCTTCCCGGCCTCAAACCTGACTATGCAACAGAAATCACAGGGATCTCACACTGGGTGTGTCTAAAAGGAAACTCACTGATGTACCCCCAACAATTCGCACCCGTGCCCCCCAGTCCATGGGGTCACTGTTCATCCAGCTGCTCCAGACAGAAACCTAGGCAGGCAACCCTGTCTCCCCTTTCTCTTAATGTTCACATCCAATTCCCGACAAACCCAGTCAAACCAGTGCCCTGAACGATGCCGGCGCACCCTCTCGGCTCCTTCTCAGCCCGGCCGCTCACCTCTTGTGGGGATGGACGCAACGCCTTCCAGGTGTCTCTGCCGTGGCTATTGTCCCCGAACCCCACCCATGGTTCTCTCTCCCCTCAATTCCTCATGGCCTTTAAGATTCCGCATCTTATGGGCGCTACCCATCTCCCCACCCTCATCTTTACCATTTCTCTCGCGTGCACACCCGCTCCTGGGACATTTCTTTGGTTCCTAGAAAATACCAAATTGTCCTTTTCTTCAAGGCTGTGTCCTCTGCCTGCAACCCGCACACAGAGTCCTTCTCGTGCTGGTGTCTTAATGAAACATCACACCCCAGGAATTTATCCCACCTCCTACTGTCTGTTATGAGAACCTCACCTATGGGCTCCAGAGCAGACTCCGTGGGCTGGGGCGCCCTCAGCTCCCAGCTCCATGCCTAGGGTGCAGCAGGCACTCAACAAATATCTGAAGAGGGAGTGAAAACTCGTGCTGCATACTTTGTGAGGTAAGGCAAATCCAATTAAACAGAATTATTGGAAAATGCTTTGTAATTGTAAAACTGTTTAAGTAAAACCTATTAGCACTTTACCTATGATGCATATATATTGGTAAAAATCTAATACAGGAGAGGTCTCATAAAACTAAAATAGAAGCCATTGATGTTTTCAAAAGGAATAATCATACAGAGTTGTTAAATTCCTCTGTAGCCAATAACTTCGAACACCAACGCCATGGATGTGGACGCTTCCTTTATTCACCCAAATTCTATCTAACAGCCTGCTCAGTGATGGGCTGTGTTTAATCAGCTAGGATCAACAAACAGAAGTACAACCAAAATAATAACAATAGTAACATGACTCAAATGACATAAAATCACAAGGGAATTTATAATCTCATGACAAGAATGCTGGACATAAGTTGCACACAGAATCACAGTCTCTCCAAAATGGGCCTCACACACAAAGATCTCTCTACCCCACCTTCCTCTGGCAAAGGCTCTCTCCTTGACCAGACCTTAAGCAGGCTCCTCTGAGCTCTCTTCTACACTGGGACTTGACCTTGTCCAGCCACCCTGCCCTTGACCATTGAGCCCAGTGTTAGCAAGGAATCCTTCTAAGTAAGTTCAGCAAGAATCCCTTCACCTTTGGTGTCTAATCAGGCTCCTCAGTGGTTTTCTAGCCCCGGACCCTCCACTCTGCTCACCAGCTGTAAGTCCTCGTTGCCTTTGCTGTATGTGGATTGGAGCTCAGTCTAGATAAAGTCGCTTTCCTCTACTGCGGTAGCTCAAATAAAACCTGTCTTCCTGTTTTTAACAGATGTCCGGTGACTAAGTTCACTCTTACACCTTGTTACTGGCTTCCTTCTCCGCTTGGTCACTAATGCAGTTCTGTGGGTCAGATCTTGCCTGGGTAGCAATGGCAAACAAAGGAGCATTCATCTTTCTTGAGAGCAAAGAGACCTTCCCCCAAACAACCTGGCAGACTCCTTTGTCTTATAGGGGCCATAGACCCATCCCTAAAATCTTTAGACAGTATTATACTTTGTAACTGTAAAACAGTTTAAGTCAAGTATATTGAACTGTATCTACTATGCATATATTGGTAAAATTTATTATAGAAGACGCTTCATCCCATACTAATAAAAAGCCACTGACATTTTTAAAGAGAACACACATGCAGATTTTTAAAACTCTTCACAGATGAACTTGAGATGCGAAGAGGAGTGCACCATTGCTTAGACTCAGTGTGTGAGAAAGAACGGTTGTTGGGCACTCACAAAGACCATCACAGCTCTAGGACAGGTACAGCAGAGAACACATCATGTGGGAAATCACCTTGATGCATGGTGGCCTCCAAGCACACTATGGGGCAAGCAAACCCAGAGGTCACTGGCAGAATAAAACGCTCACGTCACACAAGTTACCAAAATCAGCTAAAGAAGCAAGAGGAACGAGATGGGGTAAGTTAGCACACTTCGGATAAGGTGTCCTCCTGCCTGAATCCTGGGCATGGGATGATCGTGTCTCTTCTGTCTTTCCTTCTCTCTCTCTCTGTCTCTCTCTTCTTTGTCTATCTGTCTATCTATCTACCTACCTACCTATCCATCTGAATCTGTCTGCCTCTCTTTTTCTCTTGCATCAGCTTTTCCCACTGATGATGCTGTTGTGGGGACCAAAGTTGAGTTTTGAGCACGAGGGGGTCCATATTAAGAAGGTGCCCTGGGCCAATGACATGTGGCTGTTCTACTGAACAAGTTCTATTTGTGTTTCTTGGGAAGAGGACACAAGACCAAGATGACTGTCACCAAAACATGACTGAATTAAACTATGGCCTCGTGAATATTAAGTGCATATGTGTTGTATATTTAGTGTGTATTTGTATACACTATTGTATATTTAGTGTATCCTGAATATGTAGTGACTCATGCATTTAGAGAGTGCATATTCTGTACATTATTATTCAGCATATCATAAATATTTGGCACTTTTGTGTATTTAATGGATCGTGAATATTCAGTACCCAAGCGACTCATGAATATTAGGTGCCCATTTCTTCCATCTCTCTCTATTTAACACTCACACACTGCTAACTACTTATCTATACTTAGCACGACCCGTGAGCTCAGCCCGTGTCTAACAAACTTTTTGCTTACTAACTCCTCTCCTATACTTGGCATGTCTTACGTTTTCACCCTGATTTACAAACATTCACTTCTTACTATAGAATTAAAATGCTCATGGAGGAGGACACTTGTGGGGATGAGCACTGAGTGTTATGTGGAAACTAATTTGACAATAAACTATTTAAAAAAAAAAAAGAATTAAAATGCTCAAAACTAATGCACACTGCAGAGCCTAAAGTCCAGTAATTATAATAAAGAAACATTAACAGAATTGGGTAATTGAAGATTGTTTTCAGCCTGGAGAGGGAAATAAGTTTCCAATAGAAGAAAAAGCAGAGAAATCTATGGTAGGGGAATGTGTGTGGTCTGGGATGGCCCTTGAAGGAGGCCTGAAGGATGAGAAACACAGCCATGTGATGGGTCTGGGGCGTCCCAGGCCCCCAGGGCCTGCTGTAGGAACCCACTGGGAACCCGACAGCTCAGAGTGGTGCTTGTGAGCCAAGCAGATACTTCTAGAAACTGCAGCTGGACAGGCAGGCAGGAGCCAAATATTACACTGGGGGTCAATGGGAGCGGGAGGGGTGTGTTGGTATCGGATTAGTTTATCCTTTTAAAAGTTCATTCTGTCTACTATTTGGAGACTGTGTTGATGAGCAAAGCAGGAATGAGAACAGGTAAACGAGTCAGGAAGCTGCTGGGATAATCCAGCCTACGGCGGTGGTGGTGTGGACAGAGAGAGTGGAGTGGAGACAGAGAAAGGTGGGTGGTCTTTAGACGTATTTTGAAGATCAAATCAACAGGACTGATTATTGATTGAGTATTGGTGACTAGGAGGAGGGAGAGAGGAAGGATCAAGTCAAGGTGACCTTAATGGATGGCTGAGTGGATGAACTAGGTGACAGCACCATTTACGGAGACGGGAGTCAAATGTTCCGGTCAGGAGGGAGGCTCAAGAGCTCCTTCTAGACAGGCTACGTTTGAGCCACCTGTAGCTGTTGCTGTTGCACTCCCTGTGTTAATAAGCAATGTCATAAGCCAACTTGGGTTGCAAAAGAAATGTCTGGGCTAGAGATATAATTTGGACCTTCTCGGTGCGTAGATGGCATGTAAACACGTGGAAATAATGAGACCACCTGCAGAAAAAGCAAAGAAGCAAGTGTGGTTCAAAAGGCCAGACAGTCTCTTACGGGGGCGTGCACCCACTTACCCTGCGGCCCAGCCCATTTGTAGGTGTCCATCCCAGAGGAATGAAAAACGATCTTTACACCAAAACCTGTCCATGAGTATTTACAGCAACATTATTCACCATCATCCAAAACAGGACGCGACGCAAATGGCCTTCGATGGACACAACAACTGTGGTCTGTCCGCAGCATGGACCCACCCATGTCCTAGTGACATGAGGTGACAGCGTGGCAACCTCAGTGCGTGATGCTGACAAAGGAAGAAGCCAGTGTCAGGCGCACACACCGTGTGGCTCCGCCCCCACGACACTCGCCCAGAGCAGGGGCGAGGCAGGGACACCAGGGGCTTCTTTGCGTGTTAGAATTGCTCTGTATCCTGTTTGTGCTGCTGGTTACAAAAATCTTATGTGTTAAAGCCCACAGAACAGGACACCAAAAAAGTGAATTTTACTGTATGCAAATGTTTTTAAATAAAATAAATGCTAAATTAAAAAAGAAAAAGAAAAGAAAACCAAAGAGTCCAAACGAAGGAGGCTTTATGTGGCTTCTACTGCCGACTAACCTGAAGAGGTGCCCAAGGAATTTGGACGTCAGACATCACCAGCCGTCTCCCGGGAGAAATTAAGAAGACAGGCAGAAAACAGATGTTCGTTCCCCGGAAGGGCAATTGTCTAAATTTGAAACCAGATGTCGGCTGCAGGACCCTTCTTAACCGAAACACGTGAGTGGGAGAGAAATACCCCCTTTACTCCGGCCAGTTCGCTGCACAGACCCAGCTCGANCATGGAGGAGGACACTTGTGGGGATGAGCACTGAGTGGTTATGTGGAAACTAATTTACCAATAAATTATTTAAAAAAAAAAAGAATTAAAATGCTCAAAACTAATGCACACTGCAGAGCCTAAAGTCCAGTAATTATAATAAAGAAACATTAACAGAATTGGGTAATTGAAGATTGTTTTCAGCCTGGAGAGGGAAATAAGTTTCCAATAGAAGAAAAAGCAGAGAAATCTATGGTAGGGGAATGTGTGTGGTCTGGGATGGCCCTTGAAGGAGGCCTGAAGGATGAGAAACACAGCCATGTGATGGGTCTGGGGCGTCCCAGGCCCCCAGGGCCTGCTGTAGGAACCCACTGGGAACCCGACAGCTCAGAGTGGTGCTTGTGAGCCAAGCAGATACTTCTAGAAACTGCAGCTGGACAGGCAGGCAGGAGCCAAATATTACACTGGGGGTCAATGGGAGCGGGAGGGGTGTGTTGGTATCGGATTAGTTTATCCTTTTAAAAGTTCATTCTGTCTACTATTTGGAGACTGTGTTGATGAGCAAAGCAGGAATGAGAACAGGTAAACGAGTCAGGAAGTTGCTGGGATAATCCAGCCTACGGCAGTGGTGGTGTGGACAGAGAGAGTGGAGTGGAGACAGAGAAAGGTGGGTGGTCTTTAGACGTATTTTGAAGATCAAATCAACAGGACTGATTATTGATTGAGTATTGGTGACTAGGAGGAGGGAGAGAGGAAGGATCAAGTCAAGGTGACCTTAATGGATGGCTGAGTGGATGAACTAGGTGACAGCACCATTTACGGAGACGGGAATCAAATGTTCCGGTCAGGAGGGAGGCTCAAGAGCTCCTTCTAGACAGGCTACGTTTGAGCCACCTGTAGCCGTTGCTGTTGCACTCCCTGTGTTAATAAGCAATGTCATAAGCCAACTTGGGTTGCAAAAGAAATGTCTGGGCTAGAGATATAATTTGGACCTTCTCGGTGCGTAGATGGCATGTAAACACGTGGAAATAATGAGACCACCTGCAGAAAAAGCAAAGAAGCAAGTGTGGTTCAAAAGGCCAGACAGTCTCTTACGGGGGCGTGCACCCACTTACCCTGCGGCCCAGCCCATTTGTAGGTGTCCATCCCAGAGGAATGAAAAACGATCTTTACACCAAAACCTGTCCATGAGTATTTACAGCAACATTATTCACCATCATCCAAAACAGGACGCGACGCAAATGGCCTTCGATGGACACAACAACTGTGGTCTGTCCGCAGCATGGACCCACCCATGTCCTAGTGACATGAGGTGACAGCGTGGCAACCTCAGTGCGTGATGCTGACAAAGGAAGAAGCCAGTGTCAGGCGCACACACCGTGTGGCTCCGCCCCCACGACACTCGCCCAGAGCAGGGGCGAGGCAGGGACACCAGGGGCTTCTTTGCGTGTTAGAATTGCTCTGTATCCTGTTTGTGCTGCTGGTTACAAAAATCTTATGTGTTAAAGCCCACAGAACAGGACACCAAAAAAGTGAATTTTACTGTATGCAAATGTTTTTAAATAAAATAAATGCTAAATTAAAAAAGAAAAAGAAAAGAAAACCAAAGAGTCCAAACGAAGGAGGCTTTATGTGGCTTCTACTGCCGACTAACCTGAAGAGGTGCCCAAGGAATTTGGACGTCAGACATCACCAGCCGTCTCCCGGGAGAAATTAAGAAGACAGGCAGAAAACAGATGTTCGTTCCCCGGAAGGGCAATTGTCTAAATTTGAAACCAGATGTCGGCTGCAGGACCCTTCTTAACCGAAACACGTGAGTGGGAGAGAAATACCCCCTTTACTCCGGCCAGTTCGCTGCACAGACCCAGCTCGAAAACTCTGCTGTGATCCCATTAAAAAATCCAGAGTAAAGTCTTCCTCCCCTCTGGGCGGGAAGGAACTTTCGAAGCAAAGTCATGCCACCCAGCTACCAGGGCGCAACTCAGCAAGCCCGGTCAGTCTTCATCCTCTCTCCCTTTAAAACTGGATTCCCTATGCAGCTCCGTCTTGCAAAACAAATCATTTTACTACAATTGAAAGATACAACTCCCCAAGTTTGTTTTGCAAGGAAGATGGTGGTGAGGTAGTATCTTCATGTTATGTTTTGGGAAACCCAGGGCTATGTGTGCTGTCTGCAGGTAAATTCACAAATTCCGAGCCCTAGCCCAGCCGCCCAGAGCGACCCAGGGCTGCTGGGGCTCCCCCGGTGGCTGCCCTGGGTGTCTGCTCTGGGATTACCTTGGTCTCAAAGCAACGGAAGCAGGAACCCACCGTAGCTACAGAAAGGAGCCCATGCACCGGGGATGGTTAATTGCAGGACAAATGGGAGCATAAAGTGGGTGACCCGTAGCGTTCTGTTTACTAACTGACCCCTAGACAGAGCAGGGCAGCCCAGTGTTTTCCATAAGCCTGATGACCAGGAAAGCCCTGGAGTGTCTAACACACACCCCTGCACAGGTCTGGGACCTGGGAGCCTGCAGAAGCCCCCGGGCCAGGCTGAGACACTTTCACGCCAATCTCCTTGTGAGGCCCCTTCTTTTTCCCTACGATTCCCCTAAATGGAAGTTTTATCTGCTCTGCTATAGACAGAGAACAGGGACAAGGAAAGGACGAGTTACCAGAAATAAGGAGGCCCCGGGCCACGAGGTACGTAGTCTTTCCTGTATTTGGTGAACTGTAAGCCCCTTGTGACGGGCCGGTTAGCTGTGCTGGGAGGTCTCCCTAACTGCAGACGTGGAAAGGAGAGGCAGCGGGCGTGGGAATCCCCTCCCTAAACTTACTTGAAGGGAGCCCCTCCCTCCCCCTTCTTTCATGTGTTTTTACCAGAAGTAAAGACAGAATCTAGTAACTTACCTATGAGAGAAAAACAAAGATGTATGTGCAAAGGTACTCACTTTAGCATTGTTTATATTTTTTTAGGTTTTTAATGTTTATTTTTGAGAGAGAGTGAGACAGAGCACAAGTGGAGGAGGGGCAGAGAGAGAGGGAGACACAGAATGTGAAGCAGCTCCAGGCTCTGAGCTGTCAGCACAGAGCCCGACGCGGGGCTCGAACCCATGAACCGTGAGATCATGACCTGAGCCGAAGTTGGACGCTAGACTGACTGATCCCCCAGGCGCCCCAGCGTTGTGTAAAATAATGGAAAGTTGGGAATGAATTCATGTCCATCAACATGGACCGGTTCCCTGCCACAGGCCACGTCTATCAGTGGAACACAACACACCGCGGAGAGAAGGACCCTCGTCTGTACCACTAACGTGGCAAGAAGTCCGTGGCGTGATGTCAGAGGACGGCCCTCCAGGGTTGATATCACCGTGTAGGTACATTTCCGCCAACGAGACGCACAGATGGCCGACGGCACACCACTAACCATCGGGAAACGCAAACCAGAACCACGGTGCGGTATCACCTCGCACCTGTTAGGACGCTGTTTCGGGAGGGGTAAGGGTAGCAACGACGGAGAGGGCGTGGAGCGCAGGGGGCCTCATGCACTCTTTGTGGGACTGTCAGTTGCGGCAACAACGATGGAAAACAGTATGAACGTGCATCAAAAAACTAAAAACAGACCCATCGTAGGATCCAGCAATCCTGTGTCTGAGTGTATATCCGAAGGAAATGAAATCAGTACTCGATCGAAGAGGTACCCGCTCCCCCGTGTTCACTGCACCGTTATTTACATCAGCCAAGACGTGGAAACAGCCTAAGCATCCTTCGATAGATGAGTGGATGAAGACAGTGTCACACACACACACACACACACACACACACACACGTATATTATCGCACCATAAAAGAGAAGGAAGCCCGGGGCGCCTGGGTGGCTTAGTCGGTTAAGCGTCCGACTTTCGCTTAGGTCANTGAATATTATTGCACCATAAAAGAGAAGGAAACCCTACCTTTTGCGACAGCACGGATGTTGCTGGATGGTATTGTGCTCCGTGAAATAAGCCAGACAGAGAAAGGCAGACGCTATATGATATCATTTATATGTGAAATCAAGAAAAATACTCACAGAAACAGAATAGAATGGTGGTTCAGGGGTGGGAGGGAGTATAAATGAGGAGCTATAGTTAAAAGGATACAAATGTTCATGGGGCGCCTGGGTGGCTCAGTCGGTTAAGCGTCTGACTCTGGTTCAGGTCACGATCTCACGGTTCATGGGTTCGAGCCCTGCGTCGGGCTCTGTGTTGACAGCCTGGAGCCTGCTTTGGATTCTGTGTCTCCCTCTCTTTCTGACCCTCCCCTGCTCACACTGTCTCTCTCTCTCTCAGAAATAAATAAAAAACATTAAAATTTTTTTAAAAAAAGGATACAAGTGTTCAGTAGTAAGAAGAAGTTCTGAGGACCTAATGTGCATCATGAAGACTATGGTTAATAATTCAGTATTATATAGTTGACATTGCCGAGTGTAGACCTTACGTGTCCACACCACGCACATGCGCACGCGCACACACACACACGACAGCTCGGTGAGGTGGTGGACGGGCTCACCCTCCTGACCTTGGCAATCCGTCCACAATGGACATCCATACCCAGTCGCCACACTGTACACTAAACATATGCAATTATGTTTGTCAATTATTTGTTAATAAAGTTTAGAGAAGCAGATCCGTGTGTGCACAAAGAGGGGTTTATTAAACCGTAACAGCGGCTGCAAGTTTTTTAATGATTTTTAATTTCTTCTTTTTAATTTTCTGTGTCACCTAACTGGAAAGACAGTTGTTTTCATTCCTTTAGAGTAAAAAGACAGCGCGATCTTTACGAAGTCCGCTCACATGAGTGGGAGGAGGGGGTGTTCTTCCGGAAACCGGCAGGAACGTCAGTGATTTTTACAGGACCCCGGGGCCCCGAGGGCTGCTGGCTTTATCCCTCTTCCTCCAAGACTGCAGACAGGCATCTGTGGGAGAGACCAGTAGGGAATGAAGTAGGAGAATCCGGTGCAAAATGAAACCTGAAGCTTCTTTCTAAAAGGAGATCCCTACAGGCGTGGTCTCCCCGGTGGGGTCAGACTTCCCTCAGAACGGCCGCCCCTGACCCTGGCATTCTCCTCCACGCGGCCTGGCACAGTCGGTGCGACATTGTGTCCCTCATGGACGTCATCACTGCTGGCCTGTCCCAGTGAACCCGGAGACTCGCAAAGACATGGGCCTATTTCTGTCCACATTTCATCCTTATCTTCTGGCAAGGCCACTGACGCGTTTTCTGGGCTCAAAGACTATGTGTGTGGAAGTGCATAAAAGCACAGTAGATAACTTTTAAAAATTAATTATTGGGGCGCCTGGGTGGCTCAGTCGGTTAAGCCTCTGACTTCAGCTTAGATCATGATCTCATGGTTTGTGAGTTTGAGCCCCGTATCGGTCTGTGTGCTGACTGACAGCTCGGAGCCTGGAGCTGCTTCCGATGCTGTGTCTCCCTCTCTCTCTGCCCCTCCCCTGCTCACGCGCTGTGTCTTTCTCTCTCAAAAATAAATACACATTAAAAAAAAATTTTAATGAATTATAGCAAGTTGGGAAGCACAACTTAACTGACCTATTCATGTTAAGAATGCATTTCGTACCCCTGGCCTTGGTTGCATATTTTAAAGCAATAAATGACTCGCTATTTTTTCTTGACAGTTACCTAGTTACCACCATCCATCTAAGAAATTGCAGTGGCAGAGGATGATTCACTGTGAGAAAAGTCAGACACGTAAATCCTGGATTTGGGGGGCAGAGACGCAGCTTCTCCGAGGGCGCACTGCGTGCGTGACCTCACAGATCGGTGTGGCTCCGGCCGGCAAAGCGCTGACCAGCGGAGCGGTCTGTGCCAGGCCGTCACGGCGGCAGAGCCACAGGGGGGAGTCAGACCCCAGGAGGAGCCCCACGCAGGGCCCCCGCCTCTGAGATGATGTGTGCACTGCTCGGGGTCACAGAAGCTTCTGGAACAATGTGAGCACCAGGGAGGGGAAGCTTTGTTGGCTCTCAAACACGGTGGTGACCACTTGGGGAGTGACCTTAGAAGAAAGGACCTGACATTGCCTGAAGCCTAAAGGAAAACCAAACAAATATTCTTCACAGTTGGAGGAGTATACAGTGGGCTCCGGGTCAGCGGGCAAACTCTTTCCAACGGAGGGCACTTACCCCGAGCCTGCTAAAAAAGTGTGAGATGGCGTCACACACTGTACAAAGGAGTAATTTCATCATCATTCTAAAGCCTTACACTAACTTGTGGCACAGATCCTTCAAATCAATCAAATGTCCCCCAGAGTTTAATCATGTGCTTACTGTGAAACTTAGTTAACCTGGAACATTGGGTTATATTAATAGAAGCATATTTGTCAGATCACAGGAGGTCATAATTCCACTATAATAATCACAATATGTTGAATATCCACTGTTTCTCAACCCTTAGAACAACTGTGAGAGGCAGACAACTGGGGGGACCCTGTACCCCGATATCTAGAGGAACAGGCACCAGATCGACCCTGTGACCTTGTGAGAATTATGCAAGCAGATGCCTGGCAAGTGCTGACTTAGCACAGGGCTGGGTATCAGTAAACAAATAGTAGCAATCGTTGGATTATTATTGACAGATGGGAACCGAAGATTCTTCTGGTCACATGACTGGCAGTTGTAGGAGGTCGAGCCAGGGTTCAAATCCAGGTTCGTATTTTAGTTTCCGGTCCCTTCTTCTTCACTGGCTTCTCAGCCAGCTTTTCCACTCAGTCTCACCGTGATGACATCAAGGACAACACCTTCCTTTGTCCAGACATGTTGACACGATTCCCCAAAATATGGATAGGTCTCTTCTTCTATAAGTTAAGTCTTTCCGTAACTACTTATATCTTCCATGGTTCCCTGTCCACCTATTCTGCTGAGTAACTTCTCTCTGTCGAAAAATCCTTAAACAAAGAGACAAAAACATTTTTTCTCCTTCCTGCCCCCCTGTCAGCCTCAGGCCTATCTTGTGTTTATAGAGTCACCCACTCTGCCAGCCTCTCTGTTTGTTCTCTTGAAATCTGGCTGCAATCCCCCTATTATAGTGAAGTGCAGGGGTCCCAGTGATGATGGATAGATAGATAGACAGATAGACCGACAGATAGACGGTAGATAGATGGATAGATGATAGATAGATAGATAATAGATGATAGATAGATGGGTAGACAAACAGATAGATAATAGATAGATGGGCAGATAGATGATAGATGGTAGACATGATAGGTATATAGATAGATAGATAATAGATGGATAGGTAGATGATAGATGGTTAGATGATAGATGAGTAGACAGACAGATAGATAATAGATAGATGGATAGTAAACAGGTAGATAATAGATGGATAGGTAGATGATAGATGGTTAGATAGATGATAGATGAGTAGACAGACAGATAGATCGTAGATAGATGGATAGTAAACAGGTAGATAATAGATGGATAGATAGATGGATAGATAATAGGTGGATAGATAGATGGATAGACAGGTAGCCAATGCTTCACCCTGTCTTCCTTCTCCATCCTGACGGCGCTAAGCACCCTGGGTACCTCCCAGTCCCCAAGCCCCTTTCCTCAGCTTCCCGACCCAGTTTTGTGTTTTCTTGCTTTGCTCTAACTTTGCCACCTTGTTTCTTTTCTTGACTCCTCTTGCGGCTCCCTCCTGACTGTCTGGATTTCTCTTAAAGATTAGGGAACTTCAGGATGATAAGGAATCTCAAAAGTTATGTTCCACCCACAATCTACCATTTAATACCCTCCCCACAGCCCTCTCTAGTCGCCCGTCTGCAGAGCAATGTCCCCTCAGCTCGCTACCGTGTAGAAAGGTCGTCCCGGACCCACCGAAACTGGCTTCCTACAGCCGCTTGAGTTCTGCCCCTTGAGGTCCCCGTTTTCCGCACAATCACTCCGGACACAGAAGGCTCTCGCTTCGCCTTGACTTTGCCAAAACTCTGAGGTGTCTTCTTTCTGGATAGCAACCCAAGACTCTTCAACCGCAACTCATGAAATGCGGTTTCTTATGCTCCACTCTTCCGTCACTGGGCACATCCCAATTTACCTGTATTTAAACTCTGAATTTTGCTTGCCTGAGAGGACCTTTTTGGAATACTGAGGGATGCTCACCACACTGGTTCTAGAGAAGACGTAGCTGGGGAGAGGGCTGAGTCCCAGCTGGAATGGGATCCCAGGTAGATAGATGCATAGACAGATGGATAGAGAGAGGCAGAGGGACTGCAGATCGACAGATAAACTGGATTCGTGCGTCAGAAGGAAAGTCACACCACAGGCAGCATAAAAGCTGTTTGGTGCAGCGCCGAAAGGTGACAAGCACCGTAAGTGTGACCGAGTGTGCACGGGGCTTGCCCCGCACCACCGTGAGTCGGGTGTGCCGGCGCTCGGCGTCGGTGGGCCCCTCCCCGCGGTGCTGAACCCAGTGACAGCCGTGTCTTGTCCACGGCTCCGCTTCTCCACCATCACAACTTGCTCTCCAAAATCTATTGCCCTCAAATCTTTACCATATTCTGAAATTATCCTTTTTGACTCACTTTGGCTTTTTTGTGCACCCCCGTATCACACCTGGGGAGAAAAGCGTGTTATTCACGGTGGCAGTGCCAGGGCCTGACATGTAGTGACAGCTCCATTAATATTAACTGACCCAACAAGGGACTTGGTGAATGGATGAGTGTGTATGTTCACACACAGAAGAGGGTGCGCTACCAGCAATTTTCAAACACGGCGACCTGCGGAAGCTTTGCCGAGGTTGTTTCGCCATCGTGTGGCCCTTTAGGGTATTGCAGCTAAAGACTTTTAAGCTGGATTGTCTTTCGCAGCCCAGATGGGGGGAATTATGTTTGCCCCCTTGGCTGGTAAAATTCAGTCAGAAGCAAATAGGACCTGCTACATTCAGCTGCTTCTCTCATACGTCTCTCTTTCTGTGTCTTTTGACGCTGAACAGATGTTGCTGTTTCCCTGAGGCCCAGGTGTGGTTCACCATACCTGTGTGCTAATGACTACTAATTGTACACTTTAATCACAGACCTCTTCCCCAAGTTCAGATTCTCCACTTAGGCACTTAAAGTTACAGACTTCTCTCTAAACACAGCATCGGCTGCATCCCACAAATTTAGATATGTTGTCTTTTGTTGTCTTGCAGATCAAAGCGTTTTCTAACTTCCCCTCGATTTCATCTTTGGTCCCTGAATTTCTTAAAAGTGTGTTTAGGTATTGAGGGATTTCCCAGATATTTTGTTATTAATTTCTGGTTGAATTCCCTTGTGTTCAGAAAATATGCTTTGCAAGATTTTGATCCTTTTAAATGTATTGAGTCTTGTTTTATGGGCCGCCATATTGTCTGTCTTATTGAATGTATCATGTGCACAGGAAAAGAGTATGTATTCTGCAATTGTTGAATGTAGTAGTCTATAAGTATCAACTAGATAAAGGTGGTGGATAGTGTTGTTTGGATCATCTAGTCTTTACAGATTCTTTGTCAGTTTTTTCTACCTGTTGTAGCAAGAGGCATAACAACTCTCAGCTATAGTTGTAGAGTTATCTGTATTTCCCAATTCTGTCCATTTTTCTATGTATCTTAAGTTTTGTTATTAAGTATAAATATTTATTTAATCTCTAAGCCTTCCTGATGAATTGTTACTTTTATGATCATGATAATGAAATGTCTCTGGTAATACTCTGATATTACAATAACCACTCAAGTCTTCTTAGGCTTAACATTTGCTCATGGTATATCTTTTCGTTCCATTTCTTTCAACCTATCTTTGTCTTTATATTTAAAATGTGTCTCTTATAGCCACCATATAGTTTGGTCTTGTTTTTATCCATTTTGACAATCTCTGTTGTTGTTGTTGTTGTTGTTGTTGTTGTTGTTCATAATCTCTGGCTTCTAATTAGAGCATTTATACCATTAACATTTAATGTAAGTGTTGACACGGTTAGCTTTAGATCTTCCATTTTATTACCATTTTCTATTCTCTCTGTTTTTGTTCCTCTAATCCTCATTTTCTTCCTTCTTTTGGATAATCTAAACTGTTAGTTTTCCATTTTAATTTACCTATGAACTTTTCAGCTATATCTCTTGTGTGTTTTTAGTTGTTGCTTTATGGATTAAAATATACATACCCATTTTTTACCTTTGGGTTACAGTTAACATTGTCTCACTCCAAGTAAAATATAGAAGACTTGCAGACTTGCGGGACCCTCTACCAACACCATTCCACTGATCTTTGTGTTTCAGTTGTCAGAGTATGAGGTCTGCATTCATTGAAAACATCACCAGACAATACTATTGCAATAGTCATGCTTAAAGAACTTCAGAGGAAGAAAAATAGGCATGTATATTATCCAAGCTATTTATCATCACTTTCCCTTTATTAGTGAAGATTGAAGATTCTCGCGGGTGCCATTTTCCTTCAGCATGAAGGACTGTGCTCCATAGTTTGGTCTGCCAGTGATGTTTTCTTAGTTTTCCTTTACCTGAGAATATTTTTATTTTGTCTTCTTCCTGAAAAATATTTTTGGTTAATATAGAAATCTGTATTGCCAGTTCTTTTCTTTCAGTATTTGGAACATGCTGTTCCACTGTCTTCTGACCTTCATGGTTTCTAATGTGACATCTGTGGTTATTCAAATTATTGCCTCCCCGTATGATTTGTGACAGTTTTCTCTAGCTGCACTAAAGAGTTTTTCCTAACCTTTGAGTTTCAACAATTTGATTATAATACGTCTAAGCATAGTTTTCTTTGAGTTTATCTTATTTGGTATTCACTGAGCTCTTTGAGTCTCTAAATAATTCACTGAGCTTTTTGAGTCTGTAAGTAAATATATCTTTCACCAAGTTTGGAAAGTTTTCAGCGATTATTTCTTCAAATACTTTTTCTACACCAATCTCTTTTTCTGATGTTCTGAAACTTTAATGACATGTATTTTAGACCTTATGATATTTCCTTACAGTCTCACAACTCCCTGAAAGTCTGGTATTTTTTAAACAATTGTCCTCTGTTTTTCAGATTCTATTATTTTATTGATCTTCCTTTAAATTCACTGACACTATTCTGTCCTCTGATATTGAGCCCATCCAGTGAATTCCTAACTTCAATAAGTTCATTTTTCTAAAATTTCCTCTTGGTTCTTTTTAATGATTTTGATTTCTCTGCTAGTAACTTCTATCATTCTGTTTATCTCAAAATTTTTTACTATTACTTCATGGAGCATAGTGATAATAGCTGATTTAAATCCTTGTCTCATAATCTCCATGTCTGGATATCTTGTGATTGGCATCTGTTTATTGCTTTTTCCTTTGATAATATATTTCTTGATTTTTTTGTATGTTAAGCAATTTCAGATTATGTCATGGACACGGGAATGTTATGTTGTTTTGATTCTGATTTCCATTATAATCTTTGGAGAATATTGTTTTGTTTTATCAACTTATCAACACAGTTAGATTCTGAGAACAGTCATTTCCACCTGAGGCAGCTATGATGCTAAACAATTGCAATTGCTTGTTTTTAATAAATCCCTTGAGGAGAGGGCTATGCCCACTGAGCAAGCTCTGAGTCAGGTCAAATAAAGACAAGCTCTCTGACTGAGTCTTCTTCAAGGACTCACAGGTCAGATAATGACAATTCTCTTGGCTGCTTCCAAGTTTGGGGAATTATGAATAAAGCTGCTGTAGGCATTTGGGAGTGGGTTTAATGTTTATCTTCTGGGAGGAGTTTTGACTAACAGTATATGCTCCTGATTAAAACTAAAATCTCTGGACAAAACAAAAAAGCTAACTACTTTGACCTCTGAAGAGTAAAGTAAAGCAGGTGGTTTTGAAGGGAAGTAAAAAGAGCTGGAGAAATGGGATGCCTAGGTGGCTCAGTCTGTTGAGTGACGGACCCTTGATTTCAGCTCAGGTTGTGAACCCAGGGTCAGAGGATTGAGCCCCATGTCAGGCTCTGTGCCTGGTGTGGAGCCTACTTGGGATTCTCTCTCTCTCTCTCTCTCTCTCTCTCTCTCTCTCTCTCTCTCTTTCTCTGCCCCTCTTCCCTGCCCTCTCTCTCTTAAAAAAAAAGTTAGAGAAATGACATGAAATGGAGTAAGCTTCCTTTTTTTTTTTTACCAATGACACCAAAACAATAAAATGGGAGAGAATAGTTTTTTAAGCAAATGTTGCTGAAACAACTCAATTACATGCAAAAAAAAAGATGAAGCTGAATCCCTTTCACACACCATATACAAAAATTAACTCAAAATGTATCTAAGATCAAGATGTTAAGAGCTAAAAATATAAAACTCTTAGAAGAAAACCTAGGAGTAAATCTTCATGATCTCAGTTGAGCGACGGTTTCTTAGGTAGGGCACCAAAAGCATAAGCAACAAAATTTAAAATGGATAAACTGGACTTCATCAAAATTAAATACTATTGTACAACAGAAGAAATCATCAAGAAAGTGAGAAGATAATCTATAGGATGGGAGAAATATTTGCAAATCATGTATCTGATAAGGGACTTGTATCCCGAATACATAAAGAACTCTAACAACAGTAAACCAACAAATAAGTCCATTTTTCTAATATACACAAGATTTGAGTAGGTATTTTTTTAAAGATGTAGAAATGGCCAGTAAGCACATTGTCTTGGTCAGTTCAGGCTGTGATAACAAATTACCATAGACCAGGAAGCTTCAACAATAAACATTTGTTTCTTATAGTTCCAGAGCCTGCAAAGTCTAAGATTGAGGCCTCGGCAGATTCAGTGTTTGGTGAGGGTCCAGTTCTTCTTTCATAGACAGCTTTCATAGACAGCTGTTTTCTGACTGTCTCCTCATGTGACCGAAGGGACAGAAGAGCTCTCTGGGGTCTCTTTTATAAAGACATTAATCCCGTTCATACAGGCCCCACTTTTATAACCTAATCACATCCCAAAGGCCCCATTCCCAAATATCATCACATTGGGGATTAGGGTTTCAATACATGAATTTTGAGGAAACACAAATATAACACACATGACAAAATGTGTAACATAATTAGTCAAAAGAGAATGTAAATCAAAACCGCAGTGACACACCATTTTACATCCATTAGCATGGCCAAGACTTTAAAAAGAAAGACAATACCAGTGGTTGGCAAGAATCTGGATAACTTGGAAGCCTCACACACCACTAATGGAATTGCCAAATGCTGCGGCAACTTGGGGAACATTTTGGCAGTCCTTCAAACATTAAATATAGAGTCACCATATGACCCGGCAATCCTACTTCTAGGAATCTAGCCAAGAGAAACGAAAACATATGTCCACACAAAAACTTACACATAAATGTTCATAGCAGCGTTATTCAAAACACCCCAAGAGTGGAAACAGCCCAAATGTCCATTGGAGGCTGAATGGGTAAACACAATGTGGTGTACAGTACAGTGGATTATTATTCATCGATAGAAAAGAATGACATACTGATACCTGCTGTAACATAGATGAGTCTTGAGAAAATATGCTGAGTAAAAGAGGCCATGACCGAAGAATGCATATATATGGTTCCACGTATACAAAATGCCCACAGCAGGCAAATCCACTGGGATAGGCTGGTGGTTTCCAGGAGGTGGGGAGAGGGAAGAAGGTAGAGTGACAGCTCACAAGTGTGGTGGTGAAAGCATCCTAACATTAGGTGGCCGTGCTAGTTGCACAATCGTGAATATACTACAACCTTGACCTGTACGCTGAAATAGGGTGAATCTATAGTTTGTGAATTTTAACTTAATACACCTGTTATTTTTTAAATGAGGTAGCATTTTCACCTACCACGATGGTAATGACTAAAAGCTTGCTAACAGGCAATGCCAGTAAGGTCATGGGTAAGTACTATCTACTATCTACTAAAGGTGCTCGTGTAAATTGGCCCAGTTTCCTTCATGGTCAACACAGTAGTATCCATCAATATTTATTATGCATACACCCTGAATTCCAAGTTCTAGAAAACGGTTCTATTCGTAAATTCATGTAGGTACACAACAGATTTAGTAGCTCTACATGTGTTGATACATAATGCACTATAAATATTGTTGGACTTTCAAAATTTGAAAAAGTTCTGTGGTTTAGTTAATGGTATTGTACCAATTTTAATTGCTGATTTTGATAGATATATAGTGGCTGTGTAAGGTTTTGATATCAGGATAAACTGGATAAAGTTTATTTGGAAACGTCCCGTACTCTTTTTGCTGCATTTTTTTAAGTCTAAGATTATTACAAAATAAAAGGTTAAAAGCACTGTATATAGTTTTGTGATAAACGTGTGTGCTGCCAAAATATAGGTGTTTGTGGAAATGAACACCAAATTCAGAAGAACGGTTTCCTACAGCCTGGAGAGCAGATAACACCATCAGGGAGAGGCATAGAGGAGGGACTTCAATACAGTTGCAGTATTTTGCTTTATAAATTGCATGATAGATAATAAAGTCTTTATTGAATTATTTTTTGAAATTATTGTGATATGTTTTTTCTAACAGATTATTAACAGGAAAGGGCACTAGAAAAAGACAATACCAAAAAATTTGCCATCAATTTCATAAGTCTCCAAATGTCCCTGAACACCCATAGATTTCAGGATGAAAACTCTTCCTTTGCAGAACATTCCACTTGCTTCGGAGAGGTACTTTTTTCCTCCACTATCAGATGCATCCAGAGGGAAGCATTTCTGACGGGGAGGCCCTTCTGTCGCGGGGACGAGGGAGGGGGCGTCGGATGGAATGGAGAAAAAGGGAAACCCTTTCAACAGGCATGTGTTTGTGACTAGGGCTGTCCTCATACTCACAGACAGACGCCACCTGCCTGTTTGGGAAGGTGCGGTGAGATTCTCTGCCTGGGCTCCCCGCGCTGGTATGAAGTCTTTTTGTCCAGATTGATGACTCAGAGCTTCGACTCATAACAGCCAGTCCCTAGCAACCAGGCATTATTTTTTTCCCCAGACGTGTCCAACTTCTCTGGATTCCTATGGAGACTTATTTTCTTCTTACTTCGATCTTTACGTGACACTCACGACAAAATGTCCACAGCTTTTCCACTTTCTAATCAGCGGGGGTGGGTGTGGATTGGGCCAAAATAACAGCAGAACGCCAGATTTCTCAACTGGGCAGGCTGCTCCTGTGTTTTTAGACCCTAAGGGACAATCTCAGGAGTTGTCTCAGCCTCCTCTCGGCTTTTAACTGCTTCATGGCCTCCAAAGTTCAGGATGGAGCATGGGCCACACCCGGGCCCCCGGGCCCTCCTGGTTCTGGATCTGATACGGAATATCCAAGAAAGTAACCCCAGAGAGCCAGATGAACAGGGCCCAGAATAAGCCGGAGAGAAACTGAGCTGTGTTTCCAGCAAGTCTTTGGAAGCTGGTTCCGATGGGTTTGCTCCACACTTTAGCCCTCGGGCTCCCGAGCAGGACTTTGCACCCCAGACGCCCTCTCCTTGCGGAGTGCTCCCCTCCCTCGTCCTACGCTCTGGCCTTCCTTGTCGGTCCGAACGGCCGTCCCTGGTCCTGTGCCTGCGCTTCCGGCCTTTCTGATCTGGAGCTAACAGTGCCTTAGATTCAGACACCAAGGCCCCGTCCGAGTCCTGTCGGGAATCCTAAGTAACCGCACCCCGTCTTTGCTTCATGACCCCTGGGGGCCCCAGCTGCTCCCAGCCCAAACGTCTCCCAACGCTGATGTGACAAAGCGTCTGGGAACTGCACAGCTACACTCAACCGTGCGTCTGGAATGTGTTGTTTCCCCCTGGGGTGGGGGTGTCTTCCGGGTTCCCCAGCTGCACTCGGCTGCCTGTGTCACCTTCCTGCTCCTCAGGGACGCGGGAGCCACGTCCCAGCCACCTCGGCGCACAGGCAGGAGGAGGGGGTCCCTCCCGACGCCCCACGGAGCGCTCCCAGCAGCGCGCCGTATACAGGGAGCCATCGAGGCCTCAGGAGCGACGGGGGGACGCTCACGGGCCCGGCAGCAGGGGCCGTTCGCCCAAAGGCCAAGCCCAGGGCTGCGGACCCCTCTCCCGGGTGGTTTATTCGGAGAAGGGGCAGCAGGACGCGGGGCCTGCAGCCGGGGCGGGGGAGGGCGCGCCA
>NW_027529531.1:858403-863823 GCF_008692635.1 Crocuta crocuta
GGCCAGGCCAGCAGGGGGCGCTCGGGAGGGCGGCGGGGGCGCGGGCACCTCCCCCTCCCTCCCCCGCCCCTGGGGCGCAGCCAGCCTGGCTCCCGCTCAGAGCGGGCGCGTGGGGCGCGGGGCCGGGCCCCCCGACTGCCGCCCCGCAGGTTCTCCGCACTGGGCTCCTGGCTAATCATTAGTAGTAATTATCAATGTTAGTGTCTCGAAGATGCAGTTTCCTCGTTGGCAAAATGGGGATTTTAATAAGAATTAATTATAATTGGCAAGATTAAAATAAGAACTAAAAGTATATGTGAGTGTGTATATGGGTATATGTATATGAATATATGCGGTGTATATTATATGTATATGTATCTATGTATATGAGTATGCTTATAAATATGTATACTGTGCACATGTATATTACTGTGTATGTGGGTATATGTATAGGAATGTATTATGGATATGAATGTGTATGAATATACAAATTTTCGTGTATGTCTATTATATAAATATGTAATGTGCATGCATTGTCATGTGTGCTTCTTATATGAATATGTGCATGTGTAGATATATATTTGTGTTATATATACATCTATGAATATGTGCACATACGCAAGTATGTATGTGCATGTATATGATGTGCACATGCATATATATGAATATATAATGTCCACTCCTGTGTGAGTGTGCACATCTGAATATGTATACTGTATGCAAAGTGGCTGTCACATGGTCACTTCCTTGTCCCCTGCCTCAGCAAGGTTCTGCCTCCGCCAGGGGCCCCACATCCCAGGCAGAGAAGGTCTTCCCAGAGCGCCTCCCCTGCCTGAGAGAGCACCGCCCCAGGGTGGCTTTGCCACCCCACGCTGGCTCAGCGCGCCCAGACCCCCTCACCCAGATGCCCACATGCCCCTTCTCCACGCACTCCCCAGCCTGACCCAGGTTTCCACCCTCCCAAACCCTTCCACTGCACATCTGAGAGCTCCCTTTTGATTTTAAAATTGTACTGGTGTATAAGTAACAGATAAGACATCGTACGTCCTTAGGCTGTACTGCTTCACGTGTTTTGGCTCGCGCATACTCCTGTGAAGCCATCGCCAAGTCAGGACCGTGAGGGTTCCCAGCACACCTCAACCTTTCCCCGCACCCTCTGTGGCCCATCTCCCTCCCGACTTCCATCCTGCACCCCACAGGTATGTTCTCTGTAGTGAAATCTTACTTTGTATTTTATACAACTCTATATAAATGGAGTAATAGACCAGGTACATTTTTTGGTCTGGCTTCTTTTATGTAAAATAATTATTTTGAGATTCTTCAATGTTGCTTCATGTATCAATAGTTTGCTCTTTTTTATCATTGAATAATATTCCATTGTGTGGACATACCAAAATATGATTATCCATTCACCTGTTGATGAGCGTTTGGGCTGTTTTCCGTTGTTTGGAGTGACAAATAAAGCTTCTGGGAACATTGTATGCTTGTATTTTTGTGGAACAAAATGCCCATTTTTCTTGGGTAAGTGTTTAGAAGTAGAAAGGCTGGGTCATATGGAAGATAGGTCATCAATTGTTTAAGAAACTATGAAACATTTCCCAAAGTCAATGCAGTATTTTACATCACTACCACCAGTGTGTGAAAGTTCTCACAATTTTGCCAGTGCTTAATGTGGTCAGTCGTTTTCATTTTAGCCATTATAGCAGGTGTAGTGGTTTCTTGTGGTTTCCATTCACATTTCTGTACAACTAATTACACTGAGCATATTTTCATTTTTTATTTTCTATCTATACATCTTATTTAGTGAAATGTCTCTTCAAATCTGTCCATTTTTATTGACTTCCTTGCTCTCTTATAATTTAGTAGTAGGAGTTCTTGATATGCACAAGTCTTCTGTTGGATATACATTTCACCAATATGTTCTCCCAGTCTGCGACTTGCGTTTTCTTTTCCATAACAGTGTGTTTCAATGAGCAAGTTTTCATTTTGAGGAAATCAAATTTATAGAATTTGGTGTGGGCCTTTTACAATTTGTGCTATGAGAGTCCTTTTAAATAAATTTGGCCAAATTCAAGGTCACTAAGATTTTCTCCTGTTTTTTTGCTAGAAGTTTTATAGTTTTGTCTGTTAAATTTGGGTCTGAGACCTATTTCAAGTTGATGATTTAAATGGTGTGAGATAACGGTCTGCATTTTTGTTTTTGTTTTTATGTGGCTACCAATTGTACTAGGACCATTTTTTGAGGAGATTATCTTTTTTTTTAATTATAGTTTATTGTCAAGTTGGTTTATATATAACACCCAGGGTTCATCCCAACAAGTGCCCTCCTCCATGCCCATCACCCATTTTCCCCTCTCCCCCACCCCCATCAACCCTCAGTTTGTTCTCAGCATTTAAGAGTCTCTTATGGTTTGCCTCCTTTCCTCTCCTTAACTATTCTTTTTCCCTTCCTTTCCCCTATGGTTGAGGAGATTATTATCTTTGAATTGCCTTGGCACATTGTAAAAAATCAATTGATTATAAATATATGAGTCTATTTCTGCACTTTCCGTTTATCCTTTCCTATCTGTATGCCAATATCACATGGCTTTGATTAACATAAAAATATAATGTTTCTTTAAATAATTTAGAATTAATTAGCCAACTCTGTTCTTTCTCAATGTCGTTTTGACCAAGTCAATTCATTTGCATGGCCGTTTAAATTTTATAATTAGCTTTTCAACATCTACACTAAAAAACCTGCTGGGATTTAATTGAAATCATGTTGAATCCATCCATCAATTAATAATAACTGGCATCTGAACAATATTGTCTTCTCATTCATGAATATGGTATATCCCTCCATTTCTCTACATCTTCTTTTATATTTCTCAGCAATGTTTTGCAGCAAGATATTACAAATAAGGTAAACATCCATAATTAGTAAAATTGTTATGTCTCCATGTTATATCAGGTAAGAGACATGTATTATTAGATAAAATAGAAAACTCAAATTATAGTAGATTAAAAAGATTGAAGTTTACTTTTCTTTAATGTATAAATTTTAAAGGAGGCAGTTCAGAGCTTGTGAAGATCCATGATGGTTTTAGAGGCCCAGGTGGCTCTGTATTCCTTCCCTATCAGCCTTACCTCACATCTTCCATCCATGGTCAAATGGCCAGCTGGAACTATAGCGAATTCACTCACAATACAGACAGAAAGTCAGAGGGGTTACTGCTTACAACACAGCAGGGAAATTTAGGAGTTTAGAGTGGAAATGAATAATAATTTAAGGAAGTAAGGGTTAAAAGTAGGTATATTCAAATGACATGCAGATGAGATACAACAGATCTGTTCTCTCAAAAGGGACACCCAAAATAACAGAACAGAATGCCATATGTTAGAAAGAAATTATAAACTATAAGAAATAAAAAATAGGGGGTGCCTGGATGGCTCAGTCAATTAAGGGTCCAACTCTTGATTTTGGCTCAGGTCATGATCTCATATTTCGTGGGATGGAGCCCCACATTGGGCTCTGCACTGACAGTGTGGAGCCTGCTTGGGATTCTCTCTCTCACTCTCTCTTGCTCTAGCTCTCTATTTCTCAAAATAATAAATATTTTAAAAAATAAAAAATATATGCTCTTTAGAATGAAAATCCCACTGCAGCCATTGAAAAACTGGACACAGAACAATTCACAAGTTACTGAAAAATAATGGTGAAAAATAAACATTTAAATGTTTAAATAAGAGAGAAAAAGATGAAGGAAACTGTAAGAAAAAACTCTCAAAATGGCTCTGGAATAATTCCCAGCATGTTCCATCCGTTGGTAGAGCAATATCTACAGACGCTTAAAGAAAAAAATGTATGGTCAGTGAATTTTTACCCAACTTGTTATTTAAAGCATAAAAGAATAGGGGCTCCTGGGTGGCTCAGTTGGGTAAGTGTCCTGCTTCAGCTCAAGTCATGACCTCATGGTTCATGGATTCAAGCCCCATGTCAGGCTCTGTACTGACAGATCAGAGTCTGGTGTCTGCTTTGGATTCTCTCTCTCTCTCTCTCTCTCTCTCTCTCTCTGTGCCCCTCCCCCTCTCATGCTCTGTCTCTGTCTCTCTCTCAAAAATAAATAAACATTAAAAAAATTAAAGTATAAAGGAATAAATATAGAGTAAAAAGATAGTAATAAAAGCCATTGCTAGAACAAAATAGAATATTCCAGTTTACTAGAAGTACATACACAAAACAACAAAAACACACACAGATCAGTTTCATGGAAAACATGTTCTAAATAAGCCATACAAATAGTAAATGTCACATAAAAACCACGACAAAGTGAATATTAAAAAGCGCCCTCCATAACAATAAAGGCAACTGAACTAATTTTGTTTTTAAAAGATAGACTCTCAAATTGGATCAAAAGGCGAAACCTAACAAATGCAATATACTAAAAATACAAAGTGAAACCACCTAAAATGAAACACTGAGTGAGAAATTGGTAACAGGGTTCCACCTGCAAAGTGGGGCCCCATTGGAGCTGAGACAACATGTTTTCTTCTCTGCGGATTACCTTGTACGTATATAAGACTCTTAAATTCAATGTTGTCACGTCCAGGAAGGTACAGTCTATTTGCTGGACAGGCAGTAAACAGCAGCCATTGGTGGAAACTACCTGGAAAAGTCATTTGAATTCAAACTATTTTTATTTGTTTTATTATATTTTTTTGAGAGAGAGAGAAATAGAGAGAGCACGTGCACATATGAGAGTGGGGTAGGGGCAGAGAGAGAGAGAGAGAGGAAGAGAGAGAATCCCAAGCAGGCTCGATGCACAGCACAGAACCCAATGCGGGGCTCCATCCCACGACCCTGGGATCATGACCTGAGCTGCAGTCAAAAGTCAGATGCTTAACCGACTGAGCCACCCAGGCGCCCAGCATCCAAACTATTTTTAAAACGTGTTGTGACTGAACAAAGTACTTCTGCAAGTCAGATACACAGGACAAGAGTTTCTGATCCTCATGTTTTTCTTAACACAGGAGATAAAGCAAGGTTGTAGGAATGGGGGGTGGGAGGGATGAGGCGGTGTGCAGAGGGCAGAGGGGCGAGTGACGGGGAGCACAGGTGGGGTCGGCAGGGGCTGGGCTGTGGGGAGGGCGGTGAGCAAAGAGATTTGCATTCTAATCATTTACGTTCAGTCTGTGACCGTGAGCTTCGTAGTATCTGCCGCTGTGTTTCATGCCTAGAAGAGAGTCAACCTAGAGTCTCGGAAAATCATCAGCTTTGGAAACTGATGAGCATGAGTTCAACCCCAATCAATTACTGCCACCCACGTTCATAACAGCTACGCTGTTTGGCTTCTGCCAAATACGCTAAGGTATGTGAAATATTGAGGACAAAGCGTACGTACATATCTTGATGTTTACCCTTAGGACTTTATATTTGTCATTTACTCCTTCCTGTAAAA
>NW_027529531.1:863848-864109 GCF_008692635.1 Crocuta crocuta
AGCACCCCCTCCCACATCGCAGCCCCCCCAGCCATCAGTGCAGAACTGTGAGGCTTTCCTTTAGCCTGGTCAAGCATCCAGATGGCGGGACAAGAGAACCACTATTAACGTGTGCAAGCCACTGAGCCAACTGTTTGCCCTGGGAGCCCTCAGGTCAGACCTGTTTGCCTTCGTGAACAACCGAGCATTGGGGAAAACACACAGATCCTGTTTGCCTCATCTGGAGGGAATGTCCTCACAGTCGGGACTGCAATAAGTACA